>NW_016107634.1:2348202-2395501 GCF_001604975.1 Cebus imitator
CAAGGAATTCCAGAGAAAGCAGTTCATATTTAAGAAGTTGCACATATCACTTTTCACATGCCATTGGCCTGAATTCAGGAAAGTGTTCAGCAAACAAGGCTAGAAAATATACGGTTTCCAGCAATGGGTCATATGCTCAGCTAAATCTCAGACTTTTGAATGAATTTTTCTTGCAAAGTAATTTGGAGAAGACTCACTTTTTAAAGAGAAATCGAATTGCAATTAATTTCTATATTACATATGCAAATATATGACATTCATCTTTTCGGCTCTCACATTGCCTTGTTCATTGTAGATGTTGAATGTATGCTTGGTGAGATTTTCCTAAATAGAAAAGTAATAATACCACAAACAACTAGAAACCAGGTGTGTAGACCAGAAAAGATTCACACTTTTGAAATAATTCACTAATTACTTGAATATACCAGTATATTATTTTATGACGTGAGCATTACATAGATAAAACTTTTTAATTTAAATTTGTGTAACACAGTCAGATTTTTAGTATCATTGTAAACATGTACAGATATATTTTATGATAAATTACAAGGTGAAAAAAGATGTTGCAGTATTATTAACTATAAAGCTACCTTTTGTAATCCAAGAGGTTTCAAAGCTATTCAAAAACAAAAGAGAATTATTCTTCTGATGATTTGCATCATAAATATATGCCAACAATATCTACAAATAGGCATAAATGGTTGTCATTTATTTAGCAGCCATAAAGAATATCCTGATTTGTGTGTTATTTTCTAGAGCTCTCAAAAATTCTGCTAGGTGGGTAAATTTATCCGTATTCTGAAAATAACAAAGTAAAATTCAGAGAGATTAGGTAACTTATTTTTTGACACTGAAATACTAGATATTTGGTAATAAATATGGTTTTGCTGCACGTATAATGAATGTGTGGATAATACATAGGTATGGACTCACCTAATCAAACATTTGAGCAATAAAGACTTCGAGCGTAAAATCAGTCTTTTTCTTTTATTAAAGTGTATGATACACAGGTCTGATAACTTTGATTGTTATTGAGAAAGAGGTCTGTCATGGTATTATGCTTCCCTGATTTAATTCCATCTTTCTTTATAACTGAGGGTATTTACTACTAAAACAATACTGTTTCTGAAGAGTTTACATGTTTATTTATTGCATGAAGTCATGATTCTCCCTTTGGATATGACAATTACTTCCATCACAACCAATTGAGAAATGAAATACAGAAGCCAAATTGTTCCTAAATTAATGGTTGTTAAAAGTTTCCTAGGGAGTTGTCAGACAACTCTAAACATTTTTATGTTTCATATCAATTTTCAAGATGGAAAAATGGTAAAACTAACCTGCAAAGAAAGTAAAAGGAACCATCATAAATAAATCACATTTTGCCAACTAGAATGCAGCAAATTACTAAATGGCAAAAAAGAACTGAAAGCAAGACATGGTAATGTAGGAACTATTATTTTACACAAGCACGAGTTTTGTGAACTCAGACAGTATGGCTTAATGGGCAACAGAGATTCCCTAAAGTGACTACATCTGGGATGTCTTTTCATATAACATCATTATCCTCAGAACCACAGGTCCCATCACTAGCCTGATATGAGACAAACATTTACATAGTCATACCTCCACAGAAATCAAACAGATCACTGATCAAAACATACTCAATCGCATACACACACGTGTACAACCTTCTTGATCTATCTAGGCTTCTCTGCATTGCAATTGTAGAAGATTAAGTGTTTCCTTTTGTAAAGTAGCTAATGTTCTGAGTGGGTGGCAATTCAATAATTCTCAATGGATATTATTTAGGGAATGGAATTGTCCTCAAGCCATTTACAATCATTATGGTTGTGAATGCACTTGTACAAATTGTACCCAGGTCCACATTTCAGATGTCACCTTGTCATGACTCATGCCACCCTAATGTGTAAACAGGTGCACTTTTATATTTTGCTGTTGTTGTTGCTACAAATAACAATAATCTTATGCAGGAGGAATTGAAGGGGGAATTGTGACTATTAATGCTGTAAAGAGTCAGGTATCAACTAAGGAAAATAGATCAAGCTGTAAGGTGCAATTAAGACGTGGGAGTTAAGCAAAAGAAATAGAAGGGATACAGATTAATCAAGATTTGACACATGAGCCCTGGCGTGGTGGCTCATGCCTATAATCCCAGCACTTTGGGAGACCTAGGCGGTGGATTGGTTGCAGTCAGGAGTTCAAGACCAGCCTGACCAACACAGTGAAATCCCATCTCTACTAAAAATACAAAAAAATCAGCTGGGCTTGGTCATGCGTGTGTGTAGTCCCAGCTACTCAGGAAGCTGAGCCAGAAGAATCACTTGAACCCAAAAGGTGAAGGTTGCAATGAGCCAAGATCGTGCTACTGTGCTCCAGCCTGGGTGACCGAGTGAGACTCCAAAAAAAAAAAAAAAAAAAAAAAAGATTTGATGCATGCTGCTGGGACTGCAGTTTATGCACCCTGTCCTAGACCCACCGATCAGAAGGGTCCTGAAGAGTCTGAAGGGGAAGGCACAGAGCCTACAGCAGCCAGTGTGAGGAGGCCTAAAGTTAATAGTCATTATTAAATCCGTTGAGGCATGTGCAATTAATATTTTATGTTTGATAATTATACCCACAATTATAATCTTATAATGAGTTAGTGATTAGCAATAACAAGTTAAAGAATGATTTATGTTGATAAATTATACACAAATTGAAACAAAATTCTGTAAGAATGACTGGAGTATATAAGAATTTTAAAAGTGAGTAAATTTCTGGATCTGTGCCCCAACCACAAACCGTGGCTGAGGAAGGATTCTGTGTCCTTGGTGCTTAACATAGCATCTGACACATACTAGATACTCAGTAATCATTGGTTCAAATATACGCTAGCAGGGTAAGTACATGACCATTTGGATAGCTGATGAGAAATATGGTCACTTAACAGAGCTTGGAAACCCAGCTGAGGTCCCATTTTCTTGAAAGTGGAAGCTGACAAGACCAGCAGCAAAAACGGAGAAGCTTTCCCAAGGTTTTCCAGTCTCCTATTAGCCCAACTCAGAATTCTCAAATGAGAATAAAGGATAATGCTTTAGAGAACACTTGGCAATGTTACCACTGTGAAGTGGAGAAGATGCTACTGGATAGAGTAAGAGGCTGGAGAAGTTGCTAAACATTCCACAGTGCACAGGCACCTAAAACAGTCATTGCCATATCCAAAATGTCAATAGTGAAAGCTGGAAAATTCTGGTCTAACTGAATAGGCTCCATTGCTCATGTGATTTCTACCTACCCTTGTCTTTCTGACAAACTACTATGAATCCTTCAAAGCCTAGCTCAGCTGCTAACCTCTCCTCTACAGTTTAACCTTCCTCCTCTATATCTCCAGAGAGAATTAAGCATGTCTTTACCAGGAACTTCTGTTCCCAAAACACACTTTACGTATTTCTATTATTATACTTAACACACATCATTGTTCTTTGCAATTGTAGTGAGTTATCACTTCAGCTGAACTGAAAAAAATAAAAAACAATAGCTACTATGAATTAAGCATTTACTACTGGCAAGATATTTTGCTAAATGCTTTAATCTCTTTTAATGCATGCACAAGAAAACATAAGGTAGCTGTTATTATCTCCATTTTACAAACAAGGAAAATAAAGTTTAGAGGAGTTAAGAAACAGAGGCAAGGTCCCACAACTTGAAAGTCACAGGACTAAGATCCAGACCAGAGGTCAAACCAGCTGTGATATTTGTCTGCCAGTACAGAAAAAAGAATTGTCTGATGGGACATAACCATTTTTACACTTTTGAAACAAAGAAGGTGAAAAGAGTCATGGCCATCATGTGGATCCACCCACTGAGATGAGCAGGGATATCAGAAACAGGTCTATATGTTGGGATTGACAGGAAGGTCAATCAAGCAGAGTATACAAATGGTATAGAAATATTTGGTCAAAATCCCAGCACACAGGAATGGAGAAGTTAAAATGATGTGAGCATTTAATACATGGATGAAATGAAAGAGTGATTAAGTACATGCTTGTGGTCAAGTGTTTGAGCATGTATTGAAAACCCTGCCATGGGCCATCTGAGGACTGAGGCTCAGTTTGAAGCACAGGGAGATGGAATATCCAAGGTGGAGAAATCTGTTGACAGCCTGTGATTTAGAAACAGGAGAGAGTCTGGCAAAAGTAGTTCAGGACCCTGGACCAGGAGGAGGAAGCAGTACCTAATTGTGTGAGCCCAGGGATGGTGACTGAAGGGATGGGCAGGGATTGAAGCCTGGGACCAATTTTGAGTGTTACATTAGGGAGGGAGCATAACCAGAAATAACCTGGTTATGAAGCTGAAGCACAGGGTGCTGGAGCGGACTGAATTCAGGTGCGGCTGAGCAACGGGAACCAGGAGCAGAACTGAGCCCGCAGGAGACTCATCATGCAAGAAAGAAAGGGTAAAGCCTGGAGCCAGGTCTGGGCTGAGGACCATCTTGCCTTTAAACAGAAGTGGTGGAATCAGTCTTGTGCTCAAAGTCAAAGCCCTCAAATGGTTCAGAAGAAGAAAAACCTTACAGATAGATACAGATTATATTATAGATGAAAAATATAATTATAGATCCTGAGAGGAAACAGTTATTACGTAGGCGTAAAATTAATTGTGGTTTTTGCCATTACTTCTAAATTGCAAAAACCACAATTACTTTTGCGCCAGCCTAATAACTTTTCCCTCTCCAGCTTTACAATTATTTTTTTGTCTATAATATAATCTGAATCTATCATTGGGAAATCCATAAATATGGCAAATGATAACACTTCCTCAAATGTAATGGAAATTTTTTTGTGATACTGAGGCAACTTTTTTGAAAATTTGAAATTGCTTCCAAAAAAAAGTAATTTTCTATTACTGCCTGCTGGTGGTTTGGTCAGGTTGATGGCATGGTACCTCA
Source organism: Cebus imitator (assembly GCF_001604975.1). Taxonomy (NCBI): domain Eukaryota; kingdom Metazoa; phylum Chordata; class Mammalia; order Primates; family Cebidae; genus Cebus; species Cebus imitator. The sequence goes on from NW_016107634.1 coordinate 2,353,154, forward strand.
AATTGATCCCACGATCAGAAAGGAAATTTGGCCACTAATCCATACAGTTTCCCAAATTCTCTCCCTGTCTGCCTTCTCCCTAGGACCACAGAGGCAACAGACTCCCATTCCTGTTGTAATAACACAGGTTGGGTCCATTAAACTGAATGATGGACACTTCCATTAACCAGAGGTTCTGGTTACCCAGGGACAAACAAAATCCTCCCATGGTCCCGCCCCCAATAATCCCTTTGCTAATCTCCCAGTAGGAAATCTTCCTCAAATCTTTTAAAAAATTTCCTACTGTGAATTAACTATGGGTGCTTGAAAATACGGAAGAGTGCACTCCAAGTCCATTCAATGTGACATTAAGGGGTACCTCTCAAGTTAAGAGCCTCTCTCTGCCCACGTAAGCACAAGCAAACAATCTGACCTCCTACCACAGAGGACTGAATTTGCCTATTTTACATGTGGCCTGGTAACTGAACCTCTCTTATGACATTAGCGGCAGTTATGGATGCCCTTAAATCATACATTTTCCTAATCTTTCATCCAACATATTTCCAGCCAACTCTAAGTAGAAAAGAGGAAAAAGCTGCTTACACATATCCAGTAGCTAGAATCATTTAAGCTAAATTAATAGGGTCTATAAATAACTTTGTTCTTTCTTTAAAAAAAGAAAAGAGAGATGATGAGTTTAGCTAACAATCAGAGGAATGGCCTATTTTCCTCATCAAGTTGTCACAACCTGAGGAAATCTCAAATTAGTTTCAGGGAAAATGTAACCATCCAGTGCAGATGCTGTGTGCAGAATGGGTGCCTGTTAACCAAAATTCCCATACAACCCATTTACCAGCATGCTCATTGGCCCTTCCTCCCATGGCTACTAATATTGAATTACCCTGTTTCAATGTGATTTTTAAAATTTACCAGTTAATTAAATCTTAGGTTTGGCATGTTTGACATCCTTGATTTTTCTACTTTGAGTAATTTGTAAATCCTGAAATAAAGAGCATTTTTCTCAGAACTTTTTGAAGAATATGTCAGATATCCTTAGATGTGATACCATAGATCCTATGAGGCCTCATTATTATTATTATTATTATTATTAATTATTATTCACTTATCACTGGAGAAGCAGCCCCATTATTTTATGTACTAACCAGAAGGAAAAATGCTGCTTTATTAAACTATGGCACAATGTAGTCTCACCACTTAGAATTGTGTTATGCAATTTGGAAAGCTCTCTTAGGTGTATTTAGGCACTTATTTTTATAATTTATTACCATTGCACACACATGAAACAAACCATAGATGAAATATATTGGTTAATGCAGTAGTCCCCAACCTTTTTGGCATCAGGGACCAGTTTCATGGAAGACAATTTTTCCACACACTGGGAGGTGGGGGATGATATTTTTGGGATGATTCAAGTACATTACATTTACGGTGCACTTTATTTCTATTATTATTACATTGTAACATACAATGAAATAATTATACACCTCACCATAATATAGAATCAGAGGGAACACTGAGCTTGTTTTCCCACAACTATTAATAAACTATCTCGTCTGAGGGTGATGGGAGACAGTTACAGATATCAAGTAAATTTGTCCTCATAAGGAGCACACATTCTAGATCCTTCCCATGCACAGCTCACAATAGGTTTGCATTCCTATGAGAATTTAATGTTGATCTAACAAGAGGCGGAGCTCAGGCAATAATATGAGTGATGGGGAGCAGCTGTATATACAGATGAAGCATCACTCACTCGCCCACCGTTCACCTCCTGCTGTGCAGCCTGGTTCCTAACAGGCCAAGGATCATTACCGGTCCACGGCCCACAGGTTGGGGACCCCAGGTTAACATATATTCCTAAAACTTCATGATCATAGTTTGACACTTTTGTGATTACTTTCGAACCTCATATTGTTAATGTCTATGTTGTTGATACAATATTTCTTTTAAAAATTTACAAAAAGAGCTAAAATCCTTTGGGGTTAAGCTTTGAGCAATCACCAAGAACTAGAATAACCCCTTTCTCTGCAATCATTTGGTTCCTAGGAGCTAAAAAAGTGTCCCACTGTTTTCTCCAGGATTTTCTTCTGAGTAGCTGTCAGTCATACTGCAACTTTTGATGATGATGCTTTTGCTGTTTTCCCAACTCAGGCAATGTCAACTGTATCACAATGGTCTAGCCATCAGCAATTGCTAGATGGCATTTCTTGTCAAATAAAACCCAACACAGAGATGTTAAAATTTGCACCTTGGAATGTATCAGATACAGTATGTAGCCATTGAGCTATCTGAACTGGAAATTTGTTTCCTGAATTGCAAAGGCTCTCTCTTCTGGATTCTCACCTCAACTGAGAATTGAAACCCAGAGTTTTTCTATCCTGGCTTCTCGGCAGCTGTCTTGAGTTGTTTTGGAGCTTTATTCAGGAAGATTCCACCCCTAAATTCGCCATTGGAAATTTGAAGAATATATTCATTTGGGTCTCAAACTCCCTTTGGATAATTTACAGCTTGGAAGTAGTCGCATAAGATACCTTTCCGAGGTTGATAAAGTGTACAAGGGAAACTACATTTCACAGCGTGAGTGCATGGTCAGAACAAGTCTAGGTCACAACCTCTCAGCCTCCCCACCCCCAGGAGGTCAGGCATCCACATAAGGCGCTGCTATATGGAAGGTGAGGCAAACAGCAAATGCAACACTAGGCACAGAAGGAGACATGGAAGAATCTGGGTAGCACGAAAAACAGTCTACTTCATGTATTCCTTCGACCCGTCAATCAATCAGACAGCAAACATTTATGGAACCTCTAATAAATGTCACATGTGTAAGCTTTGTGTGCTTCCTCCAATTTTGACCCATATGCATCTTGCATCAAAGACGCAGACTGCTGCCCCAATACTCTGTGATAACTATTCTTTCTTATACATCTTATGTTTTGATGTTTTAAGGATAGGACTAAAATAGCATATGATCAAATATTGTTCCCCATCCCTCACCTACATCAACAAAACATTTATTAGAACAAATCATTATACATACCAGAATGCACAGTATACCCATGTTTATTCAGCTCTACCTTTAAAGGTCTTTAAACTTGCAGTTTTCAGAATTTTAGTGGCATTGCAACCTTTCAATCAAATTAAATTTGCATCGCAATACATTCAGATCTCCCACTACAGGACAAACGTAGTTTATATTAATAGGAATTAAGGTTATTCATCCAAACAGCTGAAAATTGCCCTGGTTTAACTCTAAAAGACTTTGATGGGTACACTTTCATCTAGTTATTTCTTCTAGAAATGACCCAGCACTGAAAAATGAGACACTTTATTATTCTTCAGCCAGCCCAGAAACTAGGTTACTGCTTCCCAAGCACCAAATGAGAAATATCCACTGATTTTTTTTAAAAGGAATGCTCCTTGCTTCCTCTTCAGTGTAGTTGTACAAAACATTGGTGCTGTGCTGGATACGTGTCACCTCTATAGCCTGCTGAACAAATGATTAGACGCAGCATAGGGTGCATTGGGTTTGCTGTGAAGTGAGCCCCTGCTCATCGTGTGAGTGAAGAAACTATGATTTGTCTGTTCTGCTCTCCTGCACTCTGGCCACTTGTTAACTTTCTAAGCCCTGAGTTCATGTCATTTTATTGTTTTGGGCCCTGGCCAGACACCCTTGCTTGCTGGCTGCTTGGCTCACCATGCATGGTTGACAATCAGGCCCTTCTCTAACCCCCTGGTCATCTCTTTGAAGTCCTCTCTATTTAGCCTCTCAGAATTAATTTTTCCTTGAAGTCCTCTCTGTCTTGGTTTGTTGTACTCAGTCTAAAATATAGTTAAATGAGTACTCTGTTTATTTGTGTTTGAAGCAATATTTAAAAGTTCTGAGGCCAGGTGCAGTGGCACATACCTGTAATGGCACCACTTTGAGAGGCTGAGGCGGGCAGATCAGAAGATCAGGAGTTTGAGACCAGCCTGGCCAACGTAGTGAAACACCGTCTCTACTAAAATTACAAAAAAATTAGCTGAGCATGGTGGCTGGCACCTGTAATCCCAGCTACTTAGAAGGCTGAGGCAGGAGAATCACCAGCCACCAGGAGGTGGAGGTTGCAGTGAGCAGAGATCGTGCCGCTGCACTCCAGCCAGGGCAACAGTGCGAGACTACATCTCAAAAAAAAAAAAAAAAAAAAAAAAAAAGTTCTATCTGCACTTTCAATTGGAAGTTTTAAAATACTCTATGGGCAGTCACTGTTTTTAACCTTTTTTTCAACTATACTAGACATAGACACTGGAGGACTGGATGCCTGGCTCTTGGAGGAGGCTGAGACACAGTAGGAATGTGGACAGTACTGCCCAGAGGCAGTCACTAGGTGGGCTCTTGATGACCCACACACTCAGGATGCTCACCAACTTGGGGGAGACTGAGATGCCCACTTCTATTGACTTTAAATAGCTAAGGTTGACCCCTCAGTGAGTTGATGGGATCCCATCAAGGTAATTGATGCAAGTAGTCAATTACTACAGGCCATTTTTATGGCAAAGATAAAGACAGGATGTATTCCCCAAGATGTTTAAAGAGTGAAATCAACAAAGATGTGCTAACTTTTGACCGATATCCACATATACAAAGTATTCTTGAGGTACATTAATTATGATCTCATCAACCTAGGGAATATGTTAAATAAGATTATAAAGTTTTTGACAAGCATTTTCACCCAGCAGTTTTTGCAGTCATCATCCTATTCATTTGATGCTAAAGAAATGGCTGGACAAAGGTACTTGGCACCACATCCTAAGGATTATTTGCCAACTGCTGGGTTTTGTGTGCAAAGATTTATAGTCAAGAAATTAAATTCCTTTGACAAAATAGAAGATATAAAAATTCTCCTAGAGTAAATACCCACACTGAGAGCTCATATCTAAATCCTGCAAGGCTGGCTGAGTTCTAATTTTATTCTCTTCTACTACCTACACTACTCTTTAAAGTGGCGCAGGGGGCATTTATTATTTCCATTTATGTGCAAACTGTAATTCCTATGTGAAATCAAGTAAAGCCATTTAAAAATCAAAGTTAATGTTAACAAGATGATCTATTTCATCCCGCCTAATAGAAGCTAATGAATCATTGTGAATTTATTGTGGTAGAAAGACAGTGGATGCTGGCAATTATACTGATGAGCAGAAATCCTCACAAGTGGGTACTTTAAAGCAATTATTTTCCATTTTGGTTCTAAAAAAGCCTCTGAGTACAACTAAGCTTTGATTACCTGGCATCTGAAAATATACATTCTCAGAGGGGTATTTGCAATGATTATTTTAGTGGAAAGAAAGTAAACAGCTACTGTTTGTGAAAGCTCAGTTGTGAGCCTCTTTAAAGTTTAAAATATGAATTGTGCAAAAGACAAAACCCTGACTTAATGGACTAGCATATTACATTATGTTCCCAACTGGAAAGAGTCAATAACTTATTGGGTACCTGAGTATTACAGAGCTGTTTTAAATACATTTTCTCAAGAACAAACCTCTTCAAACTTGAAAGCCAATGTCATTTTTGCTAGCAGGCTACCCAGTCCCAAGCTGACTTATTCCTCTACTTTTTCCTTATTATTCCTCTACTCCGTTTCTTCTTGGCCCCAGGTTTATGAAGGGATGTATAAAGAATGACAGTTGGTACAGAGCTTGCCTTGTGCAAACATTGGCTGCTTCAAGAGAGGCAAGTCAAAGGCCATCAAAAGAAGAAATCAAGGGGAGAAAACAATTATTTTCCAAGTACAGAAAGACTGGGGATTCTTCCAAAGGGGATTGTCCTATTTCTGTCTAATTTAACTTTATTGGTGCACAGTGGAAGTCAAAAGGCCACATTCTTTAAAAAATTGAGGACTATAGACCAATGAGAGGTTTAAGGCTACAAGAAAATAAGTGTTTACATTGTAAACTCAGCTCATATACTCCACGTCTGGAGATGATGGGCACAAACCCAGATGGACAACATCAACTTGTTCACTCGACTTGGGCATAATTTTTCCCTAAATGGGAGAAATATTTTTAAGGGCTATTAATGTAATTCAGTGGCAGAAATGAAGACAAGAAAAGGTGAGATGTACTGGACTGTGTTACCAGAAGTTAGCAAAACAAAATTCGTTTTTGTAACTTAGGTGGAGTTCCAACAAAACTGGGTGAGCTGCAATGTACCCCTCACAAAAGGGGTTACTTGCCCAAGTGCCTACAACTAACAAACTGAGAATTTAAACTAGCTGCTTAGTGTCATCTGTGTTTTTTTCTCAATGTGAAAATAATACCAATTCATTTTACAAGTAGAAAAAATATTCAAACTACTTAAAAATCATACTCCCAACTCCTAGAAAAATTGTTAAAGTGTTTGCATAATTTCTTGCATTTTCTACATATTGCTTTGCTTACTTGATATCATTTTGGGTTCTGCTTTAAAATTTTATCATAAGCATTTTCCATATATTTCACAACTCCATGTGAATGTCATATTTAATGTCTGCAATTATATAAAATATATGATTTCTTACTTTACCTAGACAATTCCTTATGGCTGAGCACTAAGAAAATCTCGATTTTTTTCACTAGTCTGAATTACCTTACAAATACATTAGAAATAGAATTTCTGGCCATCAAGATATGAGCATCTTTAAAACTCTTAACTCATATCCCTGAATTACTTTCTCGAAAGGTTAAAACATTATACTTTTCAGCTGTCTCTGGAGCACCCAATTCACAACACTTACCAACACTGGGTATCCCGTTTTAAAACAGCTTTTTATATTTAATTAATATAATTCAAATCTTATTTTTATTTAAAGGCTTTGGTCATGTAATAAGCCAAATAGTGTTCCAATGGTTATGACTTATTTGCAACATCTCGTTGGTGAAGTAAGCATGCATGATCTTTGCCCATTTGTTTATTGGAGTCTCAGGGTTTATTTTTAAGACCATGTCTGTCATGCTTGATGCTGGAACTCTAGTACTGCCCATGATGAAATAAAATTAATTTAATTATTCTTTATAAATTAATATTATTAAGCAGTTTCATATTTGTTGTAATTATTTTTCTTTGCCGTCTTTTAGTTTAATGTACACAGTTTAAACCCTTGAAATTCGTTGAATCTCTGTCCTTTCTTTTGCAAATTCTTCTATTTGGTTGAAGCGTAGGAGGTCTTACCTAATGTGCAGCTCAGATAAACAAACACTCAGAGCTTCCTTCTAGGCATTTCACGGCTTAATATTTGTAAGTTCATAATGATCTGGAATTTATTTTAAAATGGGATACAGTTGTAGGCAACATGTTTGTTTAAAAATGACCTAAACCAACTTATTAAGTAACATTTCTCTCCCCCAATAACCCCAAATAACCCCAAAGAGAAAAGCGATTTAATAAGTGGGTTTAGACCATGTACACATATAAACTAAATATATGAAAATAATCATTCTCATATATTTAGTTTTTATATACTTAGTTTTATATATTTATTTTATATATTTAGTTACATATATAAACTAAATAGATAAAAATAATCATTTTCATCTATTTAGTTTATATATGTACTAAAATGCCCTTTTGGTATTTTTCTGTTTCTTTGAGCTTTCTGAAGATGCCAATGTTTGTGTCATATTGAATAATATAACTTTATACTATTTTAATATCTTGTAGCAATAATTTGCCTCCTTACCTTTTTCATATTGAATGTTATATTTTTATCTTTATATTTTTCAGCATAATTCCATTTATATTCTCATCTTTGTATTTTATTTATAATTTTAAAAATATATTTTAATGACAAAGATTTCAAATTTAGATGAATTAGGGGAATTTGTACACATATTATTAAAAAAAAAAAAAAGAAGAGAATGAGGAAAATAGGAGGACCCTAATGAAATGCAGCCCTCTCTCAATTCACCTTTCTCACTCCTAGTCTCTGTTCAAGACTCTAAATAATATGTGGTACATATACACCATGGAATACTGTGGAGCCATCAAAAACGATGAGTTCATGTCCTTTGTAGGGACATGGATGAACCTGGAAACCATCATTCTCAGCAAACTGACACAAGAACAGAAAATCAAACACCACATGTTCTCACTCATAGGTGGGTGTTGAACAATGAGAACATTTGGACACAGGGAGGGGAGCATCACACACTGGGGTCTGTTGGGGGGAAATAGGGGAGGGACAGCAGTGGGTGGGGAGTTGGGGAGAGATAGCATGGGGAGAAATGCCAGATGTAGGTGATGGTGAGGAAGGCAGCACATCACACTGCCATGTGTGTACCTATGCAACAATCTTGCATGTTCTTCACATATACCCCAAAACCTAAAATGCAATAAAAAATAAAAATAATAATAATATACTTATGTTAATATATTTTAAAACTTATCCATTTCAAACATTATCTACTTTAAACACGGTAGGATTCAACTACATAGCACTAAAAATCCCTCCTCTATTCCTTCTACTAAATTACTGTTACAATTTATATCTCTGTTATTTTGGGACTTTAAATCACATATTTTAATATTTATTTTTTGTTTAAACAACTAGAAATTTTCTCTGGATTTCTTGCTTTATACAATACATGGTTTAGAGTTCCTATATTTCATCACCTCTCTTCTCTCTCTCTACTACTTGATGTTTTTCATCTGAACATTTATGTTATATTGCATAGTTTGACACCATTTATGTTTTTGTTCTGCAATCACAGTTGTATAAACTTTCACTAACTTACACTGTGATTCCAGAAGACTCAGTAACTGCAACTGTTCCAGTAGTTCTTCTCGTTCACCCGATAAAAAGACAAATGAAATGAATGATTTACCCTAAAGCTTTAAGATAATGTAGTGTGTCCTCTCTCACTAGACAACGTGGCCCCCAACAAGAGCTTTATCTGTGTACCCTGTATTTATGAAGTCCTAGTGGACTGCTGACTCTTACCTACAAATTCTAAAGACGAAGAAATGAGGTGCTGGTCACTTTGACCGAAGAGCAAATTCGAGTTGGCTGTGCTGCAATTGGTCAGCATTTTCAGTTTGTTGGGATGTGAGTACATCCTGCAGAAGAGAAAAAAGAGAATGAATCAGGTATTGTTTAATGAAATGAAATCAAGCAACCAAGAGAAATAGGGATGCATTTGTCATTTCCAGAGAGCTTCAGCTGAAAGACCTCCAGTGATGGGAGCCTCTGAAGAACCCATGCGAAAGCCTCCCACAGGAGAAATTGCGAGCTCTCACCACCTGCAAGTCTAGAAAACATTGGAGGTAGGCCACAACCATACCAGATGGAACTTTCCTGCCCCTTTCCTCTTCTTTCTCCCCCATTCTGATCTTTGAGAAGTAGAAACCAGCCATTGAGATAGGGGAGAAGAGAAAAAAAGAGAACGTTTAACATTAAAGTGAAACTGAAATTTTGAATATTACATGAGATGGAACCTTGAACTACTGAGTCCATGTCTTATGAGTTACAATGACAGGAAAAGTGACCACAAACTGCCACACTTTTCATCCAGGAAGGGAAATAACTCTAAAGAGTAATTTCAATGGAAAGAGAAAGCGGGGGAAAGATTGCTTCATGATCACTTGCTGTCAGCTGTGCTTGTCTGAAGCAATGTCTGTCCATGGTTAAAAACAGAAATGGGAGACTAAAGGGCACCTCAAGCCAATGTGAGCCAGTTCAAGAAAATAACATTTCAGCCAATTTCAGCCAATTCGAGCCTGAGAGCTCTATGTTTCTCATTTTGAAGTTCATCATATCTTAGCATCTGTATTATTTCAAGAGTTTATGTAGGACCCTATATAAGAAAAAAATGTAATTTTAAAATGCTGTATGTAAATATGTTTTAAATAAATAATGTCTTCATCTAGCTTCATTAAACTTACTTTAGCTTCATTTCTAATATTTCTCAGATGACCAAGGAGGCCAAGTTTCCATATCCTTTGAGCAAATGTTGGTTCATATAAAAGCTGCTACTGAAAATTTACCAGAGAAGCAAATAATATGGCAATTCATTGTGGGTTTTTTTGTTTGTTTGTTTTGGCCCAAATATTTAGTTCTAGGTATTTCTTTCACAATCTTTTATAATGGAATTCTATATATGGACTTTTAAAATCCATATATAATTATTTATATACACTATTTCTCTCAATCAATAGTGTCTATGCAAAAGTATATTATATGGTATAACCAAGACTTTTTAAGTATTGCTAGTGAATAGATGACCATTTGTTGACTGGAAACACAATCAGTCACCCTGGCAGTAAAATGACAATCCAAAATACCATTTTTCTTTTATGTTTCTATACTTCATAAAATCAGTGTCTTCTGGCCTCTGATCAGCTCATTCTAGCCTACCCTTAACAGTTTGCTTATTACTTTCTGCTTCTCAAAAGGGATCTAAGTCACCTTAAAATAAAATTCATGTATATAACAAAGTTCTGGAAAAAATAACATATCAAAGATATAAGAAGAGCAGAAGAAAGCAAAAATGCTAAGAATGAGGTTTGATATAATTATTGTGATTGCCTATTCAATTTTACTCTATATTTCCTCAGTGGCAAGAAAATGAGTATGTTGAATATTTCAAGTTATTTGTTTGAAAAAAGCAAACCAATTTTAAGAGAGAAAAAGAAACGGATATAGAAAGTCAGAAAGAGTGCTACAGAGAAAAATGAGCACATACACTTCTCCCCTAGTTATAAATTCAAAACAGATTTACTGTATACACAGAATGATGGACAGTGTGTCTTTGACCAAAATTAGCAGATACAAACAAAACCAAAGCTATAACATTTAAATTTAATTCTGTGAAGGTGATTGTTCAGAAGATAACTTAGTATAAAACAATTATGTAACTTTCTAGTACTCTTTTCAACTCAAGATAGAGGTGATTACCCAGAGAACGGAGTGGATACCATGTTTCAGAGACTGTTTTACCTACAGGGCACTGCTCACAGTAGGGTTTTAAGCAGGACTTGGTTAGCACACAGTTTGAAGTCAAGTGCTTCAGCAAGAGTCCAGGGGGGCAGCATTACTTGATTCAGCAAAGCAATATGTTCAACATCACGTAAGTGTAGACAGTCTAAGGACCATTTCAATTCATCGTATTCATAAATGGAAGTCCTGCAATCTCCTATGTGTCCCTAAAAATATATTGATTTCCTTCTAAGTTTTAAGTCAATAAAGTTGCATTAGTCTGACAACAAGGACATATGTTTCCAACACTGTCCTGTGAAAAAGCTCATAACTTCAAGTCTGTCATGATAAAAAGCCTTCTTTCCAGAAGCAAGTTTATTTCTATTCAAATTTTACAGGAATAAACATAAATTACAAACATGGGCGGGAGGTCGTGCTATACTTTCTCTACATTTAAAAAGAAAAAAAAAGCTCTTTGGTATTTCACTATTTCAAAGCTTTTAAGTCAAACCCCCAATGCAACCTGCTTTATTAAAAAAAAAAGTTCACTTGTTTTAAAGTGTTGTGGTCATGCTAATGTATTTTCAAAATCAATTAAACCTTATCTAAACATCTCAAGAGGGAGGAAGCTTTGCTCTATTTTCATCTAAACCACAGACACAAAGCCCTTAGTAAATGCATTTTCATGCTGTGCTGGGAATACGTTACGTCTAAGCAAACCACTTAAATGTCATCCAGCAAAGTGTAAATCCAGCTTATAGTCTGGAGGAATGAATATTTGAAAGTCTAATACACTCCGATTAATGGTGGGCCATAGTTATGTACAATGATGTTATTATGCCAAGAAAGAATGCAAGCCAGACAAACTTACAAAATAACTTGGAATCTTGACTGGAAAGCTTCTTGGCTAGAGACGAAGCATGTGACCTGTTAGGACTCTCTTCACTTAAAAATATTAATCAAAGTCCAGAAAAGTATTTCACGTTATACTCTGAAAGGAGGTCATAATCATGCTTTGAGAGCTGAATAAGAATCAGATCAAACCAAATTGTGTACTAACTTTATCTGATACACCCCCAGCTGTCCAAATAGTCCCAGTAGGGACAGGAAGGTAAAAACACAAGCTCACCCTATAGGGTCATCATAACATAGTGATGACAATTGGCTCAATTAAATCTTTCAAGCATTTTATTCTACTAAAGTCAAAATCTCCCCATTAGCAAAAAGTCATCTCCTCACAACACATTTACTCTCTGACCATCTTTGACCTGACTGAAACATCTGAGTCATCTTTTGCAAGTTTCTCTCTCACCAAATGAATTCCCAAGCAGCTACACAGTCCCTATTGTATACGGTGCACTGTAATATATACTAAGGAAGAAAAAAATATTAGTGGCAAGACAGATTTATGAACCAAATAACTATCTGTGTGAACAATTGGAAACATCAGGAATGTCATTATGTAAAACACAATGCATAGGCATGTGGAAAAAATAATGACTAAAATTAAATATTAAAAAGTTGTTATAGGCCGGGTACGGTGGCTCAAGCCTGTAATCCCCGCAGTTTGGGAGGCCGAGGCGGGTGGATCACAAGGTCAAGAGATCGAGGCCATCCTGGCCAACATGGTGAAACCCCGTCTCTACTAAAAATACAAAAAAATTAGCTGCGCATGGTGGTGCACACCTGTAGTCCCAGCTACTCAGGAGGCTGAGGCAGAAGAATTGCTTGAACCCAGGAGGCAGAGGTTGCAGTGAGCCGAGATTGTGCCACTGCACTCCAGCCTGGCACCTGGCAACAGAGTGAGACTCTGTCAAAAAAAAAAAAAAAAAAAAAAGTTTTTATAATGTAGAATTATAGATTATTTATTTCCCAAAAACACTATCATGGAAATTTATACCTTTCATACAAAAGAGAATATTTTAAGATTGTCTTACAATATAGTTGGAAGAATAAAAACAAAAATATACAAAATGAGAAAAAAAGAAATTCAAAAGTAGCATATCAACACGTGAGAATGAATATGATATACAATCCATGCAACACTATTAAGTAAGAAACAACCAAGGGCTGCAGTTGGTTCAAGTGTCTTCCTGAAGGAAGTGATTTTCTGGGCTACAGAAAACAAAGCTGTCTTAGAACAGATCATGATAAATTGATGAGGGGACCAGAAAGCTGGAGCAGGTGTAATATGAGTCCGTAAGAATGCTGAGGCTGCAAGAAAGAAGACAATTTCCTATACACTGCCAAAGTATATATCAAAAAAAAATTGCATTTTTTCAAAAGCATTGCAAAATGGCAGGAAAAGCTCTGTGCTAGAAATTAAATGACCTGGATTTTGTGCTAGTCCTGTCACTGTTGTGACACTGAGTGTTTCACATAAATTCTCAAGAGTCTTAATTTCCTCATCTGAAAAATGACAATAATTGCATATAGCCTCCCACCTTCATTTGTTATTGTAAAGGTCAAACTATATGATGTTTCTGAATATAAAAATGTAAACTGCTACTTGTGTGAAAAGGATTTACATGAAGAACATGTTAATTGTAACCATCAAAATGTGCACATGGCCCAGTCTTCGGTTTTAGATGCTCCATAAACTCTCCTGATTGAAACTCATTCATATCCATGGCTTCAACCAGCACCTAAATCCTGATGGCTCTCAGATCAATATTTCTAACTCAGATCTAACTACTTATTAGGTATTCCCATAAAATGATCCAAATGTACTTACAATCAACGTGTCCAAAAATGGACTTACTATCCTTTCTCTGTAATCTGCTCCATACCTGCTATAATCTATCCAAGTGAAATGTAAGGTCAGCCTGACTCCAGTCCTGTGTCAAGTCCCACAGCAGCAGAGCCTGAGATGAATAGTCATGTGCGGTGACAGAGCAAGAAAGTGATCCCATGAGAAATCTCTTAGGGAGGAAAGGAAAGAGGAATGGGAAAAGGAAGAAGCCAAGCAACAGTGTGATCTCAGCAAAATTCTAGCCTCAGCTTTACCACACAGAGGAGCTCTGAAATGTACATTACCCCCCTTGGCTTGTGCCACCCCAAAAAAGAGAACCCTGAGCTTTTATATTCCTAGGCATAACACTCCTGGCAAAAACCACCTCAGGGCAGAGGGTAGGGGGAACTGATGTGGTTTGGCTGTGTTCCTACCAAATCTCATCTTGAACTGTAGGTCCCATAATCCCAACCTGTCGTGGGAGGGATGCAGTGGGAGATAATTGAATCATGGAGGAGCAGTTTCCCCCATAGTTCTCATGGTAGTGAATAAGTCTCACAAGATCTGATGGTTTTATAAGGGGTTTCCCTTTGCGCTTGGCTCTCATTCTTTCTTCTCTGCCACCATATAAGATGTGTCTTTTGCCTTCTACCATAATTGTGAGGTCTCCCCAGCCACATGGAACTGTGAGTCTATTAAACCTCTTTTTTAAAAAATAAATTACCCAGTCTTAGGTATGTCTTTATCAGCAGCATGAGAACAGAATAAACTTCCAGGTACTTCCAGCTCTCTGACCACATGAGGAAAGTGGTTCCAGGAGCTATCAAGCAGGCTTCCAATGAGGCAAAAGAACACAGAAGGAGCTAGAGAGGCCCCCTGCCCCCACCCCACTACACACACACACACACACGCACACACAGAGATCTTGGGAAATCAGAGTATAGTAGCCCCTGAATACCCAACCCAGAAAACTATGGGGCATCCTGGAGTCATAACTCTCATTCATCCCATACATTGTACCATACTGATCATTAACTCCTATGGAGTCTGTCATTAAGTCCCATATTTAGGACTATATTTAATATTTCTGTTTTAAATTTTAATACACCAAGTATTAAAAGTTATATTAAAACCACATAATCCATGGCTCTTTGGAGTCCTCCATAAACTTTTAGAGCGTAAGTAATCTGGAGACCAAACAGTTTGAAAATGGTTAAGCTGGGGAGATGGTTAGAGGCTAAAACATGAGTGGCTGGCTGTACGTAGCTAACGGGTTTTGGTTTCCTCTTTAAAATTATGGAGAGACATTTAAATATTTTATATGGGGAAGTGACAAATTTATTTATTTATTTATTTATTTTCAAATATTAGTTTGCTTGTCCTTTGGACGATAAATTAGTGAAGGCTTTGAGAGGAGGCCTAGTGATAAGGTAGCAAGCTTTTTCAGAAATTCAAGTTAGAAGCAATGAGGGGTTCAAAGCATGGCAAAGGACTGGTCAGAGTCAAGTTGAGAGAAATCCTGCATCTATATAGGACTTAGGAACAGACTCTATAGGACTTAGTGATTAGTATGGCACAATGCATGTGATGAACGAGGGGTAGATTAAAACATAGCATCTTACTAAGTGTGACTCTGATTATCAGCAAAAATGTAGGCATATACATAATTTCCTCAATTTGTCTTTTTTCCTTGTAATTTTTCACGCAATGCTAATGCCAAATAGTTTTATTTGCTTTTTTGTTTTTGTTTCTTTACCAACAAAATTTCCTCTCTTTCTCTTTCTCTCTCTTTTGCTCTTTTTCTCTCCCTCTCCTCTCTCTCACTCTTTCTCTTTCTTGTTTATGGATTTTGCCTTTGGAGTCAGGTTTAGAAATGGCTGGGCACAGTGGCTCACACCTGTAATCCTAACACTTTGAAAGGCCTAGGCAGGCAGATAACTTGAAGTCAGGAGTTCAAGATCAGCCTGGCCAACATGGTGAAACCATATCTCTACTAAAAATGCAAAAAAAAAAAAAATTAGCCAGGTGTGGTATAATCCCAGCTACTCAGGAGGCTGAGGCAGGAGAACCACTTCAACCTGGGAGGCAGAAGTTGCAGTGGCAACAAAAGCCAAAATTGACAAATGGGATCTAATTAAACTAAGGAGCCTCTACATAGCAAAAGAAACTATCATCAGAGTGAACAGGCAACCTATAGAACGGGAGAAAATTTTTGCAATCTACCCATCTGACAAAGATCTAATATCTAGAATCTACAAGGAACTTAAATTTAAAATAACCCCATCAAAAAGTGGGTGAAGGATATAAACAGACACTTCTCAAAAGAAGACATTTATGTGGACAACAAATACATGAAAAAAGGCTCATCATCACTGGTCATTAGAGAAATGCAAATCAAAACCACAATGAGATACCATCTCATAACAGTCAGAATGGTGATCATTAAAAAGTCAAGAAGTGACAGATACTGGCAAGGTTGTGGAGAAATAGGAATGCTTTTACGCTGTTGGTGGGAGTGTAAATTAGTTCAACCATTGTGGAAGATAGTGTGGTGATTTCTCAAGGATCTACAACCAGAAATACCATTTGACCCAGCAATCCCATTATTGGGTACATACCCAAAGGATTATAAATCATTCTACTATAAAGACAAATGCATACCTATATTTATTGCAGCACTATTTACAATAGCAAAGACTTGAAACCAACCCAAATGCCCATTAATGATAGACTGGATAAAGAAAATGTGGCACATATACACCATGGAATACTATGCAGCCATAAAAAAGGATGAGTTCATGTTCTTTGCAGGGACATGGATGAAGCTGGAAACCACCATTCTCAGCAAACTAACACAGGAACAGAAAACCAAACCAAACATCACATGTTCTCACTCATAAATGGGAGCTGAACAATGAGAACACATGGACACAGGGAAGGGAAGATCACACACCAGGGCCTGTCAGGGGATGTGGGTCAAAAGGAGGGATAGCATTAGGACAAATACCTAATGCATGTGGGGCTTAAACCTAGATAATGGGTTGCTAGGTGCAGCAAACCACCATGGCACATGTATACCTATGTAACAAACCTGCATGCTCTGCACATGCATCCCAGGTCTTTAACATAATAATAACAATAAGATAAACAATACTGATAAACCACTAGCCAATCTAATCAAGAAAAAAAGGGAGAAGAAAAAAATAAACTAAATTCAAAATGAAAAAGGAGACATTACAACTGATATCACAAAAACAAAAATGATTATGAGAAACTATTGTGAACACCTGTAGGTTAACAGACTAGAAAACCCAAAAAGAAAAATTTGATAAATTTCTAGACACATGAAACCTATCAAGATTGAATTAGGAACAAATAGAAAATCCAAATAGACCCAAAACAAGTAACAAGACTGATATCACAAAAATAAAAATGATTATGAGGAACTATTGTGAACATCTGTATGTTAACAGACTAGAAAACCTAAAGGAAAAATTTGATAAATTTCTAGACATATACAACCTATCAAGATTGAATTAGGAAGAAATAGAAAATCCAAAAAGATCCAAAACAAGTAACAAGATTGAATCCATAATAAGTAGTCTCCTAATCAAGAAAAGCCCAGAATCTTTTGGTTTTATTGTCAAATTCTACCAAACATGTAAAGAAAACCTTATAGAAAAAGAAAAAAAAAAAAAAAAAAAAAAAAAAAAAAAAAAACAGAAAAAGAAGGAATTCTCCCTAACTCACTCTATGAGGCCAGGATTACCCTGATACCAAAACCAGACTAGGACACAACAACAACAACAACAAAGTACAGCCAATACTTCTGATGAACGTAAAAGAAAAATTCTCAATAAAATACCAGTAAATTGAATCCAAAAGAATATCAAAAAGATATACAACATGATCAAGTAGGATTATCCCAGGGATGCAAGGATGTTTTAACACAATAAATGTGATACATCTCACCAGGAGAATGAAAGACAAAAACCATATAATCATCTCAAAAGACACAGAAAAAGCATTTAATAAAATTCAATGTCTTTTCATGATAAAAATTCTCAACATACTATGAATCAAAGAAACATACCTCGACATAATAAAGTCCTACATGACAAACCCACACCTAATGTCATACTGAACAAGGAAAAGCTAAAATCATTTCCTCAAATAACTATAAGCAAGTAGGATCCCCACTTTTACCACTCCTATTCAACATCATTCTGGAAGTCCAAGCCAGAGAAATGAGGCAAGAGAAGGAAATAAAACACATTCAAATTTGACAAGAGGAAGCCAAATTGTCCTATGCAAATGGTAAGATCTTGTATTTAGAAAAGACAAAAGATTCCACCAAAAAACTCTTAGAACTGTTAAATAATTCAGTAAAATTGCAGGTTACAAAATCAACATACAAAAATCAGAAGCATTTACAATTCATCAATAATGAAATAGCTGAGAAAGATAACAAGAAATCTATGTCATTTACACTAACTGCAAAGATAAGAAAATATCTGGGAGTAAATTTAAATACAGAAGTGAAAGGCCTCTACAAGAAAAGCTATAAAACACTGACAAAAGAAATTGAAGATGACAAAAACAAGTGAAAAGGCATCCCTGTTCATGAATCAGAAGAAATAATATTGTTAAAATGATGCAATTACCCAATGCAATTTATGGATTCAATGTAGTCCTTATGAAAATGCAATGACATTTTTCACAGAAATACGAGAAACAATCCTAAAATTTTTATGGAGCCAAAAATGGCTGGACAGTTAAAACAATCCTGAGAAAAAAGAATAAAGCTGAAGATAGCACAATGCCTGACTTCAAAATATATTATAAGGATAAAGTAACAAAAACAGCATGGCACTGATATAAAAACAGACACATTGACCAATGGAACAGAATAGAGAAGTCAGACATAAATTCATGTATTTCTGACCAACTAATTTTTGACAAAAGCACCAAGAACATGCATTGGGAAAAGGACAACTCTTTCAATAAATGGTGCTAGGAAAACTGATAACCATAAGTAGAAGACTGAAACTGGACCGCTATCACTCATTATATTCAAAAATCAACTCAAGATGAATTAAAGACTTAAATATAAGACCTGACGTTATAAAAACATTAGAAGAAAACATAGGGGAAACACTTTAAGACATTGATCTAGGCAAAGACTTTATTGCTAAAACCTCAAAAGCACAGACAACAAAACCGAAAATAGACAAGTGGGACTATACCCAATGAATAAGCTTTTGTTCAGCAAATGAAAAATCAATAGGATGGAGACAACCTGTTGAATTGAAGAAAATATTTACAAACTATTCACCTGACAAGGACTAATAACTATAATACATAAGGAACTCAACAGTGAGAAAACAATCCCATTAAAAAGTAGGCAAAAGACAGAAATAGACATATCTCAAAATAACACATAAAAATGGCTAAGAGGTACATGAAAAAAAATATTTAACATCACTAATCATCAAGGAGATGCAAATTAAAACCACAATGAGACAGTACCTTACCCCAGTTAAAATAGCAATTAATAGAAAGAAAAGAATAACAGATGGTGGCGAGGATGCAGAAAAAAGGGAACCCTCATACAGTGTTGGTGCAAATGTAAATTAGTACAGCCACAATGGGAAACAGTGTAAAGATTTCTCAGAAAACTAAAATTAAATACACCATGTGATACAGCAATTATACCCCTGGGTATTTATACAAAGGAAAGGAAATCAGTTGATCAAAAGGATATCTGCACTACCATGTTTATTATAGCACTAGTCATAATACCAAAGATATAAGTGTCCATCAATAGATGAATGAATTTTTTAAATGTGTTATATCTACACAATAAAATGCTATTCAGCCATAAAAAAGAAATCCTGTCATTTGCAGCAACATGTATGTAACTGAGGGTCATTATGTTAAGTGAAGTAAGCCTGGCACAAAAAGACAAATACTGCGTGTTCTCACTCATATGTCAGAGTTGAAAATGTGGACCTTGTGGAGGGAGAGAGCAGAATTATAGATACTAGAGGCCAGGAATGATGTGTGGGTGGGAAGGGGAGAATGAAGAAAGGTTAGCTAATGGTTACAAACTACAGTTAGACAGAAGTAATAAGTTATAATGTTCTACAGCAGAGGACGGTGACTTTAACAACAATGTATTGAATATTTCAAAATAGCTAGAAGAGAGAAATTGAAATATTTTTGACACATAGAAATGATAAATACTCAAGGTGATGGATACTCTGAACACTCTGACTCGATCATTACACATTCTATGCATGTAACAATATACCACATGTGCCCCATGCATATATATAAATATTATGTGTCAATAAAAAATATGATAACCAGGCCAGCCTGAAAGACAAAAATAAAAAAAAAAAGTGAGAAGGGGAGTAACACTACAGGGTAAGAATTGGGAGGGGGAACTTTTACTTTTCATTTAATATCACTTGTACCAATTTTTAAAACATGTATCAAATAGTTTAATAAAAATCATAAGTAACCATAAACTAATTGTAATAATAAATCAGTAAGCAAAATTGAGATGATAGGAAGATATGGTTGATGCCTTCAAAGAATGCATTCTCCGTGAAAAGAACTCACAGGCTAAAAGCCTCCTAGCAGAGCTTAGATTTTTACCTGGTGACTAAAACATCATTATTATCTCGAATGCATTCTATTTGTAAAATAGCCAGGAGTCTTCCCACTCCACTAGCCACAATCTCCTGAGAAACTTTTAGCCTCAATTTTTCTGGCTATCTTTAAATTTCCTATTTGGAAGCAAAGAGAAAGTCTGAGCTAGAACAGAGTAAAGCAACATCTGCTTGTTTCTCTTGACTGACCTCTGTCATCACTAAGTATCCCATCGAAGCCTATTTCTCCTACTTGAGTACCTTCTAATTTATTTTATCTCTGCCTTGTTTGAACTACCAGAGGAATAACAAGATGACAATTACTTTTGATTTTACCTATCACTTTCTTTCTCTGGAATATAATCTTAGTGACCAGGGCAATGAAGGCTACTTATCATCCACTTCTGGAGTATCAACTGATCTTGGGTGATTATGTTGGGACCACACAAATTCAAAGACCCAGCATAGAAACGATTCCAACAAGGAGGGGAAAGGAAATCAGTTTTATGACCCTAACTCAGAATTTTTCTAGATCTAACAGACTGGCATGCTCTGAACCAGAGAGGAAATGGGAGGCCCATTCAAGGACAGATTGAAATCCTGAGTTGTGGCATTAAATTATGCCCAACCCTCTTGCCTTCATTTCCAGGGTTCTGACAGCAGGAGAGCTTGGTTGTATCCACATGACCTCTTTCAGCTTCAACTTATAGCTTGAAAACCTGAAGAAACTGCAGCAGATGGTTGACTTCATGTATCACTGAAGGGCCTGTAGTCCTCTCACATATTTAGCAATTCTGCTAAGCTAATGGAATAAACCCTACTTTGACGGAAGTCCACTTAACAATATATTACTGTGTGAGACAATGTGTCATTGTATGGACAAAATTTAATGTGGTAAAAACAAGAGGCAACCAGACAAACAGGTATTTAAGAAAATATACATAGCTACATACCAGAAGTAGGCTACTGTGAAAATAAATTACATCTAAGGCTTCCAAAAATTTCATTAAGAAATGTAATCAACAGAATGGGCTCTTCTACACATGTAACTTATCTCATCTACCATTTTGATGGATTTGACACATAGGCAACAACATGTGTAGCGTAGGTGCTGCCCTTGGAAGGTCAGTGGCAGGGTTTTCAATAAGGGTTTTCCTACAATCCCAGAAAGAACATGGGCTCAATAATTGGTATTCAACAGAAAGTGGAAGGCTATTCTTCTTTATAAGCAATTTAGGTAGCCACACATACCAGCAATATAATTTCACAGGACACTTGTAGGAACATTACCCCCAAATGTCCACCACTGCCTCGGTTCCAGACCTGTTGTAGTATTATCCCGTATTCTTCCCTGATGGGAAACTTTATATTTAAATAAGGCAGCTGTGGCAAGAGTAAAGGAAGATAAGAAAAATAATGAGAAACTATATTTGAGGACTACCGTAGTGATAGTGAAGAGAGAGACTGTGAATGTCTTATTACCACATATCATTTGTAGAATACACAGGTTTACTACAGAACTCAACGTTTTGATTATTTGTTAAAAGTGCCTTCCCGGCCGGGCGCGGTGGCTCAAGCCTGTAATCCCAGCACTGTGGGAGGCCGAGGCGGGTGGATCACGAGGTCAAGAGATCGAGACCATCCTGGTCAACATGGTGAAACCCCGTCTCTACTAAAAAGACAAAAAATCAGCTGGGCATGGTGGCACGTGCCTGTAATCCCAGCAACTCAGGAGGCTGAGGCAGGGGAATTGCCTGAACCCAGGAGGCGGAGGTTGCGGTGAGCAGAGATCGTGCCATTGCACTCCAGCCTGGGTAACAAGAGCAAAACTCTGTCTCAAAAAAAAAAAAAAAAAAAGTGCCTTTCCGTCTAGGAAAATTCTCTGATCGGTTCTTCATTTGTCCTGGGAATATCTCTCAAAAGGTACAAAAAACATAGAGAAACCATAAATCTGGATCTAATTCTGAACAGGGTCGACTCTTCTGTTAGACATGATTTTTAAGTCTTTCAATTCAATTCTGCACCTATTTATTGAGCGCTCATGATATATTACACAAAGCAGCCTGTTGTACTCACCACTCAGTACAAAGTAGCAAAATATGTGAAGTCAAATATTTAGAGGCATAAAAGACTCTATGTTTAATTTATTCAGCTGTATCTTTTAAACCAGCCATAGATTAGATACCTGAGTGGGGTCCCTGAATTCACTTGGTTTTGTTATCATATCTGCATTACTAACACCAATCAGTGGTTATAAAGAATACAGATTGATTACAGAGGGATTAACAAAAAGGAAAAAAAGTGAATACGCAAAAATTCATCAAAAATATTATAATAAATTACATGAATATAAGTCGGCTATGCAGATTATGGAATATTTAACTGCTCTTTGCTAGTTAAACAAAACAAAACAAAACAAAACTCTATTGAGTGGCTTTGTAAAGCATTTTTAAAATTTTCATCCAAGATACTTCTTTGTTGGCAAATGTGATTCCAAGAAAGTAACTTCCTAAGTCCCATTCACTTCATTAAAACAATCTCTTAAACTCTAAATGTTCTTAGATGTATCCTGCTATTGCTAAAAAAAAAAAAAAAAAAAAAAAAAATCATGTTTTTTACTCCAACTCCCACTGAAATCTAACATTTTTCTGTACCAAGAACTTCTTATTCTTCAGTAGTTCTGTGACCAAAAAAAAACAAGTTAAAAAGTAAAATCCTGGCTTTACAAAGTTGATGGTTTAACTGGGCATAAAGATGTGATACACAGATTCGTGTTTCTAGAACCTACGTTATTCTCAGAAACAGCTCTGGAACTTTAAAAAAATATTATAAATTGTTCTGTTCCAACCCCAGACTTTATGATTTGATTCAGAACTTCTAGAATCTGGAAGCGCATTTCTAAACACTTCATCTATTGCAGTGGAGTACATCTAAAACTCCTAACATAGTCTCAAAAAAAAAAAAAAAAGTGCAGAAGAGAGAAGGTGAAACCACTACCAGAAAGGAAAAGTCAAAAATAAGAGTGAAAACACCAAAAATGTGTCTTGGTAAATCCAGGCACAGACTTCATGAAAGTTCCTAAATATCTGCTCAGGGTGTGAGGAGACAATCTTAGAAAATTAACATTCCTAGGAAAGAATAATGCAAAAAGGAAGAATGTGGTCGCCTTTGAAAAGCCTGCAGAAAAGTAGAAAAACAAGCAAAAAAGAGAAAGTTAGAATCTGTAAGTAGAAAGTAAAATAAATTAAAATTAAAAATTAAAGGCCATGCAAACACTCTTCTTACTGCTCCCTGCCAAAACAAAAATCAACAAAAAAAGCAAACGAAAAAATTTATAAAACTTTTAAAACAACCATGTAGAAAATCCATATCTCACTACACTGACAAGGTGGACACTCTTGAAATACAAACACAAAAATGCAAATCTCCAGCTCAGTGCACAGAAACATAAAAGCACAAATCATCTCACCTATATAAAATTACTACTAAAAGAAAGTGGAAAATATGAATGCACGTAATTCAAATAACAAAATATTTCTTTGCCCAAAGCATACAATGAAACAGAATAAAACTGAAACACAACAATACAAGCTAAACTAAATATTCTTAATCTGTGTTGGGATGTGAACAAACCAGAAATTTAAAAACTTAAAAACAGAAATGGACAAAAAAAAATGAAGTAAAATGATAATTGATTCAATGGAAGGAAAAATTACAATAAAAATACAAAATTATGCCAGAAACAAAGACTAAATCATATAGCATCAGAGAATGTAAAAAAAAAAAATAGAAAGACAATAATAGGATTTCAAATGAGATAATACCAATATTAAAAATTAGAAAACCAACAGAAAAGATCAGATTAAAAAGATAAAAAGTGGAAGCATAAAAAATACAATTTACATGTAATTACAGGATGTAACTTACATGTTATAAGGACCCACAATGTACATAGGAAATTGACCCAGTAACAAGATAATATATTAGTAAAATATCATACTTCACAGATTTTCAAAACTCAGTTTTTCAGATAAAATATAAAGTATTTTATAGAAACAAGAGAATTATACCTACAACCAGCCAACAAAGTAAGGCAACAATAGAACAATTTTTTTTTAATATTCTAAAAAAGAAGTGTAAATCAAGGTTTTTATATCTAGCCAATCTACCCATCAAGTATAAAGGCCATAGAAAAACTACTTTAAACATTCAATTAGATTAGAGAATCATGTAACCTTGGGGAATCAACTAGAAAAGGGATTGGCAAATAATTTTCTATAAAGAGACAGAGGGTAATTGTTTTCTACTTTATAGTCTATTTGGCCCCTATTGCTGTTATTCAGCTCTAATTCCAAGTGTGAAAGCAGCCATAGACTCTATGGAAACAAATAGGTATGGCCAGATTTGCTCCACAGAAGGTCAGAGGGTCATAGTTTACAGACTTCTATATTAGATGATAAACTTCATTTAACCAAGAGATGACTAAACATATAATATGTCAAATTGTGTTGTTTAATTTTTAACACTTTAAATAATGTTATTTATTTACTACGTTAAAGTATGCTTAATGCATAAGTTGCAGTTCTAAAACTAAAACAAATATGAGGGCAAGGGTGAAAGAATAATAATATATATGATACGTACTACATATTTTAAGTGCTGATAAAATATAAATAATATGTATAACTAAAAATGAAAAGAGGCAGAAACTAAAAGAAAACAAAATAAGTTCATTGGCTGTTTTATGAACAATAGATGGAAACTAAAATATAATGTTAAAAACTGATAAATCAAATAAAGACTAAAAAAAGCAGATGAAACAGACCATTTAAAAAGGTATAAGAACAAAGTTAATAGGCAGGCATGGTGGATCATGCCTGTAATCCTAGCCCTTTCAGAGGCCGAGGTGGGTGGATCACGAGGACAGGAGTTTGAGACCAGCCTGGCCAACATAGTGAAACCCCATCTCTACTAAAAATACAAAAAATTATCTGGGAGTGGTGGCAGATGCCTGTAATCCCAGCTACGCGAGAGGCTGAGGCAGGAGAATCACGTGAACTCTGGAGGTGGAGATTGCAGTGAGCCGAGATGGCGCCATTGCACTTCAGCCTGGGCAGGCAACAGTACAAGTTGACAATAATAGAAGAAATACAAATGTTCTTTAAAACTAAAAGAAATGTTTTCATTATAAGGTTAAGAAAATGCATCATATAGAGAAAGACAAAAAATATAATACACAGGACTGTAATAAAGTAGTCTACAATCAGTGTGAGCTTAACTCATCCAGTAAAATACATTAAATTTAGCTCAAAAAATAAGGGCTAGTTATTGCTATAATCAAGAAATATATCAAAACAAAATAATTCAGAAAGGCTAAAAATAAAGGAATGGGCAAATCTATGCCAGTGAACTGCAGCCAATGAGAAAAGAGAGGTAATGATAATTATGTCAGAAGAAATAAAATTGAAACCAGAAAGCTTTAAACATGAAAAAAGGAGAGTATTTCTTGTTGTGAAAAGCCACAAATCACATGAACATATATCAATTAAGAATATCCAAGGACAAAAAATCTCAGTAATCACTTATATAAAGCAAAACTGACAAGAGATCCAAGGAGATAAAATAAGAAAAAGAAGATGAATTTTTAACACACTACTCTCACTATAAAACAATATAAATGGAAAAAATAAGTAAGCATACTGAATACCTAATGAACATAATCAATAAGGCAGTTCTTATGGATAAATATCAGTTTTTATATCCTAACAACACAGAATATACATCCTTCTCAAGCACATATGACACATTCACAAAAATGGTCATGTATTAGGTCACACACAGAAAATCAGTAACTTCCAGGAGTAGAAAAACTATAAACAAAAATATCTGATCACAAAACAAAATAAAAAGAATTAAAAAAAAAAACTTTAAATATTTCCACTTAGAAATTTTAAAACCTTCTATTAAATGATACTGAGTGAAAGGATAACTATAAACCAAAATTAAAGAATTCTAAAAGATAATAATAATGAAAACATTATATCATCAAAATACATGGGATGTGTGGGACATATTTATAGTAGCAATCAGAGAAAAATATAAAGCCTTAAAGATATTTATCAATAAAACCAAAAGAATAAAATGTAAAAAATTAATTCTCAACTCAAAATACTTAAACACTGATAATATATTAGTGAAGATATGGAACAACCTAAATATTATCATAGATTTTTAGTGAGAATAAAAATTTTTTTTAAATTGGCCGTTATAAACTTAAAGATGGATTTATCATGAGACCATGTAATATCACTCCTAGCTATTTACCTATAGTGTACTATCAGAGATGTATTATAAGACGAGTGTTCGCTATAAGGCCCACTCAAACATCTCACAGGGCCTGCACTACATGTCGCTTAGCAGCATGCTGAAACCTGGCCTGGGGATTTCTAGGAGACAAAACCACCTGAGCACAGATGTGACTCTCATAAACCTTAAGACAAAGCTTACCCTTACAGGAATAGCTTAAACTCCCTTTAAAGAAACACCTGGTAACTGACACAGACTGGATACAGGTACAAGAAAGGGGACTGAATGCCCCAAACCCTAGCAAGAGTCTTCTGATAGAGACTCTCCCATCGGACTGCCATTGGACCCCCTGGCTGTATCTGGCCTATGCCACGAGCCTGCTCCCACTATGTGTCCTACAAGACTGCTGCAAGAATAAATTGAACATCAGACAGTGTCTAAGACTCCTCTTTGAGGTGAATTGGGCCAAAGAGGAAAATTTTTCCATGGCGATGATGGTTAACTAAGATCCCCCAAGGATCCCAAACACAATATTACCGGAGTGAAATAAAAACATATGTCCACACAAAGACTTGAACGCAAATAAATGTAGCAGCTTCATTTTTAAAAGTAAAACCAAAACAAAACATGAAAATAATCCAAATACTCATCAGTTCGTAAATGGGTGAATTAAATGCAGTATAGCCATATGATGGAATATTAGTCTGCAATTAAAAGTAAAAAGCTACTGACAGCATACAGATACAATGATATGGATAAATTCCAAAAGCACCAGGCTTAGAAAAAGCAGACAGATTAGGGCCAGGAGCGGTGGCTCACACTGGTAATCTCAGCACTTTGGGGGGCTGAGGCAGGCAGATCACAAGGTCAAGAGATTGAGACCCTCCTGGCCAACATGATAAAACCTGGTGTCTATTAAAAATACAAACAATAGCCAGGTATGGGGGTGCATGTCTGTAGTCCCAGCTACTCGGGAGGCTGAGGCAGGAGAATCACTTGAACTGGGAGGCAGAGGTTGTAGTGAGCCAAGATATCATGCCATTGCACTCCAGCCTGGTGACAGAGCGAGACTCTGTCTCAAAAAAAAAAAAAAAAGCAGACAGACTCAAAGGACTCCATATAGTAGGATTCCACTTACATAAAATTCTAGGCTAAGTAAACTCCATATACTCTTTCCCACTGATAACAACAAAAATTCTTATACAAAATATGTAAAGCAACTATTTAAGGATTCTAAAAAGTAAATAATATCAGGTGAGTTAGAGAGGGAAATAACAACTCAAAGAAACACCAACATAATCTCTCAAAGACTAAAGTATTTTTATTATAATTCCTAGAAAACAATTCAGATAGATGAAGCAAAAACTGATAGAACTGAAAGGAGAAAACTATAAATCCAAGCTTATAGCTAGAGACTTCAAAACTGCTTTTTCAGTGATCAATACAGAAAGTAAAGAGAAAATTGGGAAGCATTAAGAAAACACAAACAATACCAAAAACAACTTAATTGAAAGTTACAGAATATTCTTTCACTGAAAAAAGCAGAATGCATATTCTTCTCAAGAGCACATGGAATATTCACCAAAACACACCATGCCTTTAGTCATAAAGCAAATTTTAACAAATTTAAAAGATTGAAATTATACACAGTACATTCTCTTATTACAATGGAATTAAACTAGAAATTTGTCACAGAAATATAGGAAAGTCTTCAAATGCTTGGGCATTAAACATTACATAATTAAATACTCCGGGAAGAATTCTCGAAGAAAGTGTATTAGTTTGCCCAGGTTGCTATAACAAAAACCATCAACTGGTGTCTTAAACAACACATTTATATCTCACAGTTCAGGAAGCCCAAGATCAAAGATTCAGATCTTGGTGAGGGCTCTCTCCCTAACTTGCAGACAGCCACCTTCTTACTGTGTTCTTACATGGTGAAGAAAGAGAAAACTCTGGTCTGTCTTCCTCTTCTTGTAAAGATACTAATCTCAGCATGAGAGTCCCACCCTCATTAATGAAAAGAACTTCTATCTAAGGAACTAGGGGTGAAAAAAAATAAATAAATAAAACAAAAGCAATGAGAAAAAAAGGAAAGTTAATGACAAAAGACGAAATAAATGAAATTGAAAAGAGAAAAACAATAGACAAAAAAAATGAAACCAGAAACACATTATTTGAAAAGATCGATAAACTTCTTGTCAAACTGATTGTCCAAATGTAAATTTATCTCATATTCTGACTTATGGGTGGGATCTTTATTTAGGTCTTTAGACTTGTGACCTTAGGTCTTCAGACTTTATATCTACAACTTTACATCTACAACTCCACCTCCATCTAATGTCAGAGAATAGACAATGCAGAAAGTTTCTTCTAAAAAGGGAAATTCATCTTCTAAATGCTGGAATTTCAATATAGCTATTTGATTGTTTAGGACACATACTTAACAAAGTCTTTGGTAGCATTTCTTTAAGATAGAGATAAATCACAAGTTAATCACAGGCATATGAAGAGTAATCCATTGATAAGCTGCATCTTAATTCTGGTTGGTGTCTATACAGGAGCTTTCTCCAGCTTCTGCCTCTCTGTGGCCTCCTTCCAGAATCTACATCCTTTGCTTCCCAAAATATAATCTTAACAACTGCCCTGCAATAAGGTCACCCCCACCCCACAAAAAAAGGTTATTTGGCTACAACTCCTTTACTGCAGCAGAAGCTTTCCAACTTCCCTTGATATGTTTTTAAGGTTGCTATTTTTACAACTATTTCAAAACCAGAACATTTCTAACTTATGAAAAATCTTCAGTTGTTTCACAGCTCTGTAGATCTATGATCTCAAGGAATTTGCAACTAAGATGCCTGAGGGAGAAGAGGAACACAAATAAATACAAAGTATAGCAGACAATCTAGGCCTATGAGAAATACTAAAATTCCTGTGGTACCAGTTATGAATACTATAGAATTTTAGAGAAAGGAAGATGAGTGAGAATTGGAATGGCCTTCATATGTCAGGTTGTACCTAGAGGAAAACACAAGGTGCTCGGAAAATGGGAACCACAGGAATAAAAGCACAGCAATAGTAATATCCAAGGAGCAGGAAAGAGACTAGCATGACTAGAGCACAGATTGCATATCCAAGGGGAAATACAGTTTGAGAGACTTGAAATCAAGAAAACGAGTTCAGACTGGGCACAGTGGCTCACGTCTGTAATCCCAGCACTTCGGGAGGCCAAGGCAGGCAGATCACCTGAGGTCAGGAGTTTGAGATCAGCCTGGCCAACATGGCGAAAGTCCTTCTCTACAAAAATACAAAAATTAGCAGGGCATTGTGGTGGGTGCCTGTCATCCCAGCTACTCAGGAGGCTGAGGTGGAAGAATTGCTTGAACTCAGCGGGGCAAATATTGCAGTGAGCCAAGATCAGGCCATTGCACTCCAGCCTGGGTGACAGAGCTAGACTCTGTTCCCCCTCTCCTAAAAAAAAGGAAAAGAAAGGAAAAAAGGAAAAAAAGACAGTGGGAAACAGGTGCAGAGAAGTGATAGACGAGGAAAGTGGTTTGAACAGAAGGTGAATGGAGTAGAGGATGCATTGTGCTTAGAGGAAGTTTGACACCAGGTAGGCCACCAGAAGTTATCCCAGGATGGCAAAAATGGAAAGAGAAAATAAAAGATGCAAAATTTTTTCAAAGATGGTACTGAATGTACTTCATGAGTGGGAGCAGGAGATAAAGAAGCATTTGAGTTTCTGGGAGAATATGACTAGGTAAATTTTAAAAGCAGCAAAACAAAGACAGAAAATAGAGGAACTAATTGTGGGAGAGATAAGGGGATGGACACTGATTCTAAGGTGATGACAACATTCTTGAGTGACAATGTTCTTTCTCAGCAGAGATTAGAGTACCAGAACAGGATCATAATTATCTACATGAACTTGACAAAGTCACAAAAAATTGATGCCATGGGGAAAACTGTTAGTGACGACGAGGATTAAAATCTTTTTTTAAAAAAACTATTTATTTTTGCAATTAATAAGACAATTTATATATTTTTTATCATTTTTTGTCTTCAACTTTTAAGTTCAGGGATACATTTGCAGGATATGTAGGTTTGTTTCATAGGTAAACATGTGCTATGGTAGTTTCTGCACAAATCATCCCATCACCTAGGTATGAAGCCCAACATCTATTAGCTATTCTTCCTGATGCTCTCCCTCCCCCACAATCGGTCCCAGTGTGTGTTGTTCCCCTCCTTGTGTCCATGTGTTCTCATCATTCAGTTCCCAATAATAAGTGAGAACATGCAGTGTTTGGTTTTCTGTTCCTGCATTAGTTTGCTGAGGATAATAGCTTCTAACTCATTCCATTTCCCTGCAAAGGACATGATCTTGTTCCTTTTTATGGCTGTATAATATTCCATGGTGTATATGTAACACATTATCTTTATCCAGTCTATCATTGATGGGCATTTAGGTTGATTCCATGTCGTTGCTATTGTGAATAGAGCTGCAATGAGCATATGTGTGTATGTATCTTTATAATAGAATGATTTTTATTTCTTTGGATATATGCCCAGTAATGAAATTGTTGGGTCAAATGGTATTTCTGCCTCTAAGTCTTTGGGGAATTGCCACACTGTCTTCCAAAGTGGTTACTAATTAATATACACTCCCACCAACAGTATAAAAGTGTTCCTTTTTCTCCACAACCTCACCGCCATCTGTTGTTTTTTGACTTTTTAGTAATAGCCATTTTGACTGATGTGAGTGGCATCTCATTGTGGTTTTGATTTGCATTTCTCCAATGATCAGTGATGTTGAGCTTTTTTTCCATGTTTGTTGGCTGTATAAATGTTTTCTATTGAGAAGTGTCTATTGATGTCCTTTACCCACTTTTTAATGGAGCTGTGTTTTTAATGTAAATTTCAAAGTTTTTCAAACATCCAATGAGGAGGGAAGGAAAAAGATGAGCTTGTACAGAAAGCAGAGGAGGAATTTTGACAAATAGGTTAAAAAGAAAAAACTTTAAGAAAGTTATTGTTTGTCAGTGGTGTCCAATGCTACAAAGGTATCAAAGAGAATGAGGATGGAAGGAAGACACTAAGCTTAAGAATTAAAAAGTTATGGCCAGTGGTTGCCAGGGCCCAGGGGTGAGAGGAATAAGGAGTTCTTGTTTAATAGGTATAAAGTTTTAGCTTTGCAGGATGAAAAAGTTCTGGAAATGGATGGTGGTGATGATTACATAACAATATGAATCATCTTATTGTCACTATATCATATTGTTATAGTTCATGAATATCATTGAGCTATACACTTGAAAACATTAAGATGGTAAATTTTATATTATAAGCATTTTACCATACACAAAAAATAAAAGTTATGCCATTTCCTATGCAAACATCTATAACTTACTGTGTTTTACATTGTTGTTATTTTTCATTTTAAGAGGTACATTCTGTTTTTTCTGCTTGTGGGTAAGAAAATAATCAGTTAATTATATTAGATTACCCAGGATCTCCCAGTGATCAATAGTTATTTAGACATTTTTCTCATCAGAGAAAAAATTCCTTTTGAAACAACTTTTCATAAATATTTCTAATATATAAAAAGAAAAGAAGCATAAATTCCTCATAAAATCCAAGTAATTAAATCTTTTGTCTGCAAATTTCTGGGGAACATAGATGCCATATTCATCCCAGTCTCTAAATCTTACATTTCTATTCTAACTCTCTCATATTGAGGACAAAGAAATTGGAGCCCAGAGGCTGAACGATATGCAGATCACCCACAGTGCGGGCAGAAGGGCTGGGACAAGGACCCAGGCCCTGCTCCATGTGCTTTCTGCCATGTCATGCTCTTTCTGAAGTGAGTTTTTCTCATTAACAATTCTGTAAATTTGTGTAGGCGTCTTCTATAGGAATTACATTGAAAAAAGTCCCTTAAAAAAAAATTTCTTGTTCTAGAAAGAGGAAACAGACTACTATATTTCAAATTAATTGTGTTAGAATGTTACTCATTTCAACCAGTCTGTAGTCTATAAATGACTGTAAGGCATAGTTATTATGCTGTGCTCAGAAAGTACTTGTAAATAGCGCTAATCACTTAATTAGATATTATTAACAAAATTACTGTATCATGTAAGCTATTATCATTTCTAACCATAGAAAATTTTATGGCTTATCATTCCTAAACTACTTCTGCCTAAAAAACCATTCAGAACACTGAAGAAGAAAAAATGCAAAAATAAACAGGTGAGGGTCACATGACTATTCTTTCCTACCTGTTGTTCTCACACTGACTTATTTCTTGGTGTTTATAAAATTACTGATTTGTTGAATTTTGTTTAGCACCATAACATCTTTGTTTTCTCCTATAAATTACTATGTCTTATTAAAAAGGAAAAAGTAATTTCACCTGCTTTCATCTTCTTGGATATAACCAATAACACACAAATACTTGAGAATGCAGAATAATGTTTCTTTCAGCAGGGTCAACCCAGTGCCTGAATATGGGCTAGACATTTTTCTCATAATTAGATGCTTTGCATTCATTTGAATAGTACAGGTATTCCTTGTTATGCTTGGGATTCCAGGCTCCTGTGGATATCAAAATCCATAGATGCTCAAGTCTCTGATATAAAATGGGATAGTATTTGCATATAACCTACACACATCCTCCCACTTTTTTTTTTTTTTTTTTTTTTTTGAGATGGAGTCTCACTCTGTCTCCCAGGCCTAGAGTGGAGTGGCACTATCTCAGCTCAGCTCACTGCAACCTCTGCCTCCCAGGTTCAAGCAATTTCCCTGCCTCTGCTTCCCAAATAGCTGGGATTACAGGCATATGCTACCAGACCCGGCCAATTTTTGTATTTTTAGTAGAAATGGGGTTTCACCATGTTGGCCAGGCTGGTCTTGAACTCCAGACCTTGAGTAATATGACTGCTTCATCCTCTCAAAGTGCTAGGATTTTAGGCATAAGCCACCATGCCCAGCTCTCCCATATACTTTAAATCATCTCTAAATCACTTATAATACCTAATACAATGTAAATGGTGTATAAATAGTTGTTACAATATTTTTTACTTATAATTTTTTGATTGTTATATTTTTATTTTTATTGGTTTTTTCCCCAACATTTTTGATCCATGGTTGGTTGAATCCAAGGATGCGGAACCCACACATAAGGAAGGCAGGCTATACTCACACCTTCTGACATTACCGTGGTAAATGAATGTTTTGTGGTATGGGATGAGGGTGGCTCTGCAACCATAATGAAATTCGTCCCTCTGAGAATTCAGCTTAACTCTCAGCCAAATCATTGCTGGCCACTCTTGAGACTTGGTTCAAACAAACAATTGTACTTGGCAGTCTAGGGAGATGGGGAGTGAAATTGTTGAGTTACAGAGTGAGAAAAGTCACTTTAAGTTGTGAATAAAGTATATACCACATTTAGAGAGACTAAGAAAAAGTTTGCCCCTCAAAGTTGATGTTTTTTATCAAAAAGAAGAAATATTTCTTTAAGTTATATAAAATAAAAATTGGATTTATGGCCTGGCGCTGTGTCTCGCCCCTGTAATCCCAGTGCTTTGGGAGGCTGAGGCAGGTGGATCATGAGGTCAGGAGTTTGAGACCAGCCAGTGAAGCTCCGTTTCTACTAAAAATACAAAAATTAGCCAGGCATGGTGGTGCATGCCTGTAATCCCAGCTACTTGGGAGGCTGAGGCAAGAGAATCACTTGAACCCAGGAAGCAGAGGTTGCAGTGAGCCGAGATCACTGGAGGGCACCACTGCCCTCCAGCCTGGGTGACAGAGTGAGACTCTGTATCAAAAAAAAAAAAAAAATTAAATTGAATTTATGTATCTGTCAAATAGGGCAGAAAAGATCAGTTACCAGCCTGCATTAAGTAATAGAGTCACGTTTCATGTAATGGCATAGAATGTGTGACTTAACTGCGTGGGGTCCTCACTGTGATGGGCTGGAATGTGGTACACATCTAAATCTCAGTAATTTCCATGCAAGGCTGTGTCATTCTGGTAGTTAGGGCTGGGCTTAGGGTATGAAAGTAAAACATTTCCTCAAGCACCATCAGGTAATACAGCATAGAACACTACTTCCACAAAAAATGTGTTGGGTTTTTCTTAAAATTTTTAAAATAATAGTGTGAATTAGGTTATAAATAGCCAAATTTTATTTGCCAAAACACAATAAAAAGACCATCTCCTTGAAGCAAAAAAATGGAAGCGTTTTTGAGTCAAAGAAAAAATAATCAAAACTGAAATTTCTGACAATTTAGAAATTACTGAAAAGGTGGCTACAATATTTTTTGTGAAAAAGATCAGAGGTAAAATCATAGCCATAAATACTTTTACTTTTTTATGCTAGATAATGCTAGTTTAAACATTTTTTTACTATATAATGGTTGTACATATTTTAGGGATATATGTGATATTTTAATACCTATATACGATGTGTAATAATCAAATTAGGGTAACTGGGAATCCATCACCTCAAACATTTACCTTTTCTTTGTGTTTAGAACAATTTCTTTTGTTTATGACAATTCTTCTCTTCTAGCTATTTTTATATATTAAATTACTGTTAACTATAATTTCCCCACTGTACCATCAAATACTAGAACTTATTTCTTCTCTGTTTTTTTCCCTATTAACCAACTTCTTCCCCCCCACATAAGAAGTAATGTGATAAGCATTTACCTCAAAAAATTAA
The DNA here is from genome assembly GCF_001604975.1 of Cebus imitator. Classification (NCBI taxonomy): domain Eukaryota; kingdom Metazoa; phylum Chordata; class Mammalia; order Primates; family Cebidae; genus Cebus; species Cebus imitator. Next base: position 2,388,491 of record NW_016107634.1, read on the forward strand.
GAAAAACCAACTCCAAAACATTAAAATATGGCCAGTAAACCTATGTAACATCTAATGCATGTCCATAAAATAGAACACTGTGGACATTCTGTTTAATTAGGCACCCATTAGGTCCTACTCAGCACTATATGTACTGAAATGGCATATGTCCAAAAGGCGTTACATGAAGAGTCCAAAATATAGAATTACTAACATGGTATGCCACCATTTAAGTTGATTTTTTTCTTTCTTTTTCAGGTGAAAATGCATGTCAGTTCCTAGATCATCTATAAATCGAAACAAGAAAAGGATGGGAAGTGGAGAACTGAAGGTCAGGAATGGGAATGCCGTATATTTTACATTTTGTACCTTTCAGAGCTTTTTAGATTTCTATGAGAATCTATTATTTAATCAAGCATATAAATTTAAAAGTGGTCAGGGGAGGAGCTACACCTCGCAGCTCATTTTTTATTCCCTTTGAAGACAGACAGAGTTCCTCTTGGCCATAGGCTCTCCCTTGCCTTTCCTCTTCAACCCACTCCACCTGAAAGCCAAGTTTTCTCTCCCTTCAAGACCCCCTAGTCAATGTAGGAAGGCCTCACAGGCCACGAGGTCAGCCCAGTCACCATTTTCTCTCATAACCTCACTTTCAGATTGGATACGTAAGCCTCTATGTTCATAATGTCTACTTTCTCTTTTTTCTTTGGTTCCCACCCACACTCTTTCCAAAATCAGTACCATGGCCGGGCATGGTGGCTGACATCTGTAATCCCAGCACTTTTGGAGGCTGAGGCAGGTGGAGCACAAGGTCAGTGGTTCAAAACCAGGCTGGCCAACATGGTGAACCCTATTAAAAATACAAAAATTAGCGGGGCATGGTGGTTGGCACCTGTAATCCCAGCTATCTGGGAGGAGGCTGAAGCAAAGAATTGCTTGAACCTAAGAGCCGGAGGTTGCAGTGAGCCGCGATCACATCACTGCACTCCAACCTAGGTGACAGAGCAAAACTATGTCTCTCTCTGTCTCTCTCTCTCTCTCTCTCTCTCTCTCTCTCTCTATATATATATATATATATATATATATATATATATATATATATATATATATATATCTCAGCACCATGTGCCTATCCAGGGGTATTCTTGAGTAAAATATGTGTAGTTCCCAGAGGCATTGACTCTTTGTCATCAACATTGACATCTTTCCCTTCTAAATATTTTAAATGTTTTAGAGTATTTCTTAAGTCTACATATGTCCATGGCTCCATGCAAATTATTTAATGCCCATGAAAGTAATGCAGTAACAATTTGTGTCTATGTGAAATTATTCAGTAGGTATGTATAACTCTTTAAGATGGCTAAAAACTCGATCTACCAAAGACAGAAACAAATTCAATGATATTGCAACTTACAAAAAGCAGTATTTCCTATAGTTTGAATTTTTAGCCTTTTTGCTTAATTCTTCTACTTATATTTTGTATTCACACTTTAATTTCATATTTACTGTGCACCTGAGCGTCTCTCAGCATCAGGAGAAGTGATTTGCCCTAGCTCCCCAAAATTCTGCCCCCAGTTTTGATTCCAACCGAAAATGGTTCAGAAGTTGACATGTTACTACCACTGCCTGGTTATTAAGAGAAGATGCCCTCAGGAGTGGGATAGTAATGTGACAATCTTGAGGCCTGCTTCTCCTGTGTAAGATGTGAGGCAATATTCTTTCCTTACATAAATAATGAAGGAGTACTACGTGTAAAGTTGGGCTGAGTTCCCCGCATGTTTTTATGTTTACATTGGAAATAATTACGGATCATATTTCCCATAAGCCATCAAATAAATCTATCCTGCCTGGGATTTTTTTTTTTAATTTCTGGGTACCATCTGTTTCAGTTTGGGCTGTTACAACAAAGTAGAATGGACTGGGTGGCTTACAACAGTGCAAATTTGTTTTCTCACATTTCTGGCATCTCGAAGTCAAAGATCAAGATGTGGGCAAGTTTTGTTCCTACAGAGGCCTCCCTTTTAAGCTTGTATGGCTGCCTTCTTGTTGTGTCCTCACACTGGCTTTCTTCTGTGTGCACACTTGTCTGTGTCTCATTCCCCTCTTCTTAAGAGGACAACAGTCAAATTGCATCAGAGCCCACACATATGACCTCATTTTATCTTAACTACCGATTCAAAGGTCTTATTTCCAAATATGATCACATTTTGAGGTCCTAGGTTTAGAATGTCAACATATAAAGTTAGGGGGAAGAAGCAATTCAGTCTCTAACATTGACTAAAATATGTTAAAGTCTAACTATCATATTGTCCTCTAGAATTATGTCACGGGATATAACTAGGTGAAATTTTACAATGGGGTTCTTTTCATACTTTTTAATTAAGGATCTTTGGATTGTATGAGTATAATTTCATTGACTTCTACATATAAAGCACAATTAGGCAGTGTTTCAGTGTACAATCTTTTGATAAGTTATTTGAAAAAAAAAGGGGGTCCTAATAATTCTTCAGCCTGCATCCATGTTATTCTACAGTGCTCTTCCAAATTGAGGCTGGTCATAGTCATATGACTTACTTTGACCAGGTAGACATTAATAATGGAAATATAAGCAGGGGCTTTAAAATCACCTGTGAATTGGAGCTTGTCCTTTTGATGTCTAGGAACCTTTTCAACCGTGTGAATAAGCCCAGGATGCAGGATGATGAGAAACGCATGGCTCATCTGCTCCCTAACCACAGCCAATGGCCAACCAAGCCTGAGAATGGGAGCCAACTGGTGTGAGTATAGCCAAGATCAGCGCAACACCACCCAGCTAAACTCAGCCCAAACTGCCAACTCATGGAATCATGAGCTAAATTAATGGTTGTTGTTTTAAAGCAATAAAGTTTTGAGGCAGTTTGCTCGAAACTTTGTTGCTTTAAAACAACAACCATTTCGCAGCAAAACCAGAGCAATACAATGATAAGCACAGAACTAAGAATCTCAGGGCTTACTTATTTAAACACAAATGAATAAAATTAACACTTGCATGTTAAAGCATCAACAACAGAGTTGGTTAACATCTTCAGAGATTAAAGAAAAGACATCAAAAGTGAACTGATACATATTTAATAGGCTACATGATAGCCAAGATGGATTAGTATATGCCACAGCCAAAATATTGGCCAAATTATGTCAGAATAACTCAAAAAAGGTGCCAGGTGCAGTGGAACATGCTGTAGTCCCAGCTACTCTGGAGGCTGAGACAGGAGGATTGTTGCTTGATCATGCCTATGGATAGCACTACACTCCAGCCTGGGTAAAATAGCGAGACTCCCATCTCTAAAATAAAACTTTCGATCAGGCGCAGTGGCTCATGTCTGTAATCCCAGCACTTTGGGAGGCCGAAGCAGGTGGATCACGAGGTCAGGAGTTCAAAACCAGCCTGGCCAAGTTGGTGAAACCCTGTCTCTACTAAATATACAAAAATATATATATATATTAGCCAGTTGTGGTAGTGGGCACCTATAATCCCAGCTACTCAAGAGGCTGAGGCAGAGAATTGCTTGAACCCGGGAGGCAGAGGTTGCAGTGAGCCAAGATCGTGCCACTGCACTCCAGCCTGGCAAAAGAGTGAGACTTGGTCTCCAAAAAAACAAACAAACATAAAACACAGTTGTCCCTTGGTATCTGCAAGAAATTCGTTCTAGGACTCCACTCCTCAACCCCCGACAACCCACCCAACCCAAATATCAAAATCTGAGGATGCTTATTTCTCTGATATAAAATGGGGTAGTATTTGCATATAATCCCATTCACAAGCTCCAGTATGTCTTAAAACATCTCCAGATTTGTTATAATACCTAATATAAAGTAAATGCTATAGAGTTGTAGTACTGTATTGTTTTTATATTATTTTTTACTGTTGTAATGTTATTTTTATTGAATTTTTTCCCAAATATTTTCAATCCAGGCTTGCCTGAATTTGTAGATGTGGAATCTGCAGATATGGAGGGCCAACTGTATGAAGACAGATCTGGCCAAAATCACAGCTGCTTCAGTGAAACATGACACCATCTTATAGGATTCCCTTGTGAAATGCAGTAAGTTATAACTAACTTGAATGAAGACTAATATAATTCAGTGGTAGAAATCAGAATTATAGACTACTTAAAAGGAGTATACCATAGCATTTTAAGTTATACAAATCAATGACTAACAAAGTGTGGCCTTCTGAGGCAGGCAATTCCCTATGTAAAGCCTTGCTCAGCAGCTCTAAGGAGTGGCTAATTGTTCATTGTTAATTTGTGTCACCTAGATAAATTAGTCTGTCTGCTCAGGTAGAAAAAGACAGTGGCCACAAAGCCAAAATTTGAGTTCAATGACCAGATGTGCCAGTTCATGATGAAGGTCCCCAGGGATGCACTAAGAATGCAGTGCCACCTGAGACTCCTCACTATGAGAGATAAAAACTGGCGGAACAGTTCAGTGACAAAAGAGCAGAAATAACTGAATACAGTGAGGATGACTGTATAATACATTGTCCAAACTGAGACAGTTCTGGGAACAAAAAGGGGTGCCATTAATAATTTTGCTGATACCACAGGTGCAAACTGGAACTGTCCCACTTTTGAAGTCAAGAGTTGGTGAGCTCTTTATCATACATAAATAAGTATCATAATCAAAGAGAATCTGAAAGGAAAATAGTGTAAAATCATACAAGGAGCCAAAGAGGAAGTAGGTAGAAGACTGTGACTTTGGGAAAAAAATGTCTAGAGTCACTCCTTGGGGAAAAGGCAGCCCACACTCTCTATATCAAGGAAGATTTGTAGCTTCAAAACATCCTGAAAACTGGTCAACTGCCACAGGAAGAAGAGATGCATCATAGTAACTGGTGACTCACTGCTGAGATTCAACTGCTTGTGAAATAAACCAGGCTGGATAAACAGTGAACAACGGACACTGCTGCTATCAGGAACTCACTTATGGTTTTTTGTTTGTTTGTTTGTTTGTTTTTTTGAGACAGAGTCTCACTGTGTTGCCCAGGCTGGAGTGCATTGGCGTGATCTCAGCTCACTGAAACCTCTGCCTCCCAGGTTCAAGTGATTCTTATGCCTCAGCCCCTCAAGTAGCTGGGATTACAGGTGCCTGCCACTATGCCCAGCTAATTTTTGTATTTTTAGTAGAGATGGGGTTTCACCGTAACACACACTTATCATTGTGGTAAAAACTAGGAGGAAAATGAAAAAAAGGACGTAAGAGACTGTGTCTATGAGTGGTGAGTAAAATGATGAATAGTTGATATGGAAAGGCCTGACAAGATGACTTTTGAGCTGAGGCTCAGAAGTAGAACTGGTGATGCAAAGACCTTGGGGAAAGAAACATTTCAGACAGAAGAAACAGCTGGTACAATAAGTTCTACAGCAAGAACCAGCAATGTGGCTGGAATAAAGGGAAGGAGGGAGAGTGACAGAAGATGAGATTAGAGAATTGTGGGGGTGGGTGCAAATAATGTAGAAAATTAGGGGATTTTATTTGAGTGTACCAAAAAGTAATTAGAAATTCTTTGCAGAAGAGAGACATGATTCGATTTACCTTTTAAATACCCTCATTGCTCCCTGAGGAACATGTAACCAGAAAAGAGAAGAATTTGAAGAACAGTTAATAGACTGCTGGAATAGTCTGTCAGAGAGATGATTTCGACTAGTGCAGATAGAGAGAAGGCATTTGGTTTGGGCTCTGTTTTTTTTTTTTTTTTTTAATGATTGGGATCTGGAGCTTGTAAGAAAGAGACACACACACACAAAAGGTGGCATTTACCCAGCCTAGTAAGAGAATGGTGCAATAAACTGAGAGATTAGAAATTGGGGAAAAAGCAGGTTTACTTCTGCCTTGCATGTATTAAACATGAGATGGCCATTAAAATTCCAAATGCAGACATCAGAACAGTAGTTGTATAAATGGCTGCAAATATCAAGAGAAAGCCCAGAACTAGAGTTATAAATTTTTGAATCGTTTAATATAAATGTCATTTAAACCAAAGTACTAAATGAGATTAGGTATGGGGAAAAAGAAAATAAAGAAAAGCTAACTGCGTGGCACTCAGTTTAAAATTTAGAGCCTGCATTGAAGGAGTCATCATAGGCAACAAGAAAAGAGTAGCCAATGCGATAGAAAGAAAACAAACTATGGTGTCATCGAAGCCAAGAAAAGACAAAGCATTAAAAAAGACAGGGCCATCTGCTACATATGCATGCTGCGGAGTGATTAAGAAGAAGACCACGTACACACAATCTTTGAAGTTTGCAATATAGGGATTGATAATGATATGACAAGGTAAGTTTCAATAGCATAGTAAGGACAGGTACTCTACTACAGTAGATTGAAAGGTAAAGAATTAGACTGTGACTTCAGACACATATTTCTGAAGTGTTGCTGTAACTCCTATTCACTCCTGTAGGTTCATGTGAGATGAATAACAGTGCTCATAGAATCTGGTCCTGGAGATTCACTTCTGTGTCTCTGGGTAGCTTAGCAGGGAGCTGCCTCAAGAAGTCCAAGTTAGCTCAACAGAAGAGCACCGGTTACTGAAATCCAAAAGTTTTCTCCTTCCATTGAGACTACTTTTTGAATAAAAAGCCCTCATGCTTACATTGTTATCTCCATAAAGGGTTGACAAACTATGGCCCTGTGGGTCAAATATGACTCATTATCTGTTTTGTAAATAAAATTTTATTGATATGCATATTAGCTATGGCTGCTTTCATACTATGATGGCAGAGTTGACTAATTGCAACAGAATCTGTGGCTCACAGAGCTAAAATATTTACTCTTCAGGACTTTACTGAAAATTTTTGCCAGCTTGGAACTAGATAACAAGTTCTTAAAAACATGCAGTCTTTATAAAAATACAATCTTTATAGATATCTTTAGATAGTCTCTATAAGTATGGAGAGCATCGCAGGTGCAAGGTCCTCTCCACTGTATCATTGGCCATGGTGCATTCAGTTCAGCTAGGCCCAGGTTGGAGCAACAACTTTCTGACAAAAAAAAAAA
>NW_016107634.1:2395691-2400674 GCF_001604975.1 Cebus imitator
TTGTATTTGGGCTTTAAAAGGAAATAATAATATTGGAAACAAATTATTGGAGAATATATTTTAAGTATAGCTATAGACGATGTAGATTAGATGCAGACACAGAGAGATATATGTAAATGATACAGATATGGATCAGATATAGATATAGGTAAGTTTTCTAGACTAAAATTTAAAGCTCCACAAACAACAAGGCTTTGCCTAGGGATGTTGATTATGGCTAATAGAGGTATTTGACTGAGGTCCTAAGGCCCCGAATCTTGACTAGCTAACACTGTAGCTGGTAATACTGTGTAGGGAGGGAACACTAGGCACAGAAAATACTCCAAGGAAATAAAACACACTATTATTAGTTAATTATTTGGAATCTAAATATCAGTGTAAGCTACTGTCTTGGTAAACTGGATGCTAAAGGTTCAGGGGGGTTTGGTGTTCAAATTACCACTTCTCATGTGTCCCCTCCAGGAGACAAACATAAATAGCTAAAGTTGAGATCAAACTACCAGCTTTACTGGCAATAAATCTGGATGAAAGACTATTCCAAGGCCTTTTATGTCACTCCCTGTGTCATCAGAGCCACAGTGCAGTGGCTATGTCATTGTTGATGAGGTTGTAGCAGATCCAAGTACTCCCCATTCTCACTAATTGAATTTGCCTCACTGTCCCTATTTGAGTAAGAAATTGAATACAAGTTTCTCTTATACTGTTACCTTCTGGAGAATGTAACAGCCTCCATATGTAAATATAAGGATAGGACTGTGATATGTCCCCTAACACTGGACTGGATGAGCTATGGGCATTACTTGCAATGGTTAGCTTTAGGCTTTAACTGAAATGAGCCTGAAAGACTTATTTCTCACATCTCTAGAACCAGGTTCGCCTAAACAGTCCTTACCAGGCCCCCTCCTCTCTTGTTACCCAGTTAATCTAGGTCTTCCATGACCAAGAATTCTTTCCATATAGAAGTGCACCCCAGACTATTAGGCAGGGAAGAAAAAATAAGGAGAAAAAAGGCTCCAATGATGTCATCCAGTCCTGAGAGGGAGATTTTATGATGAAGACATATATTGGGACACTTCTTTGTTGCCTTTGGAAAGAGAGATTAGGCATGTACTCTTGACTTCTACCTAGAGGTTATAAAATGCCTCGGACAGAAAGTATATCATCATGACTGAAAAGATAATAATTTGTTATTCTGATTGAGAAGAATTTAAATAGAAATTTAAAAGGAAGATGAGATATTCTATTAAAATAGGGGAAATATCAGACCTTACTTCTGATATTAAAAAAAAAAAAGATTAATAGTAAGATGGGTCTCTTAGTATTGAAAAAAAAAAAAAAAAAAAAAAATAAAAAAAAAAAAAAAAAAAAAAAAAAAACCCCAATCAAAAAAAAAAAAAAAAAAAAAAAATATATATATATATATATATATTAGCCAGTTGTGGTAGTGGGCACCTATAATCCCAGCTACTCAAGAGGCTGAGGCAGAGAATTGCTTGAACCCGGGAGGCAGAGGTTGCAGTGAGCCAAGATCGTGCCACTGCACTCCAGCCTGGCAAAAGAGTGAGACTTGGTCTCCAAAAAAACAAACAAACATAAAACACAGTTGTCCCTTGGTATCTGCAAGAAATTCGTTCTAGGACTCCACTCCTCAACCCCCGACAACCCACCCAACCCAAATATCAAAATCTGAGGATGCTTATTTCTCTGATATAAAATGGGGTAGTATTTGCATATAATCCCATTCACAAGCTCCAGTATGTCTTAAAACATCTCCAGATTTGTTATAATACCTAATATAAAGTAAATGCTATAGAGTTGTAGTACTGTATTGTTTTTATATTATTTTTTACTGTTGTAATGTTATTTTTATTGAATTTTTTCCCAAATATTTTCAATCCAGGCTTGCCTGAATTTGTAGATGTGGAATCTGCAGATATGGAGGGCCAACTGTATGAAGACAGATCTGGCCAAAATCACAGCTGCTTCAGTGAAACATGACACCATCTTATAGGATTCCCTTGTGAAATGCAGTAAGTTATAACTAACTTGAATGAAGACTAATATAATTCAGTGGTAGAAATCAGAATTATAGACTACTTAAAAGGAGTATACCATAGCATTTTAAGTTATACAAATCAATGACTAACAAAGTGTGGCCTTCTGAGGCAGGCAATTCCCTATGTAAAGCCTTGCTCAGCAGCTCTAAGGAGTGGCTAATTGTTCATTGTTAATTTGTGTCACCTAGATAAATTAGTCTGTCTGCTCAGGTAGAAAAAGACAGTGGCCACAAAGCCAAAATTTGAGTTCAATGACCAGATGTGCCAGTTCATGATGAAGGTCCCCAGGGATGCACTAAGAATGCAGTGCCACCTGAGACTCCTCACTATGAGAGATAAAAACTGGCGGAACAGTTCAGTGACAAAAGAGCAGAAATAACTGAATACAGTGAGGATGACTGTATAATACATTGTCCAAACTGAGACAGTTCTGGGAACAAAAAGGGGTGCCATTAATAATTTTGCTGATACCACAGGTGCAAACTGGAACTGTCCCACTTTTGAAGTCAAGAGTTGGTGAGCTCTTTATCATACATAAATAAGTATCATAATCAAAGAGAATCTGAAAGGAAAATAGTGTAAAATCATACAAGGAGCCAAAGAGGAAGTAGGTAGAAGACTGTGACTTTGGGAAAAAAATGTCTAGAGTCACTCCTTGGGGAAAAGGCAGCCCACACTCTCTATATCAAGGAAGATTTGTAGCTTCAAAACATCCTGAAAACTGGTCAACTGCCACAGGAAGAAGAGATGCATCATAGTAACTGGTGACTCACTGCTGAGATTCAACTGCTTGTGAAATAAACCAGGCTGGATAAACAGTGAACAACGGACACTGCTGCTATCAGGAACTCACTTATGGTTTTTTGTTTGTTTGTTTGTTTGTTTTTTTGAGACAGAGTCTCACTGTGTTGCCCAGGCTGGAGTGCATTGGCGTGATCTCAGCTCACTGAAACCTCTGCCTCCCAGGTTCAAGTGATTCTTATGCCTCAGCCCCTCAAGTAGCTGGGATTACAGGTGCCTGCCACTATGCCCAGCTAATTTTTGTATTTTTAGTAGAGATGGGGTTTCACCGTAACACACACTTATCATTGTGGTAAAAACTAGGAGGAAAATGAAAAAAAGGACGTAAGAGACTGTGTCTATGAGTGGTGAGTAAAATGATGAATAGTTGATATGGAAAGGCCTGACAAGATGACTTTTGAGCTGAGGCTCAGAAGTAGAACTGGTGATGCAAAGACCTTGGGGAAAGAAACATTTCAGACAGAAGAAACAGCTGGTACAATAAGTTCTACAGCAAGAACCAGCAATGTGGCTGGAATAAAGGGAAGGAGGGAGAGTGACAGAAGATGAGATTAGAGAATTGTGGGGGTGGGTGCAAATAATGTAGAAAATTAGGGGATTTTATTTGAGTGTACCAAAAAGTAATTAGAAATTCTTTGCAGAAGAGAGACATGATTCGATTTACCTTTTAAATACCCTCATTGCTCCCTGAGGAACATGTAACCAGAAAAGAGAAGAATTTGAAGAACAGTTAATAGACTGCTGGAATAGTCTGTCAGAGAGATGATTTCGACTAGTGCAGATAGAGAGAAGGCATTTGGTTTGGGCTCTGTTTTTTTTTTTTTTTTTTAATGATTGGGATCTGGAGCTTGTAAGAAAGAGACACACACACACAAAAGGTGGCATTTACCCAGCCTAGTAAGAGAATGGTGCAATAAACTGAGAGATTAGAAATTGGGGAAAAAGCAGGTTTACTTCTGCCTTGCATGTATTAAACATGAGATGGCCATTAAAATTCCAAATGCAGACATCAGAACAGTAGTTGTATAAATGGCTGCAAATATCAAGAGAAAGCCCAGAACTAGAGTTATAAATTTTTGAATCGTTTAATATAAATGTCATTTAAACCAAAGTACTAAATGAGATTAGGTATGGGGAAAAAGAAAATAAAGAAAAGCTAACTGCGTGGCACTCAGTTTAAAATTTAGAGCCTGCATTGAAGGAGTCATCATAGGCAACAAGAAAAGAGTAGCCAATGCGATAGAAAGAAAACAAACTATGGTGTCATCGAAGCCAAGAAAAGACAAAGCATTAAAAAAGACAGGGCCATCTGCTACATATGCATGCTGCGGAGTGATTAAGAAGAAGACCACGTACACACAATCTTTGAAGTTTGCAATATAGGGATTGATAATGATATGACAAGGTAAGTTTCAATAGCATAGTAAGGACAGGTACTCTACTACAGTAGATTGAAAGGTAAAGAATTAGACTGTGACTTCAGACACATATTTCTGAAGTGTTGCTGTAACTCCTATTCACTCCTGTAGGTTCATGTGAGATGAATAACAGTGCTCATAGAATCTGGTCCTGGAGATTCACTTCTGTGTCTCTGGGTAGCTTAGCAGGGAGCTGCCTCAAGAAGTCCAAGTTAGCTCAACAGAAGAGCACCGGTTACTGAAATCCAAAAGTTTTCTCCTTCCATTGAGACTACTTTTTGAATAAAAAGCCCTCATGCTTACATTGTTATCTCCATAAAGGGTTGACAAACTATGGCCCTGTGGGTCAAATATGACTCATTATCTGTTTTGTAAATAAAATTTTATTGATATGCATATTAGCTATGGCTGCTTTCATACTATGATGGCAGAGTTGACTAATTGCAACAGAATCTGTGGCTCACAGAGCTAAAATATTTACTCTTCAGGACTTTACTGAAAATTTTTGCCAGCTTGGAACTAGATAACAAGTTCTTAAAAACATGCAGTCTTTATAAAAATACAATCTTTATAGATATCTTTAGATAGTCTCTATAAGTATGGAGAGCATCGCAGGTGCAAGGTCCTCTCCACTGTATCATTGGCCATGGTGCATTCAGTTCAGCTAGGCCCAGGTTGGAGCAACAACTTTCTGACAAAAAAAAAAA
>NW_016107634.1:2400690-2455170 GCF_001604975.1 Cebus imitator
AAAAAAAAAAAAAAAAAACATAGTTGAAAGTACAAAAAATCTACATCTATTTTAGCAGATATACCCGTGCATACAATGTAGGTTGGGGGAAAAAGTCAAGGTGAACTTAAGACTTAGCAGAGAAGATCAATTTTACCTTGTAAATATCCCTGAGACTTGGTGGTATAGAGTTCATTATGAAGACAGTGATCAAAAGGTGTATCTTCTTCAAAAGAAATCAATCAGGTAAAAAAAGGAAGCAAAATAAAATTACTGTTTAAAGAATGTGTAATGGAATGTATACAAATGTGAAGGTGTCAATGCCTAGAAACCATCTGAGTGAAGAAAAACGAGAATTCCAGGTAGACTATCACAGTGGGAGTGTTCTGTAAGAGGGTGTTGCTGCATGAGTACATATTTAATGTATTTCTGAAGTCAACAGCAAAACTGAACTTGAGCTTTGTCAGAGATACAAAGAGTGTTGAGGGCGACAGTATTTCCCTACCTTCATGGTTCCATGAAATAACTTCTACTCCAGGAAAGGACAGCATGTCAGTAAAACTTTTATTTATTCTCCCAACCCCTAATTCACTTTGTTACATAGGAAGAGGAATGAGCTATCCAACTGATATAAGAGAATCTGACGATTAATTTACTTTTCTGATTGGAGCAATATAATGACATAAATGTCCAGTGACACACATTGGCTTTGACCTCTTTTTCAGGATTTGATACAGATGAGACAGTGTTTTCTCTTCTGGGTGAATAACTTTCTGTCTGGATAGGAATTCCATCTAGATGTTATGGCCCTGACAACAAGAATATCATGGTGACTGATAATTATCTGCCTTAGAGACTCTTCTTCCCATGAGAAGCCCCACAATCCAAATTTATGGAATGGGTCTCAGAAAGCACAATTGTGGCTGTAAGTCCAAGCCACCTGCTCCAGTCCAGAAATAGTAATAATAAAGTGAATCTATTGACCTCTTATGTCTGTCATTTGTGTCTATTTCTCTGTTGGACCCCTATAATCCTAATAATTAATACTTGAGTTATTTCTGTTTTAGACTGTTTCAGATAACCCAAAACACAACTCCATTTAAATATTATTTTCAGAGCTCTAGACACACAGCTCACCTTGGTCTTAAGTTGCCTATCTTCTTGAGAGATCTAAATCCTACATCCTTTATAGCCTAGCTTAGATGCCACGTACATCTTTGACAACTATAGCCAACCATAAGTTTTCTCCAGATTTTAAATTCATTAGAGCAGGAATAAATGAATCATAAATGTCTTTGTACTTCACCATCTTCACTTTCAAGCCATTTTTTCCTATATCTGTCAGCCAAGCTAGGAGCTGCAGCCACGCTAGCCTCCTCCCTCCCATCCCTGCTCCCCCATATTTTGGATGACAGTAAGTTGGATGACATTTGTCCTATCCTAGTCCAGTCAATGCCCATTGTCCCAGCATAAGTATTAAATGCCAACTTTTACTCTCAAAATTACCTTTTATAAAAGGTAAATTCTATGTGCACCCTAAACCCATATCCAACCTTGCCTTCTTCCTGTGTCTTAAATTGAGCCCTTCTTTATCCCTGTTCTTAAAATACAAGTCCTAGTTCATACTTTTCATCAGTCTCATTTCTATAACAGCCTTCTAATTACTCTTAGAGGCAAGACTTCAATTCTGCCTTCCATATCTGCCAGGGTAGTCAGTCTAAAACTCAAATCTTTTCACGTCATTTCCTTATTTAAAACCCTTCTACAGCTCCCCATAGATGAGCCCCAACTTCAATGTCTGGTCTTTGATTATATTTAATATCCTATCAATTTCTTTTTATAAGTCAAACATTAGTTACACCAAAATGCAAGTGTTTACACACCGCATGCTTTTGGTCTTTGCCTAGGCTGTCTCCTTTACCTGAAATGCCCTTTCCTCCCTTTGCCATCTTTCCCCACGTATCTGGTTAACTTCTGTTTATCCTTCAGGACTCAGCATAAGCATCAGCTCTTACCAGACAGCTTCCCTCGCCACCCACGACAACCCCTGGTTTGGATGACAGGACCTTCCTCTATATCACCATAATAACTTGGTTTCATCTCTCTTGAATTTAGAGTACAGTATTTCTATGTTTGTTTCTTTCCTCAAAGTAAGAGACATTTGAGAATAAACAACCACTTATTCTTGATTTGGGAGACCATGGCCCCAACACAATACCAGTTTATGGTGGGTGATCCACAAATAATTTTTACAATATTCATCACAAAACATTTTACATATACAGAGAAAAATAATACTGTAAGCCCCTACATAGCTGTCACTTGGATTCTGTCATCATTTTTTAAAACTGCTCTATTACATATTTATTCATTTCTCTAATCATTCATCAATCCATCTTGTTTTTAATACGTTTCAAAGGAAATCGAAGACATTGATATGTTTCCCTCTAAATCTTTCAGCATGCATATTAACTAAAGTTCATTAGTTGCTTATATTTTTTTCTCTTAATAAAAGATTTGCATACAATGAAATGCAAAAATTCTAAGTGTACATTTGCTGGGTTTTGACAAATATAGATATATAAACTATTTATTCTTGGTTGAATTGTGTTTGCATCTTTGTCAAACAACTATTGACTATAATTGTGTGGATCTATTTCTGAGCTATTTCATTACATTGATCTGTCTGTTCTTTTGCCAATATCACCTTGATTGCTATACCTTCATAGTAACTCTTGAAATTGGTCATTTCTGTCTGTTACCGTCTTCTTTCAGCCTAAAGAACTTCTGTCGATGCTTGTTCTAATCCAGGTCTACAGTAGAAAATTCCCTTAGTTTTTTTTTACCTAAAAATGTCTTCATTTTGCATTTATTCTTAAATGATCTTTTACTTCTGGATATGGATTTCCAGGTTAACAATTTTCTCCTTCAGCACTTTGAGTATTTTGTTCTAATGTATTCTAGCCTTCACTTTTTTCTAAGATGAGATCAGCAATGATTTGAATAGTCATTCTTCATTATATAAAGTGTCAATTTGGGGGGCCACATTCAAGATTTTCTCTTAATCTTTAGTTTTCTACAATTTGACACTGTTTTTTCTAGGTATGGTTTTCTTTGTATATATCCTGGTTAGGTTTTTCTACGTTTTTAAAATTTGTAAATGTATGACTTTTACCAAAGTAAAAATTTTGGTCATTATTTATGTTCCATTCACTCTCTCTTTTGTTTCTAAGTTTCACTTATGATTAATGTTTTCATGTTTTGCCACGGGTCTCTGAGCCTCTGTGAATTTTTTTTAAAGAATTTCTATTAATCTGCCCTCAAGTTAATTGACTCTTTCTCTTGTCACCTTGTTTTTTTTTTCTTTAGGGTAAGCCCATTCAAGTAAATTTAAGTATTGAACTTATAAGCTCTAGCATTTTCATTTCATTCTTTGTTTTTCTTTACTTCTCTGCTCCAGTTTAGTTTTTTAAATTTATTGTGAACCTATCTTTGTCCTGGAGCATCAGTATAATTCCTACTTTTAAACTCTTGCTTGCTAATTCCAATATTTGGTTAATCTTGGAGTTGGTCTTTATTTACTTTTCTTTTGAGATTTTTCTAATTTTTCTATGTTAAATAATTTTGCACTGTGGTTTGCTAGATTCTGTCTTATTCCTCAAAGAGTGTTTTTGTTGTTGACTTTGTTTATGTTAGTAGATAATTAGCATAATTATCTAAACATTATTTATCAAAAACATTAAACTCTGTTTCTTAGATGGCAGGGTTTTTTGTTTTGTTGTTGTTGTTATCTTTCTGCTTGTTTGTTTTTGAAGCAAAGTCTTACTCTGTTGCCCAGGAGCAGGCTGGAGTGCAATGGTAGAATCTCGGCTTACTGCAACCTCCGCCTCCTAGGTTCAAGTGATTCTGGTGCCTCAGCCTCTGAGCAGCTGGGATTACAGGCGTGTGCCACCATGCCTGGCTAATTTTTGTGTTTTTAGTAGAGGTGGGGTTTCACCATGTTGGTCAGCCTGTTCTAAACTCCTGACCTCAAGTGATCCACCCACCTCGACCTCCCAAAGTGCTGGGATTACAGGTTGAGCCACCGCGTCCGGCCTTAATTGGCTGTTTTAATTTAATCCTCAAGTAGGCTCCCTGGAATCTTCCCAAATATTCACGTTTCTAGGTTTAGACAGAGAGTTGAGAGGAGCTGGACCAAAGTTAGCCTCCTTTTCTCTGGTTTCATCACTTTCCAGAAGCTGTATTTTCTAGAACTTTGTTCTTCAATTCTTCAAAGCAAAAATAATTCACATTTTCTATCACAGTTTTATTCTCCTACATCTATATTGGACAAACTGGGGCCTTAATTCAATATACAAACCTTGCAAATGGAACTTATTTAGTGTCTTTCCCTTCTCCTAAGCGTTGATCCCCTCCAGAATCTGCCTGCATTATGTTGCTCTCTAGCACCTCTGGCCAATTTTTCATTTTGTTTTGGTTTTGTCTAGAATTTATAGTTGTTATCTACAGAAGGGTCAGAAAAAGGTTATTCAGACATTATTAGAAGCAAACCTTCACAATTCATAAATATTTATTGAATGAAAACCTTTTTCTGTTACCTCAAAGAAAGAGATCTTTATCTGTTTATTTACTGGTATATCACAAGTGCCAAGAATAGTATATAGCATATTTTAAGTGCTCAATAAACATTTGTTGAATAAGTGAACAGATGACTGGTTATTAGTACAATGTCTTATATACAAAAAAATCTCCCTTTTTCATAGAAACACTATACTACATAGAATCATAACCCATAATCTCTTATCAAAAGTAACAACTATTGACATTTTTTCATATTTGCCCCTTTGCATATCTTTTATAAAGAGTCATGAAATTAGAAATAAAATAAAAGACCCCTTAATCTCTTAATTTTTCACTTGAGCTCCAGTGTCTATGTCTTTTTATTTCAACTGTAGAGAATTCATTAATCTTTTCAATTTATCAAAAGGAGGAAAGGAACAAAAACTATAATAACTAATTATTTATCTTCTTTAAAACATTAGGAAAATGATATATTTAACACAACCAAACTTTACAAATTTTTTACAAGTTTATAAAACTTTTACATATTTAACAAAATGAAACAAGTTTTCTCAGCACTAATATATGCCATAAATCACTAAGGGCAGCAAACAGTGCGTAGCACTTCCCAAACCCCTCTAACCTTGGATACAATTATCCTAGACGCCTCATAAGACTGCTGTTCCTTGAAACTCACTTGGCAGAAAACTAATATGAAATTGTCCCTTATTTCTGATGCAGAAACTTAGACATTAAAAGCTATCCTCTGATAGATTAATCAGCACGGTATCTCTTTAGTTCTCCCAATGGTATATTCTCTCCTCCATTGAGGCTGGATTTCATTTCTACCTTTTCATTACATTTGCCTTAAGTAAAGTCAGTCATCATCTTCAGTTATTTACATGTTGATCCAAACATAAAAGAGAATAAAACAGCACAGCAGAGTGAAGCAGCAGTTAAGAACCTGGAGATATAAAAGGCAATTGCTTTCAAGAGGATTCACCCGGTGCACAGAACTTTCTTTCATGATTAAATTCTTTTTGAAATCCTAAATCAAAGGTGCAGCCTATCAGAAAGCTAGGAAATCCGTAACCAAAAAAAGTGTCATTGATGAGAGCCGTTTTGGAATTATACTGAGTGCTTTTTGTCAGTATTTGCTACCTAAGCATGTGCAGGAAATACATGCTGAGCATGCAACACATGCTGAGCATTTTCTTTATATACAAAATTCTACCATAAAGTGCCCAGTGACAGAGAAAAAAAGAAATAAAACACAATTGGCAAAGTCAAAGCAAGCAGAATTAATGCATCCAAACCACAGCCCAGGTATCTCTAGACCCCTAAGAGGATTGGCTGCAAACTATAGTTTTCATTCAGCCCTTTCAGAACTCTATTAATTTTTTTCTGCTTGGCTGAGTCAGGACTATATAAGGGACAGGCAAGGGGCAGGACAAATCCATTTCTAAAACTCTTCAATCAAATGCTGAATAGGCACCAGTAATATTCAAAAAGTAACAACCATGAGTAATAAGTATCCTTGGAAATCCAGAAGCATTTTTAAATCAAAGACCAAAAAGTCCCAAACTGGGTACACCACGTATAAGCCAATTAAATAGTTGTGCGGGTTCTGCTGATACGGCTTCCATTTTGTGGTATTTCCATTGTTCATTTTCACTTTGAAGTAACTGATGTCAAAAGCAGTTTAGAAGAGAGTGGAAGGGAGTGAGGATCAGAGGGATGTGTCCTTAGTTCTTTTCTAGTTGGGTAGACACACACACACACACACACACAAGTAGGTTGATTAAAAGAGAAGTAAGGTCATTTATGTGGAGACTCAGAGTCCACCTTGTACTGTCAGGGCAATCAGATGAAAATCAATCCCCCATGCTGACTGCAGGGGTTGCCATGAATTAAGCATTTACATTTTCTTTCTTTTTTCAAAACTAAAAATAATACTTTTCTGATGACAACAGAAATATATGCCCATTAACATAATCAGGCCTAACAGGGAGGTATAATGAAGGAAGTAAAAATCACCCCAAGTTCCGTTATGCATATATTAGTACTGTTAACCCCTTGATTTATACTCATGTAGATTTCCATGATACATAAATCACAAACTTTTAAAACGTTATAAAAATGGATTCCTCCTTTGCTACCTGTTTTATAACTTTATTCCACTTGACTACATATGATGATCACTTTTCTGTATCAGTAAAGTGATTAATATCATTTTGAATAGCTACATTGTCATTTTGAATAGCTACAAAGTATTTCATTAACCAGCTGTATCATATTTCATTTGTCTAAGCCCATTTCTGAATATTGTATCTCTATTAAAAGCAATGCATTTTAAACATACTGGCTTATACATCCTTGCATACTTATTCCTTGGGTGAGGGATAAACCTAGCTATGTAACTTCTGAGTGAAAAAGCATATATATCTAAATTTTTTATATATTTGGCTAGATTGCACTCTAGGGAAGAAAAAGGTTGTATCAGTTTACACTCCATCTAATAGTGCATGTGACTCAACACTTAGCTTCAGTACTTAGGATCTGAGATGCTTCTTTCCGAAATTGGATGGTAGGGTTTCCCCTGCACTAATAGTGTCCTATCTTCCTGAAGGCAGTCAGCCTGATTCATCTCTGTATGCCTCAAAGCACTGAGAATGGCATTGATTCCACAGTGATGGCTACTTAATAAAGGTTCTAATAAAAAGGTGAAGTTTTCGTCATGACCTCCGAGCCCCATGTTGTCTTCCCACCCCCACTTCCTTTCCAACTTCTTCTACCGCTTTTCTTCCACATGTCCTGCTCCATCCAACTGATACCCTTGTTTTTCCCCCAACACAGTAAGCATAATCCCACTAGGCCTTTTCCATCTTTTGCTTCTTTCTGGAACTTTACTCCTGCTGATATCCACATGGCTCATTCCAAGTCACATTATCAGCAAGGACTTCCTATTTCAAACTTCAACCTTCTTGTCATTCTCTATGCTCCTTCATATATATATATATATATATATATATATATAGAGAGAGAGAGAGAGAGAGAGAGAGAGAGAGAGAGAAAGAGGGAGAGAGAGAGAGAGGTTTTATTTTTAAGAAATGTTCCATAGTGAGCATGTATTAATTTTGTAATAGAAGAAAATACATAGCTGTTATATGAAATCTACCTGTGGAATAATTTATGATGTAGTCCCAATTTAATAAAGTCTAAAATTAAAATCCCAATTAGAGATTGATTATTCATCTGACACTTGATGTCTTTGCTCAACAAAAAGATTCATCACAGATTTTCATTAAACAATCATTTGTTTCTATCACATTATCTGTAGTCTATGTAAGGAAAATATCAATTTTATTAAGCAAATTAGAATGCAAATTACAACCATGTTACCTGCAGTGCTTTAGTAATTTTATAGCTCCACAGCCTTCCACAAGTCACAGAAATATTCACACTTAGGGTAACATACTATTCTGGAGCAACAAGCCTCAGAAAACTGGTAATAAAAATAATAGTTCATAAAGACAAGCCTGACAGACTAATTATAGCCTCACTTTGTCTCTCTCCAACTCTATGTAAAAACTATTGATAATATTTAGTCCCAGGTATATAGATTTTTTGTGTTAGTTTGGTGTTTTCATCATTGAACTTCTTAGCAGTTTTTGGAATTAATTAGATAGTCTGCTATCAAATGAGAGATATTTAATAAGTATATATATATACATATACACACTTTATTTTTAGATGGAGTTTCACTCTGTCTCCAGGCTACAGTGCAGTGGCACAATCTTGGCTCACTGCATCCTCCACCTCCCAGGTTCAAGCAATTCTCTTACCTCAGCCTCCCAAGTAGCTGGGATTACAGGTGCAAGCCACCACATCCAGCTAATTTTTGTATTTTCAGTAGAGACAGGGTTTTGCCACATTGGCCAGCCTGGTCTCAAACTACTGAACTTAGGTGATCTTACCACTTCAGCCTCCCAAAGTGCTGGAATTACAGGCATGAGCCACTGTACCTGGCCCTATGATATATATTTTTTCATCATTACCTTTACTACCATGTAACATTATCTATTTTATCTGTTTATCTTGTTTATTTTCAATCCACTAACCAGAGCAGGGATTTTTGTCTATTTTGCTTACTGTTATATTCCCAGCACCTAGAAGAGGTGCTTAGTAAATACATGTGAAAAGAAGAAACTAATTTATTAAAATAAAGAATGAAGATATCTGCAAGCAGAAAGTTAATTGCTGGAACCATAAGGATGGCGAAAAGAGAGAAAACACACAGTAGATGAACTCAATAAAACTAACATATAGACCTGTGTTACATTATCAGAAGTGGACAGACATTCAATTTGTATTTGAAGTTGGAAGTGACAGAACACAGGTAACCTTGAAAGGTTTACCATTCATTTGGGGATATAAAATTTAATACTTTCAGAAAATCCATAGTACAAAGTAAAAATTAATTATAAAGTCAAAATTAATATAATGTCAATATTGTGGAGGTATAAGAGCCACAATTGATGAACAGAAAAGGAGGTTTAGAAAAGAAGGAAAATGGTTCTAAGATGAGGTAAAGATGTGAAGGTGTGAGCAGGTGTGTTCATCATGTGGTGGAGCAAGTGAAGGGAGCTTTTCATTTACTAATAAACATCAATTAAGCATACTTTTATATGGAAGACGTTTAGTGAGAACAGGGAAACAAGACACATACACTGCCTTCAGGGAGTCTACAACCCACGTGAGGGGAAATACGTGTTAAGTACCATTGTGATACCAATGCCTCCTTCCTCACTCACCTATTCACCTGGGTTAGGATCTCCTAATATTTGCCTCACAAATAAGCATCCCCTAACCCAGGTGAGTAGGTGAGTGAGGAAGGAGGCATTGCTAGGTAAGGCTGTTAATGAGCTAAAGGTCATATCAAATAAGAATTAACCAGAAGATATAGAAGGAATGCTAACAAGGTCATATCAAGTAAGAATTAAGCAAAAGATACACAAGAAATGTTAACAAGGAAAGCATGATGCTCATGGAACAGCTGTCAGGGAAGTCCATCTGAAGCTGAAAGGCCTAAAACACTAGCAGTAAGACATGTTAGAAAGGTGAGCATGCCGCAGGGATGGGACAGCTTTCCTCCTTGATTTGTCTGAACTTTGGAGCCACTGAGCTCCGTGAAAGGAATTAAGAAGGGCAGTCATACAGTCAACTTTAATCTTTAATAAACTCATGTCACAAAATTTCAGACATATAGAACAGACTAAAAGAGAACAAGAACCTGCTTAATTGGACCTAAAGCCTCTCTCAGAACTGTGGAACTAACGTAAAAGATGAAAGGTGAAATTCAGCCTTTAGTTCTCAGCAGGGCTGCAGCAGTGGGTACCTCAGGTGACAGTGGGGGCCAACAGCAGAGGGCACCATGTTAGGAAGGTGAACCCAGCTGCTCCTTCTAGAAAACCCGGGAAAAATTGTGGACAGAAATCAGAAGATACAGTGTGGGATCTGGCTTATTTTCAGATCAATTCCTTTGCACTTATACTTCCATCTGCGAAGTGATTCAGAGAATGGTTATCTGATCAAAATTGACTTTTATTGAATAAGGAATTAAATATGTGACAAACTACAAAACCTTCCTACCTTGTGTCATTTATCATCATTTTTTTTTCTCTATTGCAACAAATAGAGATGGGGATAATATAAAAAACAGCTGGCCTCTAGACTGAGCATATGTGCTATGCACTAAGAAAAATGTTTCATAACAACAGTGTATCTGTGCGCCTGAATCACCTGGAGAACTTTTGAAAAGTGCTGATGACTAGCAGGTGGATCACCCAAGGTCAGGAGTTCAACACCAATCTGGCTAACGTGATGAAACCTCGTGTCTACTAAAAATACAAAAATTAGCCAGGTGTGGTGGCGCATGCCTGTAATCCCAGGTACTAGGGTAACTGAGGCAGGAGAATCACTTGAACCCAGGAGGCGGAGGTTGCAGTGAGCAGAGATTGCACCACTGCATTCCAGCCTGGGTGACAACAGTGAAACTGTTTCAAAGAAAAGAAAAGGACTGATGCCTGGGTACTAGCCCAGAAGCTCTGATTTAATGGTTTTGGGGTGGTACCTGGGAATCAGTAATTACAATGTACCTATTAAATGTCCTAAGAAATCTAGTGATAAAACTCAACTTCGACAGTGTATAGCCAATAATTTCCAAAATTTATTTTACCATTTAATAAAATACAAATCTTCAGCCAAATATAATTTGAGAAGTGCTAGTCTTTTTTAAAAAAAATAAACATTCAGGAATAATTGTCTACATTTATCACTCTTCCATATTAACCATCAATCATATTTAAATAAAACCTTAGGAAGAACACTGAACTTTCATTAATTCTCCTCATTAAGTAAACTGTTTTCAGACAAGTGTTAAGCAAATAAACAAGAATCAATATTTCTCTTTTCTACCAGACACTATTAAACAGAATTAAAAGTCCACTACCCCATGACTGTCTTTGGCTCACCCAGTTGAGCTACAATAGATCCTTCTCCTGGATAGCAAATATTTCCTCAAAGCAAATGTCTTAATAATTTACAACTCCCCTTCATTTTTTTTCATGACCTGCAGCACAGCTTCATGATCCACGAAACAACTAGCCCACATAAGTCACTTAATAAATATTAAATAAGCCCCTTGGAGGCAGTGCATGGTAGTGAAAATAGCATATTCTCTTGAAAGAACCAGGTCTGAGTTTAAATCACATTTCCACTACTTATTAGCTTTGTATCCTAGGGCAAATTTACCTCTATGATCCTGAGTTTGACTAACAAAATGAGGATACCCAAAATATCTACTTTTAAGGATTGTTGGGAGATTAAAATGTATATACATAAACTGCCTCACAAATAAGGTGCCCAATAAATTGTTGTGTGAATGGTTTCTGAAGTAATGACATGGTTATTTTTAAATCAGAAATTGCTTTAAAATTTTTTCAGAGTATAATGTCAGACAAAGGTTAAAATAAACTGTCCTCTAGTCACAGGTCATTTTGAAATAGTTGTGCATTCGGCCGGAAACTCAAACAACTTATTAGAAGTTCCCACTGCGTTACTGCAATAGCCCTCCTGTAGAGCTGATGTCATAGACTTAGTCATAAATCTTTAATTTTCTGTTCCTGAGCAGATATTAACAATGAGCTTCTTTATGCTCTAACAAGCATATGAATACCAAGGATACATCTATGCTGAGAGGTGTGGGCGGTCAGATGGCTGGGGTTATTGATGAAAACAAACATATAGATATTGCTGCTCTCAGAAAATTCTTTCATGCAAGAATACTGAAAGATCCCAGAATTAGGGAAAACACTGCAATTATGTTTCAATTTAGAACTAATATCCAAAATTGTCCAATTCCAGAAGCTCATTTCTTTGGGTAGATGGCAATGTTATTTTATTCACGTTCTTAGAAACCAATTGTAAAGCGACCTGTGGTGTGCATTTAAAGAGTAAGGAGTCCTATCTCACAAGATAATTTACATGACTACTTATTAAAGACTTTGATTGTGACCACTCACCTGTCAAAACTGATTCCCTCTGTATGCCGCTTTAGAGAGGAATTTAAGAGATGGTTTTCCTTGTCTCTTATTCCAAGATCACTGACGCTGAAGAATCTTTCAATTGCTTCCATTTGGGTTAGAAGTCACAGCGGAAAATTCTTGATGTGACCTTGAGCTTACTTATCTTACTGGCCTAAACTCTTGCCACCAGCCCTCCCCTCACCCTCAAGACTCCAAACTCCAGTCATATTAAACTATTCTATCCTCAAATTCTCCTGCCTGCCTGAGGCCCCCATAACTTTCCCTAGGAATGTTCTGTCTACCCCTTCCTGCACCTAACTAGCATTTATTCAACTTCCCTTGAGCTCTTTCCCACTCCCAGCTGAGTTATATATCCCATGTTAGTGAATCTCATAATATCCTTTACAACACTCACCGTCACTGACTCCAGACCTACTTTCCAGAACTGTGAGCTTCTGAGGGCTGGGACTGTCCCTGTCTTGTTCAACACTACCACCAGCACCAATACAATATATTTATTTTGTTTTTTGTTATTGTTGAGATACAGTCTCTCTCTGTTACCCAGGCTGGGGTGAGGTGGTGTGATCTCGGCTCACTGCAACCTCTGCCTCCCAGGTTCAAGCCATTCTCCTGCTTCAGCCTCCTGAGTAGCTGGGATTACAGGCACGCACCACCACGACCAGCTAATTTTTGTACTTTTAGTAGGGAGGGGATTTCACCATGTTGGCCAGGCTGGTCTTGAACTCCTGACCTCAAGTGATCCAATTGCCTCAACCTCCCAAGTGCTGGGATTACAGGCATGAGCCACTGCACCCAGCATATTTCTAATACATAAGTGAACATGAATGAAGAATAAGTTCAGGAAGAAGTTGAGCTTTTCATCAGTGTTCACTTTATTTATTCATCTTGTTATTTACCTCAAAAAAGGAAAAGTAAAGAAAGAATGTGCTACCTGTGGCATTTTCTTATGTGAGCTGAACTGTAATCTGAGTAATTTCACAGGCATCAGTCAGAGCTTTTAAAGTGACTGCTGCAAGGAAGGCTTTAATTTTTATTCTACTTCTCCAAATATTAAGAAATATAATCAGCATTTCACCTTTATTCATTAAAAATATATGCCATGTGTAATTATTAATCATCATAGTAGAGACTGAAAATAATTTATTAATTAAACACAATTTAAGTGACTTACCATACATACATTTTAATTAAAATCAGCCTGCTTTTATAAATCAGCTGTCGCTTAATGCTTTTGCTAATTTTCCTCTGCAAAGCTGCTTTACCCTCTTGTTAAATTTTGAATGAATCAAGTGCATACAAACAACCAAGCTTGTATAATGCAGAGATTTCTAAACAGTGCAATGGATACAAGACTCTTTTTATCTCAAATGTTGCTTGATAAAAACTAGGTTTAATACAAGGGGAAATAACATTAAATTAAGAGTATCTAGAATACAAAGTCTTAGGAGGTGATACTACTTTTTCATGTCGTATTTCATTGCAGAACTTATACTTTGCTTTTTTCTGGATGTGTGTATGCAGCCAAAACTCTTCTTACCTTTCTCTCCCATGATGACTGCCATTCACTACTCATGAATAGAGTAAGAATGGGGTGGTGGTAGAGTAAAAAGATGAGAGATAGCTTTGAAAAAAACTAAGAAATAGGTTTAAGGAGACAGAGTCAGTTTGTATGTGAGTGTGTGTGTGTGTGTGTGTGTGTGTGTGTGTGTGTGTGTCTAAGGCATTATCCAGAGTGGAAATAACTGAGCTGTGAGTGATAATTGAGAGGATAAACAAAACCACGTGTGCACACCCCTCTGAAGAATAAGAAGTAGATGGCAGACACGAAGTATCTCATCAATGAGCTCTCAGCCCCGCCCACCAAGTAGACTTAAAGACTCAAGAAAAACGAGTTGCTTCCTGGAAAGGAGCAGTTGTGAAAGAGTTAAGCAAGAGACTAGTCAGCCTCCACTTTGTCCTCTTTTGTCCTTTTCATTCCAGTTCAGACAGAATTTGGGATTGGCTGATTCATTATGTTTTTGAAAAGAGAAACATCCTCCAAATTAAGAAGAAATCTTTTTTTAGTCCATCCCTCTCCTGAGACTTTAATCTCAATGGAAAACATTGGCAAATTCTTTTTTTAATACAGCCAGTCCCTTTAAGATGTTTCTGAAAAATCTGCATTTTAAAATTACAGTTTATTTTAAAAATAAATTTTACATAAATATTGCTGCTTTATGAACTGTGGAAAGTCTCTAACTCTTTGACACGAAGCATTATTTATCTTAGGCAATGAAATGTAAAGCTATTTTTTCAGACATTGATTAGTTCTCATTTTGAACCCATTTACATTTAAACCAGTTCAGTCTGTGGGTTGTTACTTTAGTAAAAGAAAGGAGGAAGGAACAGGAAGGAAGGAAGGAAGGAATGAAGGAAGGAAGGAAGGAAGGAAGGAAGGAAGGAAGGAAGGCAGGCAGGCAGGCAGGCGGGGGGGCGGGAGGGAAGGAAGGAAGGAAGGAAATAGTATTGAAAGAAGAAGAGAAGAGAGAATGAAAGGAAGAAGAGAAAAAGAGAAATAAGAGATAAAGCAAGAAAGAGAAATCAAGCAAGCAAGAAAGAAAAGAAATTCTTTAGGTAACATATGTAGAAAAACTGGAGTGTTTCCTGTATATCCACAGATCAGACAGTTATTCCTAAGACATATCAAATGTTTTCCTTGGATTATAGGATAATGATGCTTCAGTCCAAAACAAGCATGATCACAGGAAAACTAGAGTAAGTCTGGAGGGACTCCCTGTGGGCTGAGTATTTAGGAGTCACTACCTTCAGGGAGAGGACTTCTTTCTACATTTCATTAGCCTGTTGCTACACATGATTAATGAGTCCTACAATCAAGATTTAGTAAGGAAATATGAAACATACTACTGAAAGAACAGGGAAATTCATTCTAATGGGAAAACTTGCTACTTGAAAGGCTATAAGATCATGACTCCTTAGGGGAAATTTAGAGAGGAGTCTCTTGGACTAATCTAGCCACATTTAAGCCTAAGTACATTAAAGGGTTCATAGAGCATCTATATCTTCCTCAAGAGAAAATCCTTGAAGTCGGAGCACTTGGAATAACTGTCTGTTAATTATGTTGGTATACAGAGCAGAAGTCGAGTTGAGAAAAGAAAAACATCTTTATCTCAAGAAAAGAAAACCATTATTCTTTCAGGTGTTGAAACCAATGAATACCAATCACAAAGCAAAGCCCAATAATCAAGGCTATTAGAAAAACTAGGAAAGAATTCCAAATACTAGAAAGATCT
The DNA here is from genome assembly GCF_001604975.1 of Cebus imitator. NCBI lineage: Eukaryota > Metazoa > Chordata > Mammalia > Primates > Cebidae > Cebus > Cebus imitator. The sequence goes on from NW_016107634.1 coordinate 2,416,127, forward strand.
AATCGATTTTGTCTCCTTTGATTTAAAGCTCATATTTATTTATGCACAAGAAACAGTACACACTTGATGTAGTCTTCTAAACATATGCACTTAAATGTCAGATTACATAGAATATTATGGAAAGCAAAAACAAAAGAAAAGGAAAAATACTGGGGAAGGCCTTCTCAAATGTAACCAATGCTTAGTGGATCTTGTCGGCATTTAGTGGATCTTGCTGCCGCTGTCATGACCACTTGTTGGGTTCGCTCAGATTCTCTTCCTCCTCTTCTGATAGGAATGCCCTTCTTCCTGTAGCACCACCCCTCTTAAAATTCTCAGCCAGTCTTGATGACTGGTCTCACCTGCCAAAGGGATGAAGGATTATTCAGGTTCACCAATGAGAGCATATTATTGTCTTAACTAATGTTTTCAGGGATGGGCATCTAACACCAACCTGGTCAATTAAAGTCTATCTTGAGATTTGGCGCTGATGAAGACAGGAACTCTCTCTTTTGGTGGGCTCACAAACAGTAAGTGCATACTTTGGGCTACCAGGGCCCATCTCTTCTAACAAACAGCTAGAACCTGCATGAAAAAGACAAAAAGTACAGAACTACGAAGTGAGATTAAAATAAAAATCTGATCATATTTTTCAAGACCCTGGATCAAGTTGTGCCCCACAACTACCCAGACAGCCCTGTAAGATGAACCACCAAGTGCCCTTTTTGTTTGTTTGTGTTACGTTTCTGTCACTTGCACCTGAACGAGTCCTGACTACTATAACACCAACGTGTTTGCATGGTTAACAGCACAGACAGCACAAAATGTTTAATCAAAATACTAGAAATAATTTACCGATTTATCAATTTCTATAATAAATTCTACAAAAACTAAATGAAAACCTGAACCCAAACTTCATATCTGAGCTCTTTGGTATCATAATATCACATGTGTATTGAGACTTTCTTTGGGATTTAGTATCATGGCGATCCTAACACAGGTTAGCAAACAGCAGTTTGTGTGTTCTGGTAATTGTTGTGACATTCTCTGGAGATAATTTTGTATTGCTTTCTTATAGCCATGGATGGCATCCCTGGCCCTTTTCTCAAAAGGTTACTTAGCAGACCTTTACTCAAAAAAGATATTAAGTGCTTTGTAACTGTGATTACAGAGATAACATAGGTAAAACTAAACTTTTTAATGGAAAAAAAAAAGAAGGGCTCTATTGAGGATAGGTCAACAGATAGGTCAACAAAGCCTATATAAGAATTATGTGAAATGTAATTCCTGCTTACATTTTTCCTTTAGTATCATGGGAGACAAATAAATATCACTGCTATCTCAGTTACTGAGGTTCTTTGTGCTATAAGGAGGATATGGTAGAAACCTGGACACGACCTAAAGGATTTTTTTTGAGACAGAGTTTTGCTTTTGCTGTCCAGAATGGAATGCAGTGGCACCATCTTGGCTCACAGCAACCTCTGCCTCATGGGTTCAAGCAATCCTTCTGCCTCGGCCTTCCGAATAACTGGGATTACAGATGCCTACCACCACACCTGGCTAATTTTTGTATTTTTGGTAAAGAGGGGGTTTCACCACGTTGGCCAGACTGGTCTGGCACTCCTGACCTGATGATCTGCCTGCCTCTGCCTCCCAAAGTGCTGGGATTACAGGCATGAGCCACCATGCCCAACCAAGGATTTTTTTTTTTTAATTCTAACATGGCATGCATTCCTAAGAGGCATATACTTCTGTCCTAAATTCATATATAGCCTTCTGAGGCCCTTAACTTTTAGCCGTAGTCTATATTTGGCGGTCATAGATGTTGTTTTTCAAAGACTGTGACTACATAAGTTATCTTGAATCTAGCAAAATAAGCATTATCATTTTGACCCCATCAATTGGAGTAATTCCATAGGGCGACGATGCAAGTTACATTGTGACGAATCCACCCTTCTTAATCAAATCTTACCATTTTCTAGCCAGTTCTGAAGGACGTAGAAGGAAGCTTCCTCCGTGTTCTACCTAGTAATGCCCGATTTCCCTTAATTCAGAGCCCCTTAGAGCCTTATATTCTCATGCAATGAGCTGAGAAAGCTAGAAAGGAGAGCAAAGAATTGAACTGCAGCATCCAGGCTGTAAGAAAGTTAGGGAGCACTGTAGTAACCAAGCAACCGCAATTTGTTTTTTCTTCTCTTCTTAAGCCATGCCTTAAGGAGATGTGGATGTATATGTCACCCACAATGACATATACATCCTAGAAAATCAAGCAGTATTATAAAGTGGCTAATACTCCTGTTTCCTTCAGAATCTTTAAGGAGAATTTGCCACTGAATTTTATTAGACTTGTTTTTATGGCAATTTATATCAAGAGCCATAAACATGTATCATTCCCTGTCACCCAAAAACTCTACTCCTGGGAATGTTTCCTAAGAAAATAATTCAACAGAACAGAAAGCTAAATGCATAATATTATTATTTACAGCTTTAACTAAAATAGCAAAGCATCAGATGTAATCTACATGTATAATAACAAGGAATCTTTACATAAATTACTGTGTATAATTCAGTGGAATATTACACAGCCATAAAATTATACTGTTATTATATAATATTCTGTGGAAATGTATAAAAACATGATATTCATCATTATGATTACAACTACCAACATTAAAAATGTAAGTAGATGAACACTAAGATGAATATTAAAATAATAAATCATATTAGAGTTGTGAGGTCATTGGTGATCCTTTGTCACAATTAACTTACTTTATTATAAATCAGTTATGATTTTTTTTAAGAAAATTATCTTCTCCATCAGAGAAGAAAAGTCAACCTTAGCTATTCATTCATTTCCTAAAGAGATTAGTACTGAGCATCTCTTTGGTGCCAGAGTTCATTTGAAATTAGGGATCTATTCATCAGGAGATTAAAGTCAAAGTCAACTATTCTCTGATCAACATTTCTTCCTCATTGTCCCACGGCATTAGAAAATATTACAGGTCTTTGTTACTTTATATCTCTGTAATTACCATATTTTGTTAAAATCTGGATGCCCATTTTCTCCATATCTTAAATATCTCTGAAATCGAAGTACATTCTCTAACTGATGGTGTCTTAAAACATTGCCACCCAGGTAGCAGTCGTGAGGAAGTTGTAATTGCCTACAGATGTGCAAACTTGGTCATAGATCTTCATATGGTTGTCACTTTGGTTGAGTTATTTGCATTGCTGGTACTACAAATGATGAGTTTCATTGTGTTCCTGAAAATTTTGCACTATTATTCAGTGTTAAATAAAATGTGACAGAATCAGAAAGGCATGGGTAGTGAGCAACACAGTATAAATCTAATAACAGTTAAGTAAATATTCTTCATGGGAGGAATGACTATAATTCCACATCTTCCCTGCAATAACAATGTATTGCACTTGCACAAAGTGAAGACGCACAAAGATGCATATATGCACAAAGATGATAAATGATAAAAGAAAAATCTAAATCTAAAATAGTCTCTTCATAATGTGAAATAAAAATTTTAAGATGTAAGAAACATTGTGTCATGGTGTAATGGGGAAGCATTGCTTTTAGTTTTACATAAAATGATGACACTACTTAAAAATCAGTGGGTATTGTAGATTCAATATATACAGTAACTGATGAGTACCTACTGATGACTACATTTTGTTTTCAACTATTTTTCTTTTCTTCTAGATGATATATAGGATTTCCACAATTTTCCATATTTCTGATTTATACCAGAGAACTCAAGTGCTATATATGAGGTGAAGAAATCAAGGGAAAAATCGATTCTGAAGAATGTTCTGTACCCTAGGCCATTGTTGACATCAGTGGAATTAATTGTTGAAAGGGAGAGAAGAGAAGACATCTGACAATAAACATTTGTCATTTAAGGGCAAAGATTACAGTAGCACGCTCGCCCTGATAGAGTCCCTGGCACTGTGATTGTATTAGTCCATTCTCATGTTGCTATAAAGAACTGCCCAAGTCTGGGTAATTTATAAAGGAAAGAGGTTTAATTGACTCACAGTTCCACATGGCTGGGGAGGCCTCAGAAAACTTAGAATCATGGTGGAAGTGTAAGAAAACATGTCCTTCTTCACAGGATGGCAGGAAGGAGAAGTGCTGAGCAAAGAGGGAAAAGCCCCTCATAAAGCCGTCAGATCTCATAAGAACTAACTCTCATGAGAACAGCACCATGAAGGTAACCACCCCCATTATTCAATTACCTCCCATGGGGTCCCTCCCACCACACAGGGGTATTATGGGAACTACAACTCAAGATGAGAATTGGGTGGGGACCCAGTCCAACCATATCAGTTATAAGAGAAGAATTAAAGTGAGAGGGAATGATGAAATGGCTGCATTAGAAGAGTATTTCTAATATATATAAATTTACCACTTTGAACTAGGCAAGAGGCATCCACAGCCCAGTTCCTGTGAACTCCCAAGCACTGTGGCATCACCTAATTAATTAAATCATAGGGACTTTCAGCCTGGCATCTGCCTTCTCAGAAAGATCCTTAAAGGGCACACCTATATGAAAATATCCTGTACCAACAGTCTAATATTAACATGAGTTCTTTTTTTTTTCCAAATAACTTCAAGTTCCATTTTCCATCTATTTACACATATGAACACACTTAAAAAAAAAAAAAAAACTCAGACGTCTTTGATAGGGTATTATGCTTTTGTCTATCATAAAGAATACGCAAAAACAAATTTTAAAGGTAGGTTCTGTCATTAAAACTCTATGGTTAAAAACTGTTTCCGCTGGACTCTTTAAGACTTTTACTGAAGCTACAGTTAGTCTTGTGAATTCACTCTTCCACTTGAAACAAACCAGATATTTAATTAGGCAAGCACAATCAAGTCTTCTACCCTCTCCTGGTCATTCTAGGTATGGTTGATGTCTCCAGGATATTCTCTCAATTAGGAGATTATTGCATTATTACCCAATTTTATTCAACCATGAACAAAAAGAATTTGTTGTTTCTAAGACATATCTCCTACACAGAGTTGTTCCCCATAGAATTGATAATATAGTTTTCTGTCTAAAGAGTTGATATTCCAAGTATCACGTATGTTTTTTGTTTGATTTGGTTTTTGGAGCACTCCCGTCAACAGTACACCATTCCACTGATATTTTTATTACCTTATTTACATTCATGACCTTCATGTTGGTGGCAAGAAGCCAACATACCCTCATTCTCAGCTTGTCTTTGAAATTGCTCTTTTCTTGACAGTTAGCCCCCACAATGAGAATACAAAGAATGAGGGCTGTGGGCCCTCTCTCACATTCCAACTTAACCCTTCTAACAATCTAACAATCAGTTCTGCTGTCAGGGATATTTAAATTTTTATGCTACTGCCTCCGTAAGGATACATTCTAGAACGTACACCCTGTTTTCCTTTAACTTTTCTTTAAATTTTATGAAAATATTTCTGCAATAGATAAAGAAGTCTCAGACATCCTCACATCAACTCATACACATGCATCAAAAGCCCACATAAAGATACACATTTTAGTCTTTTTCTTCTCTTCCCTAATTCCACCTCACTTCCTGCCAGCCTTCCAACCAAGGGTTCCTGTAACTGAGATCCATCATAATCCAGAAGTGCACTTCTGTCACCTTTCATCTGATATAGTCCTTCTGTTTTCTCACCTCATTTCAAACACTCTTCTGAATTTATCCTGGTAGAGAAGTTTGGGAAAGCCATCTAGACAGGCATCATCTTTAAAGTTCTATTTTGCTCTAGGACGAGCAAATCTGGCACTGACATCGTTAAGTGCCTACTTAAATATCCCCTGATCAAAGAGGCCTCCCATAAACACTCTTTATAAACAGCATAGGCAAATAATATGGTTTGGCTGTGTCCCCACCCAAATCTCACCTTGAATTATAGCTCCCATAATTCTCAGGTGTTGGGGGAGGGGCCCAGTGTGAGGTAATTGAATCATGGAGGTGAATTTTTCTCATGCTGTTTTCCTGACAGTGAATAAGTCTCATGAAATCTCATGGTTTTATAAAGTGGGTTTCCCCTGCACATGCCCTTTTTGCCTGCCACCATGTAAGACATGACTTTGCTCCTCCTTCATTTTCCATCGTGATTGCGAGACCTCCCCAGCCACACGGAACTCTTTCCTTCATAAATTACCCAATCTCAGGTATGTCTTTATTAGCAGTGTGAGAACAGATTAATACAGCACACATACACATAAAGCACTAACACATGTGCCTGCGGCCCCTCTTTACCCTTCCCTTGTTTTGTTTTTGTCTTAGGACATGCTATCACTGCTATTTTGTATATTTGTTTGTTGTCTGCCTTTTCCACTGTAACATAAGCTACAAAAGAGCACAGATCAGTTCTTTTCTGTTCACTGTTGTGTCTCAGGAACTACCTGTCAGGTAACTGTACCTGACAAACAGGTGATACTCAATAAACATTGTAAATGAATGAACAATGAATTAATGAACAATGCAACTAAGCTTGGACATGTGGAAAATGAAAAGGTTTGAGTGAATGATCTATGAGGTATTTTTTTTGGTCTAACACTCTGAAATTTTAATCTATTGATGGATTATTCAATTGACATTTAAATTGTCTATGTCTCACTTCAAAACAGGATTTAAAGTAGCTGTATTCTCTACGTTTCTAGATTCTATACTTCTTAATCCTTTCTTCTGTTTTAAAAGATTCTCCCTAAAATCTAATAGGAGCTCAAAAAATGGTAACAATTTTTCAATAATTCAATCAGTGTAGAAAAAAATTAAGGATTAATCTTCATTTCTTTTAACTGCTAACATTTCTAACTTTGATCGTAATTTCTGTTGATCAGGTTATCATCAATGACAAAAAAATCACTTACCACTGACTAATTAACTAAGTACATGAAATATTTAATTCTCACAACCACCCTATGAGGCACCTACCATTATTAATCCCATTTTTCTATTTTACATATTAACAAGCAGAGCCAGAAATGGGCAGAGCAAGACTTGAACCCATAAATTCATGACTCTAAAATTCCTGATGTTATTCTTTGAACCTGTGATTCCATTCATTCCCCTCCTTTTCTTAATTTTAGCTTGAAACTCCCCTGTTGCGATATTTCACCAGAAAGTATAGTATAGGAATTTTTTGTACCTTTATCTCTCTTTCTTCATCAGTTCTCTCTTCTCATCTTATCTGACAGCAGTAAGCTTTGATTTTCAGGAAGAAATTCAGAAGCCTTGTGCCAAGCCCCAGCCACACCAAACAAGAAGAGAATTTTAATGAAAAGAAATAACATTAGGAAATGGAAGTGAGTTGGTGGTGTGACTGAGCATAGACCAGTGAACATGCACTGCGCCTCATACTGTGGGTATCTGCCATCGACGAGGCTCATATCAACACTGGAGGGGACTGGCTCAACTCCTCAATAGCAGTTGGCCTTCAATCTTGAGTTCTAGGGAAATCCAAATGAGGAGTCCAGAAGTAAATAGAACTAGGGACATATGCCTGCTCTACAATGAAGCTGCGCTGTGAAGGCTCTGCTTTCCTCTGCTTTTACCCATTACCTGGCCCACACTGTGTTCCCTGATGACCAGAGCCTTGGCCATCTCCTTTTTCCCCCTCCTTTTCTCCTCCCACTTTGCAATAATATGGCCCTTCTCCAAAAGGCTTGTGGCTTGTGTGCATGGCCAAAGCATCATTATGTTTACATTTTAGAAGGTAATTATGGCATCAGTGAAGAGAAAATGCTGTAATAAAAAATAAACTGTAAGGCAAAGGTTCTAACAGGAAAACAAGAGGCAGTTTGGATTAAAAAGCTGGACTGAACTTGAGCAATAGCAGTGGAAGTAGAGAGGTAGGTTCAATTTTGAGATGCAATAGCAGAACAGAATAGACGCTGCCACCAGTTAAGGCCTCTGTGTCAGTGGACAGCAACATAGCTTTCTGACTCAGACTTCATTCTCAGCCTTGATCCTGTCCACAGGGGATATCATCTCTCATCCAACAATTTGAATAACTCCTCCCTTTCATCCTCACAGCCATGTTCTTCCATTCTTACTCATAACTCAGCTCCCTCTTTTATTCTTTTAAAGAGATGGGGTCTTGCTGTGTTGCCCAGATTAACCTAGAACTCCTGGGCTCAAGAATTCCTTCCACCTCAGCTTCCCAAGTAGCTGAGACTAGTAAGAGAGCTGGGCACATGCCAACACACCTGGTTCTCCTTCTCTTTTAAATTCACCTTTATAACTGTCATCAAGCCCTTATGGGGCATCTTGATCACAGCAGACACAAATGTCTGAGATTTTTGAAAGAGTTTATGATTCAGAATCAATGTGAATCAGAAAGACGGCCATTTTGTGTCTCAAGTTTCTTCAATTCATTTTAACTTTCTCTGAATTATATCTATTTTAAAATCTGCACAGAATCAACCCAAATGCCCGTCAATGATAGGCTGGATAAAGAAAATATGGCACATATACACCATGGAATACTATGCAGCCATAAAAAAATTAGATCATGTCCTTTGCAGAGACATGGATGGGGCTGGAAGCCATTATCCTCATCAAACTGATGCAGGAACAAAAAACCAAACACTACATGTTCTCACTTATAAGTGGGACCTGAACAATGAGAACACATGGACACAGGGAGGGGAACAACAATACTGGGGCTTGATGTAGGGGTGGAGGGAGGGAGAGCATCAGGATAAATAGCTAATTCTTGTGGGGCTTGATACCTAGGGGATGGGTTGGTAGGTGAAGGAAGCCACCATGACACATTTACCTATATAAGGAAGCTTCATGTCCTGCACTTGTATTCCAGAACTTTAAATAACTGACAGAAGAGCAGAAGATCAAACACCGCATGTTCTCACTCATAGGCAGGTGTGGAACAATGAGAACACATGGACACAGGGAGGTGAGCACTACACACTGGGGTCAGTTGGGGGGAAATAGGGGAGGGACAGTGGGGTGTGGAGAGCTGGGGAGAGATAGCAAGGGGAGAGATGCCACATGTAGGTGATGGGGAGGAAGGCAGCAAATCACACTGCCACATGTGTACCTATGCAACAATCTTGCATGTTCTTCACATGTACCCCAAAACCTAAAATGCAATAAAATAAATGGAAAAAAATTATGTAAATTTTAGTAATCACAAACTCATGAATAACTACGGTTTTATTAAGATCAGAGTTTTATTGAAAACTATATTATCGTTGAACTGTAGGTGTTTATTAAATGTGTGATCTCAGCTGACTCTGGCAGGAATATCAGTCCTGACTCCAATAAAAGCTTTGTATTTCTCCACTAAGTTAGTTCCACAGGAGATCCTGAGGATTAAATAAAAAGAAATTCTTGATCAAATAAGTTTAGGAAATGTTGCAGACCCTAATCCCTTCTTGAAGCACCTTTGATGTATGTTCACATTAACATCTCAAAGACTCTGGAAAGTCTTATATTAAATACAACTATTTAACAGAGCATTTCCAAAATACTGAGGCCATCAAGGCACTATATAAACTTCGAAAATCTGTTTAACCTGACTGTTTCACTACTTCCCTGAGGTGGAAGAATTGGCTTTATTTTCAACAGAAAATCGTAGCCGATGAGCACAATTACAAGTTACTTAGCAAATGGGAATTGGAATTGCTTCCCCTTAAAATCATCAGAAATGTTAAGCTTTTGCTATATATAGACCATTGTTCCATTGATGCATGGCCTTCCTTTCTCAAAATAAGCCTGTGTTGTCTCTCATGTTGAAGGGATGAAATCACTCCCTGGCCATTGCAAAGTGAACTTGAGAGGGGAAAAGGAAAGAAAGAAACAGAGAGAAAGACAGAGAGACAGGAGAGATCTGTCCCCAGAGCAAGGTGCACTATGAGCCTCATGGGTCTTGCACCTTACAGTTCCCCATGAGAAGACCTAGCCATGCATGATATTATCATATAGTTTTGTAAATTTTCAAATGAGAGATGTTAAATTGTAGCGATTTAGACTGCTGTCTCTTCATGCTCTGATTTCCTCTGTCACATCTTCTCCTATGTGGGGTAACTTTGGTGTAGTCATGAATCATATTGGGTTTTAGGCTAACAAGAAGCTGAGCTGGGGATATACTGAGTTGGGGTTTAACAGGACATGTGTCTGTAGCTTCCAGGCACTTGTATTAAGTTGTAACCAGCCATTCTGTGTAGGAATGACTTCCAGAAATGTTTCCACAGCCCACCCTGCCAACTTATCTGGCATCTTTATCAAAAATACTTGGTCGAAAGTTATATGGTGACGTTAACATGGTCTACAGTTTACCCAGCTCCAAAATGATGTGGGTTGTGAAGGAGAAATAAGGTTTGAAATGTAGGAAAACAAGAGCTGATTTTTGTAACATTTCTCATAGAAGATTCTGTTCTCATTGATACATGATTGAAATTGAAGTGTCCTCCTGTCCGGAATGCACTTGATTATGCAACATACACAAATATAAATGCACCACACATTTCCCCCATTTTTATGGGCATTCTTTCTTCATGTGGAAGTCACCAGAATTATTGTGTTTGTAAGCAACAGTCCTATAGTTGTTACATATTTTATGCTTCCCAAGATAGTGGATTGTATCCCAGAATATCCAACAAATATCGTTCTGATAAAGTGTAGTGGTTCTAGATGAAATGACACACAATATTATTACCAATGAAGTGAAACAGACTAAAGAAATAAGTATAAAATATTCATTAATAAGTCACTGTGTGTAGTGTAAGATTAATTTGATTACAACGCTTTTAGCTGAACAAAATATAGCAGCAATTTTAAATGCACTGAACTACTCTTGTTTATGCATTAATTTCAGATTCATTTTAATTTTTCAGAATTACATATAATACTAAAATCCAAATGTGATAAGAAGAAAGAAGCCAAAATGTAAACTGAAAGAGAAGATTGGCAGAAGTTTCAGTATCACCAAAATTCTTCTTATATCACGATGGAAACTAAAACTTGCAGATCAGTATCATGAACACGAGAAAAGAAATTACACCAGGACTGTTCCAAACCAAAAATAAAAAAGCAAAAGGCAGATGAATGTCTTAGTAGGGAAAAACACAATTTGCATGAAAATGTCGACCACACTGTTTAATGAGTGTTGTCAGATCAAATAACATTTCAGAATAGATACTGCCTAAGATAAAATGCCTAGAATATAAAGTTTATATATAAAGCAAAGCTTAAAGATATTTCTTGCAGTTTGACTAGAATCCTAAACATTTGCATGACATTACCAATAGATGGTTGCTAAGCTGAAATAAATGTTGCCAAACTATCAGTAATATAAATCAATTTTGAATCCACCATGAAAAAGGAAAGACTGTTATCTATTACCTCTACAGAAAATTATATTTAAAATTTTTTTGTCATTTGAAGAGGCAAAGGGATGTAGCTGAAAATGTAGCAATTATAAAAGTGCATCAGAAAGTTAATTAATAAAAATATTTTGTTATTTTTCAGGATTTTGTGATGATTTCACATCTGCATAGTTTCTAATGCATAACGTGATTTCTCATTCTAAATAAATATTTATTTTCATACCAAATGGTAGCATATGCAACTTTGTATTCTTTTTCTCAGAGAAAGCCTCCCAAATCATAAAAGCCTCAGATGCCACACAATCTGAACCTGTTCCTAATCCATTGTTACTTAGACTTTGGTTAGTTGATTCGTTCAAGGAGATTGACCAGTTGGTTATTTGATGACATTTACATACTGACTCAGCTACCAGCAAAGTTAGTCAAAATGGATTCCATACCTAAACAACCCAAGAGAAGCTTCTTCAAGCTCCAATCCCTTTCTGATATTGAAACAATCATTTAATGTAGAGAAAACTGGTAGGAATAAATATTGCTCTCTGTTCTGGAAATTTTAAGTTTTATACATTGGAAATGATTCCACATCGTGATTTAGACATCAGACTTTTAAAGGTGTATTTTTAATGTAAGGGGATATACATAGGTCTGTTGCTTATGAAAGCCAGTTTCATGAGGGAAGACTTCTGGCACTTACTCATGATCATGTTCATAAGCAAGATGATACAAAACTGCTATTTGCCTTGTGTCCTGTTGCCATGATTTTGACAATGGATTAATAGAGGCAGTTGAAGACACTGCAGGGAATCATGGGTCTTTTCCTGCTTAGAGTAATGCTGCAGACTGAGAGAAGCTCCTGGAATATACTACTCTCCCTCTCTGCCAACAACTACACACACAGATCAATAACCTGCTTTCTGTGCAGTATCAAATAAGCTATGTGGAGTTTTAAAGATATGGAGACTCATTCCTAGGGATTTTACTGTTCTAAATAGGTTTGCTGTGACTCTTACGGTACTTTAATTGCTTCTTTCCTTTGCTATCCCCAGTCTCTCCTCCACCACAACAAAAAATTAAGGAAAACGGAAAAATTTTTTAAAAAACAAAGTAAATACCCAACAGTTCAATAGGGATAAAAGGGTAGATGGGGGTAAAACAACTAAGATTGAAATTCTTGTATTTCCAACTCTTCATTCTTCAGTGCTTCCAATTTATTAAAAATAGGTATAGGCATCCCATCTGCAAGAGTTAATCTTCATAATTATCTGGTAGTACACACCACACTCACAGAAAGCTATTAAGAGATGATGACTCTGCAATGTTGTGAGATCCCTTCCATTTTTCATTGTTATGTTGATGGGCAACTGAAATGACTGTAATTAAAATGATGCTGTAATTCTATTTTTAGTAGATCTGTTCACTGTCAAAATTAAATATACATATATGGCAATAAAAAATAACCTGACATAGTAAATAGCATAAACAGAAAGCAGATAATGCTCTCATGATGCCATTCTATATTCCCATAGAAGAATCTCTGAAAAGTGTATGATATGGTCTATTTTCTAATAAAGTTGTTTAAATTTCCTATTCATAATATGAAGTATTTTTGAACAGCTCTGAATTCCTCAGATGACACATGTATCATGCTCTGCGAGCACTCCTCCTAGACTTAGCAATAAAATCACATTAGCCATGTGGAAGCCTGCAGACTTGAACCTCTGTGGCAGTGCAGGCTGTGAGCCCTAAGACTCAGAGAGATGATAAGACTAAGAGGGAAAGGTGGAGGCTGGTGCTATTTTGGGGATACTGAGCAGGTGGCCCCCTTTCCCCAGTTAGGTAGAAGTGACTGAGAGCCCAGCAGTTCAATAACTGCTGTCCAAAATATGCAGAAGAAATGACCCTTGGCATTACAGAACTGATCAGTCATGCCAGGCAGGGATCCTAGACCCAAGTCTGAAAGCCATCATCTGTTCCAAACTCCCTCTCTTCAGGCAGTGAATTTCCAAGCCATCCAAACAGATGGCTGTCTCCTTCTCACCTCCATCGACAGAGGAGCCAGGGGACCACTTGATGCAGCTGAAAGAGTCACATAACAAGACATGCACTGAAGGAAGAAAAGATTCTGCCAGTAGAAGCTAATGTTCCTGTTACAGGAAAGATTGTACGAGAACACATCCCAGCCGTGGTGATGATCACTATTATACTGTGCCAACACATGTCACGACACATCTCTATCAATGTCAGCTTGGCCTCACGTTCTGTTTCAAACAGAGCAGGAGATAATCAGAGCCCTGCTAGCTATCTGTCTTGTCCCTTATTTTTCTGTTCCAGCAATACAGGGAGAAATGATAACCTTGAAGAATTTGTGAGATGTAATCTATCTCTCCTTTATTTTCTCTCCAAAAAGATAGACACTTCATATTACATACCACTTTTTAAATCTTTTTTCATCGAGTCCTAAGATCTACAAAAATGTATGATATGATTATAATAATGACTACTAGTATTAACTCCCAGTCCAAAACTTTGTATTTTCTCTAGACATATTCATATTATCACAAGAGAAAATTTGGTAAAATTCTTGAAGACTTACAACCTACTCTATCTTCACTGACTTATTCAATGTTAAAAATTCCCAGCTTCAACTCCTATAACATATATTTGATTGGATGGAAAACTACTAGTAGCTTTACTGGGGTAAGCTGAGTCATCATCTCTTGATAGATTTCTGTGAGTGTAGCATGTACTACCAGATAATTATGAAGACTAATTCTTGCAGATGGGATGCCTGTACCTATTTTTAATAATTTATAAGCATTGAAGGATGAAGAGTTGGAAATTCAAGAATCTTAATCTTATTTTACCCCATCTACCCCATTTTCCTTACTGGGTTAGGAAAATGATACAATTCTCTTTGTGAAAGTGTATTAAGTAATAAATAAATGATATCTTACAAACATGGCTATCAGTCCTGGATAAAGCAACAAATGGTCATTAAATTTCTATTTATGACTTTCCAATAATTTTCAGATTAACCTCTGGGAGAGCAGCAAGAATACACGAGCCATCCAGTCTTCAGCTTGTGTTTAAGGCAGCATGGTGTGACTTTCTTCTCTCTGAGGGGCTCCCACCTATTATATCCATTCAACAACAACAACAAAAGAGGATACTTCTGTATAGAGGCAATATAGAACAGTGGCTAAGGCCACAGCTCATCGGCTATATGTTCCTAGAGAAATAATGTAACCTTTCTGTGCCTGGAGTTTCTCTTCTATTAAATGGAGCTAATAATAACCCCTACTTCACAGGATTGTTACAAGGTTTAAATGAGTTAACATGTGAAGAATTTTAAACAGTGCCTAATACTTACTAGCACTCAGTACTACCATTGAGCAAGCAGCTGATGCTCTAGACCAAGAGCCAGCCAATCTTTTCTGTAAAGGGCCAGACAGTAAATACTGCAGGCTTTTCAGGTCATGCAGTTTCTATAGCAAACACTCAACATTATAGCATGAAAGAAGCTGAAGCCAAATGACAGACAAATGAGTGTGGCTATCTTTTAATAAAACTTTATGGTCGGGTGCCGTGACTCATGTCTGTAATCCCAGCACTTTGGGAGGCTGAGGCAGGCAGATCACCTGAGGTCAGGAGTTCGAGACCAGCCTGGCCAACATGATGAAACCCCGTCTCTATTAAAAATACAAAAATTAGCCAGGCATAGTGGCACATGCCTGTAATCCCAGATACTCAGGAGGCTGAGGCAGGACAGTCGCTTGGGTGGCAGAGGTTGCAGTGAGCCCAGATTGTGTTATTGCACTCCAGCCTGGGCGACAAAGCAAAACTCTGTGTCAAAATAAAATATAAAACTTTATTTGCAAAAACAGGCAGCAGGCTGGATTTGATCCATGAACCGCAATTTGCCAACTCTCTTCTAGTCTAATAATCTTCTCTGATTGTTCTATTGTATAGACCAACAGTCTAAAGGAGATTGAGTTTCGGTATTATTTCTAGACTCAGTTTCTTGCAAATAAGTTTCCTGATGCTTGACTCAATCCTTGCATGGATTTGCCAGTGTCAAAATTTCTACCTGTAATCTTGACCCTGGATATGACCCTGATTCATCTGGTGGATTGGGTCATTTACTTTTTCTGCTGATACTCATCACCTTGGTTTTGTTTGTTAACTTCATAATACCCATATATAGCATCTTTTAAACACATTGAACCCATCTATTCATCCATCTATCCAGCCATTATTTCATTAAATCCATTATTCACAAACATTAAAGTAAGTGCTAATTTTGCGTGTGCATGAGTACTGTGCAGGATGCTGGGAATATGAATGTGAGGAGGACTCACCAATATTCTGCATTTAAAAGACCCACAGACAGAAAATTATTACAGCGATACAATACTTTCACCTAACTACATGTCGAAGACACCACATGAGTCCAGGAAAGGAAGCTTCTTCCTCTCTTGGGGTCTTCATATACACTGTTTCCTTTGCCAGAAGGCCATTTTGCCCACTATCAGCCTGGAGAACTCCTATATACTCTTTACATTTTGCCTTAAATAGCACTTCTTCAGAGATGTAGCCTCATTTTCATCATTTCAGGTATGTTCCATCTGTTGGACACTCCCCCTCCAAAGTCCATCAAATAATGAAAATAAAATAATCATTTATGATGATTTGTTTGATGCATATATCGTCCACTAGATGACTGACTGTCTTCCACACTGTTAGATGCCCAGCGTGAAGTAAAAGGGAAATGGCATATTTGGAGTGCCTTAAAAGCAAAAAGGACTTCAGCAAAAAAAGCAAAGAAGGAATGGCATTGCAAAAAGTGGAAAAAGCAAGTGGAGCTGAACACCAATGCAGAAGAGCACAACACATTCAGGAAGCTAATTAGTTGACAGTTCCTCGTGGCTAGAGCTCAAAAGGAAACACTAGGCAGGGCATAAATCTGGAAGATCAGCTTTCTCTTTGTTTCTATGAGTTTGACTTTTTCAGATTCCACATGTAAGCGAGATCATGCATTACTTATTTTTCTGTACCTGGCCAATATATATGTATATGAAAACAGCACATTGTACACCTTGATTAGATAGTATTTTTGTCAATTATACTTCAATAAACCTAAAAAAGAGAGAAAAAATGAATAAGTAGGCCAATAATGAAGGGAGGACATGCCAAGGAATATCAGCATAATCCTGCATGTTCTGGGCAGCCACTGAAGACCTGAGAAAATAAGTGAAATGATACATATTTTAGATTGATGGCTCTGGCAGCAATGAGGGAAAGCAGAGTTTTAATGCAAGGAAGGCTTTTTATAGAGTTGATTTCTAGTTTTTTCCACTGTGGTCTGAGAAAGTACTTGATACAATTTCAATTTTCTCTAATATACTGAGGCTTGTTTTGTGGCCTATCATATGCTCTTTCTTGCAGAAATTTCCATGCACTGTTGAATAGAATCTATATTCTGCAGTTGTATATCCATTAAGTCTATTTGTTCCAGGGTATAGTGTAAATCCATTGTTTCTTCATTGACTTTCTGACTTGATGGCCAGTCTAGTGCTGTCAGTGGAATGTTGAAGTCCCCCACTATTATTGTGTTGCTGTCTATCTCATTTGTTAGGTCTACTAGTAATTGTTTTATAAATTTTGTAGCTCCAGGGTGAGCATATACATTTAGGACTGTGATATTTTTCTGTTGGACAAGGTCTTTTATCATTATATAATGCCCCTCTTTGTCTTTTGTAACTACTGTTGTTACAAAGTTTGTTTTGTCTGATATAAGAATAGCTACTCCTGCTCACTTTTGGTGTTCGTTTGTATGGAATGTCTTTTTCTCTCTGGCCTCCTCTCTTCAGCCCACCACTTACCACCCTCTGCTGGCTCCAGCATTCACCCTGCAACACCCCTTATCCTGCCCCTCCTTACCCAGGCTTCACCAACCTTACCAACATCCACACCTTCTCTAAGGAAACCAACCTCCAATTTCAGAAAGTTTCAGGGGAAAGTGGGAGAGAAAAAAAGGTAACATTCCAGGTTGCAGTAAAATCACAAATAACATGGATGTGTTGATGACTGCTGTCTTAGTTAGCTTGGGCTCCCATAACAAAATACCACAAACACAAATTTATTGTTTCACAGCTCTGGAGGGTAGAAGTCCAAGATCAAGTTGTCCGCTGGGTTGGTTTCTTCCGAAGGCTGTGAAGGAGAATCTGTTCCATGCCTCTCTGCTTGCTTCTAATCGTTGGCTGGCAAGCTTTCACAGTGCTTGGCTTGAAGTCACATCACCCGATCTCTGCCTGTGTGTTCATTGCCATTCTCCCTGTGTACATGCCTGTGTCCAAATCTCCTCTTTTTATAAGAACTTCAGTCATACTGGCATTGGTCCCACCCTAATGACCTCATCTCAAATTAATTATATCTGCAACAACCCTAATGCCAAACAATGTCATATTCTGATGTATTAGAGGATAGGATTTCAAAATCTTAATTTTGGGGGAGACAATTGATACCACCACAATGACTGAACACCATCCTTTTTTTTAGTTTATAGAGAAACTATTTCTTTCAAAAAGTAACATATGAAAAAGTGCTCTGTGAACTGGAAAATGGTAAAGACTCTATAGTTATTACCTTTAATAAAGAATTAGTCATTTATATAAATGCTATCTCAAAAGTATTGAGGGTTAAGTTACGGGTCCTAAGTAATTCAAATGCCAAGTGATGGGCACAATAGGGTATAATTATCATGCCAACTTTCTAGTCCTTTAAATGCAATGTAAATATGGGATGAGACTTTTAGAGATTACTATTTTTAGTTATGACTGTCTACATAATCATCCCCAAGGATTTTGAAAAAGCTTTGTATTAAATTAGTTCATTCATCTCTGACTAAAGACTTAACTGTTGAGATTACAGCCATCACTCCTGACGGCTCATCAGGGCACTGAATTGTGCCAGTGCTCCCAACATCATGGAGTCATTGCTTGAGGTCCACAGCAATGGAGTTTCAGGGGTGCTGTTTCAGAGTTTGTGGTGTGGCTGGGTGCAGAGGCATCTCAGGGTATGTGCAAAATCCCGTGTTCCAGCACTAGCCCAATATTCCATCCACACGACTGCTGAATGTTCCTCAGTAACTATTTTTAATGAAATCCTCCCTTATGCTTTTTATTGGCTTCAAAGCTTCTTCTCAACATCTTAGAACTGAATTTGTAGATACTGACATACCTCTAAATCCCATTCCCCACCTGAGAAAAGGGATCAAAAGCTTAGGCTTCCTTTTGATCCATATGACACAATGCTATACTCAGAGCCCTCAAGCTGATTATATTTTGCTCTCGTTTCTTTGAGGAAATCTTCATTCAAAAGAGGTTTTACCAAACAGAATCACAGCAAAACCTTTTACTCTTGCTGTGCCTTTTCATTTCCTCTTACTTCAAAACATATACCTGCACATCTAATTTCTCCTTCACAATATAATTATAAATATCTGCACAGTGCTTTACAAAATCCTAGAAGGGATTATAACCTACTGATCTCATGAGGCAGTTACAGCCCCTATGAGCCTCCATCCAACTGACTGGAGAGTCACAAAGTGGTCTTCTAATGCTTGGATATTTCATGTTATTTATTATATTTGGAGGGTCACAAATCAGTTAACTCATTAGCCCTATGGGTTAACCCATTCTTGCATTGCTGTAAAAAAAAAAAATCCCTGAGACTGGGTAATTTATAAAGAAAAGTGGTATTTTGGCTCACATTTCTGCAGGCTGTACAGAAAGTGTGGTGTCAGCAACTGCTTCTGGTGAAGCCTCAGGAAGCTTTCAATCATGGTAGATTTTCCATTTGTTCCAGGGTATAGTTTAAATCCATTTTTTCTTTGTTGACTTTCTGTCTTGATGACATGTCTAGTGGAGTATTGAAGTCCCCCACTATTATTGTGTTGCTGTCTATCTCATTTCTTAGGTCTATTAGTATTTGTTTTATAAATTTGGGAGCTCCAGGGTTAGGTGCATATGGAACTCCCATGGCAGAAGGAAAAGCGGAAGCAGGTGCCTCATGTGGTAAGAGTGGGGACAAGAGAGACAGCTGGGGAAGTTGCCACAATCTCTTAAAAAGCTAGGTCTCACATGAACTCAGAGCAAGAACTCACTCATTACTGCAAGGACAGCACCAAGCTATTCATGAGGACTACACCCCCATATCCCAAACACCTCCTGCCAGATCCCACCTCCAACACTGGGGATTGTATTTCAACATGAGATTTAGAGGGGACAAACATCCAAACTATATCACCTCAGTATATCTGGGATAGAAAACAAAAGGTTCTTTTCCTTTAATTTAAAATTCTTTCTCTCTTCCTTCTCAAGTCAATTCTAAAGTTCACTTGGACTTTCTGTTTAAAATAGCCATATATCAGAATTCACAAACACAACATGGGGACAATAAGTATTTTGGCATAACACCCACTCCTCGACCCAGGGCCAATGATGCTATATTCAACTTTAAGTGCAAAATTCTTAACATTAATTTGCTCCCAAGTCAGAGAGGACATATATTGTGAATCACTGAAGAGAAAATTTACAAAGGGTTTGGGTTGGCTGCATGCAGCTGGGTTGACAGCTATGGGACAGAGGGAGAAGAGCAAAGAAGTAGAGTTATAAAAAATGAAAATCGACTTTCAGAGAAAACAGGTGGGTCAGGGACATGCATGAAAGGTGGTAAATGACCCCACAATAGCCAGCATGACTTAATGGAGTTAGCCAGCTTTCAGGGCACAGTCAAGGAGATGAACTAGAGAGCAGAATCAAAGATTCCTGGGAGCACAGTGGCTGATTTATGAAGACCATCCGTGAGGTCATCATGTCCTCCAACCAAAAGCCAAAGAAAAAAACTCAGGTCCAAAGGCTGACTAGAGGCAAGAGAGCTAACATCACAAACAAAGAACTGGGAAAAACAAAGCAGTGATGACAGGGAGATGCTGGGAGGGACTGCTTAGTGTTTCAAAACCAGCCAAATTCGACAACATTGGGAGAATTTCATCTTTCTCACCTGATCACACTGTTTTTACCTCTCTCTGCTAACATGGCTGCCCACCACCAGCCTTCTCAAACATACCACCCAGGGTCACTCCTGTCAGGGAGCATCTTTCTGTCTGAGCATCCAATCAGTATCATTATCAAACATGTTTTAAATCATTCTAATAGAAAACCTGACTTTTCTGTGAGTGAAATCAGCACGTAAATAAGAGACTTTTGCTCCTCAACACTCTCAATATGCAATTGACCAGCTCCTTGGCTATGTCTGAAATTTTCCTATGCCTTCACTCTGACTTGAACTGTTGCAAATCCCTTTTCAACCACTGTGAGAGAGGAATCAGTAGCATTAGCCATTCCTCACTTGAACCTTCTCAGAAGATCAATCGAACCAGCAAATGAAGGTATCCTTGTATAACCCAGGCAGAGGAGCCCTTATTTCAAAATGTGAAGATAGTCTAATTACATACCTCTACCCTCTATAGTATATATCCTCAACTCAACAGCAAACATCTAAACTGGAAATCCTAAAGTATTGCCTATATTTTCACTTGGCCCATTAACATCTTATTAGTAAAGGAGAAGGTCAGATTAGGCTGTTTCCAAAAGCATAAAAAACCCAGAAGGTAAAACTGGCACAGAAAGACCCTCTTACAGTGATTCCTTCTACTCCTTTCACAGGACAATGGCAGCAATGTGTCAACCTAAGATTTATTACAATTGGGACAAGAATCCTGCATTTTATTTGGTCTTGGATAGATTAAATAAAGTTGAAATGAATCAGAAAATAGCAGACAGTAAAAGCCTCCCAACAGAGTCTTACTTTTTTTCTAAACAAAAAAAGTACAAAAGGGTTGGCTGTTTGAGCTGCATGGTGCAATATATATATATATATATATATATATATATATATATATATATATATTCCATTGACCAATAAGTTAAAAAGATAAAGGATGTCTAGAAAACGCAAAGATAAGCAATCCAACTAGGTCCAGATGAAATGCTGCCAAAAGTACAGCCAGGCAGTACCTGGCTTCCTGCTCCGTCTGCTTCTCCTATTTTCCCTGCCTGTGGGCTCAGTACTGCCTCATTCTGACTTCATCCTGGTCCAATACAAACAGTGTATCATAGTCCTTTTCAGGCTCACAATACATGTTAACATGGTCATTTTTTTTCTGTATATTTTCTAATTGAATCTGCTGTCCAGACACTGGGTCTGGTTCTGATTTCTTCTACCTGACCCTCTGGGCCAGTTTTCTGACACTTGTTACTCAACTTTACCTATGAATGTGTTTCCCAGGCCTCAGAATTATTGTGTTTGCCTCTCCAGATTCTAATCTGGCTGAGCTCCTTTGCCCTTTATTTCTTCTCCGTTACTCCATCTTTTTGTTAAGGTCCTAGACCTGGTGTGCTGCCCTTATCCACAGACTTCCTGACTCCTCTAGACCTTGATATCTGTCAGAACCTCCCTTGCCTCAACAATTTTCTGGCCTTACTCACTGGTAGCCCTAATTCCCACACTATTAAACATAAAGAACAGAATTTATGATTGTCAAGGATATCATTTATTACTATGAGCTTATGGTTATTTACTAAGAAGTAGAGATAGATATAAACAAATCCATATGACTATTCTCTTCTACATTATGGGATAAAATAATTACCATTAGGCAAATTTGAATAATAATTGAAGTAGTTTAAGATATTAAATAGAAAATGGATATTAAGCAATCTGAAGACAAGGAATTCATGAGCATCAAGCAAGGTCTGGGAGTAAATTTTTTAAAACTTTACTCCAAACAATTACATATTCTATACAATAGATAGCTTTTCATATTGCTCTCCATAAATAAAAAATAATAAGTAAATGCAAGATACAAATCTTTGGGGCAATAACTTCTAGAGTAAAATCTATGTAAAGGACACACAGAATTTTCCCCCATGGTGAAATGGTTACTTATGGCTCAGTCATTTTAAGCTGTGGTTTTTCCTTCTCAGACACATCAGCCAACCCCACTATCGATAGGCAAGGGCTTGTTAACAGATTCCATTCTATTAATTTCATCACTAATATCATCTCCTCTCTTTTCCTACTTTTAGTTTCTGCTGGTTCTCTTCAGGAACTCAGAGAATAGAGGAATGGGCAGCTATCAACTATTTGAGAATAAACTCAGAACCAGTAGCTTACTAGCTCCGAAGTTTTTGCCAGACTGATGAAAATCCTGCTTCTGTCACAGACCGACAAATTAGCTTAAAAGAAAGATTATGTAGCTATGCTCAAGGAGTTATCAGGGGACCTGAAAGCTGTATCAGAATATGCTTCCTAACATCGGTAAAATTCTTCCAGGCAGGAAACTGTAAACAGTATCAAAAATCCTAATGATAACTGTAGTCCTCTAAGGGTGGGTATGCACTGAAAGTTGTGTTCCTGAAACTGACCCTGGAAAAATATTTACATTCAAGTAGTTACAAAATACTTTGCAAATCAACTAATGCACTAGCCTTTTGAAAATGCTAACAATGCAAACACAGATCTATTTTCCAGCTTGCAGGAGAGAAACCCTAAATACGACAAAAGATTTGCACCTGTAATTCAAGTCTGAAATGCATCTCAGATATCAATTGCCAATGTAGAAAAGAAGAATAAAAGGAAAAAACAAGTCACTGGTGTTTTATTAACAGGAAGCTGGAAAATGATATCCAAAGGTTTAAGACTCCTTTGAGAAGATGAGAGACAGAAGGTAATACTGAGGATTGATCAAACTCCAAATCAACGCAATGCTAAAGGATGGAAGCATCAACCCAGGGACCAGCTTCTGTCATCAGGCTAATGCCCAGGGCTCTGTTGACTGTTATCTGGAGAATGTGCTACTCAGTGATAGGTTTCCATAGATGGGGTCCACTGTTAGTTGACCTTCTAAATTTTAAATTAAAAAAAAAAAAAAAAAAAAACCATCAGGGCCAGGAGCGGTGGCTCACTCCTGTAATCCTAGCACTTTGGGAAGCCAATGCAGGTGGATCGCCTGAGGTCAGGAGTTCGAGACCAGCCTAGCCAACATAGTGAAACCCTGTCTCTACTAAAAAATACAAAAAAAAAAAAAAAATCAGCGGGCCTTGTAGTGGGTGCCTGTAATCTCAGCTACCTCAGAGGCTGAGGCAGGAGAATCACTTGAACCTGGGTGGCAGAGGTTGCAGTGAGTTGAGATCATGCCATTGCACTCCAGCCCGGGCAACAAGAGTGAAACTCCATCTAAAAAAAAAAAAAAAAAAGAAATGTTTTCTAGTCAGTGATTCCTTTGAGAATATGATGAATTTTTAGATTTCTCCCTGAAGGAGAAAAAATGAAGATAAAGTACAAATTTTACAAACTGTTATAGAGAATTCATGGACCAGTGCTTAACTTGTAAATCCACCAGTCATATGTTAAAAATCTTTGCATTAGGCTAATTGGAAAAAGAAATGGTTGTAAAGGGAATAATAATCTGCTCATGACATTTCAAAGGATATAAATAATATTGGGGATGGGATGGGGATAGGGAAGAGACACAGCCCCAACCTGCAAAAGGCTCCTGACCCAAGTGTTCACATGTCAGATAGAAGTGAATAATCCCCTTACTGCAAAACCTCCTAAGAGAACCTCTCTAGGTTATCTAGATTACTATGTGTTAGTACGTTTTTCTAGCCTCTGCATCTTTTCTGTACTCTCCTTAAGTATTCCTAACTCCTATTTGTTATTTTTCTCAGTTATCTTCTACCAATCCATTTCTCTCATCTTTTCATCTTTTTTTCCCTAATCTTTAGTGACTCTACTCCTGACCCATGAAGTATAAGCCAGTAACACGTTTCTACACAGCTCTAGGAACCTAAGTACACTAAGCAACCAACACATTAAGCTTCTTGAAAAGCTTCCTCAATGCTGGAAACAATGCTTGTTGAATTTAAAATTGCAAGACAGAGTAACTCATGACAAATATGGGAATGAGACTGAACTACTCAATGCTAAAGTAAATCAAATTCAGTTGACAACAGCAGAGTTTTCTGTCATAGTTCCAACGGATAGGCCCATACACAAAGAATGAATGACTGCCATATGATTATCTGGAAAAGGGCAGTTGGAAAGAGAAGTGATCAGAAGTCCAGGCAGCAAAGAGTAATGAGAGATAAGATAATTTTCTGGAACAAATACATCATTTAGAGTATGTTTAAAGTGGCAGGAGACTCTGAAAACAGCAGCAGCTGCCAGGATTCAAAGGACAGCGTCAATGTGGAATAGACATTTGTCTTGCATCAGTCTTCCCAGATAGATCAACACTTCCAGTCAGGAAGTATAGGCAACAGGGTGGTCTTGTACCACAAAACACACTAATGCAAATTTTAAAAAACACCATTAGATTTTTCAAGTAGCTTTGAAGAATCAATAAAAAGTCTTGGTTATATTTTATCACTAGGTACCATAAAACAAAAAAGAATGCATATGAATTGATTTTCTTCAGGTAGTCGGTGAAGCATGGCAAAGCACCAAGAAGAGAAAATAAATCCCTTCTTTTGAGAAGTGTCTGTTCATATCCTTTGCCCACTTATCGATGTTTTTTTTTTTCTTGTAAATTTGTTTAAGTTTCTTAAAGATTCTGGATATTAGAACTCTGTCAGATGGATAGATTGCAAAAATTTTCTCCCATTCTGTAGGCTCCATGTTCACTCCAATGACAGTTTCTTTTTCTGTGTAGAAGCTATGTATACCTATGTAACAAACCTGCATGATTAGCACATGTATCCCAGAACTTAAAATAAAAAGAAAAGAAGAGAAAATAATGAAGTAAACATGCTGGACCCAGTTTACATGGCTCTCTTGAGTGATCAAGTATCAAAATAAAGACTTTGAGCAATTACTAAATGAAAGGCAGTGTTTCATGCTATAGACTAGTGACTTTCAAATTCAACTGTCCAGAAAAATTATCTGGATGCTTTTTTAAAAAATCAGATTATTGAGACCCTTCTTAAAACATTTTAGAATCCCCAAGCTGAGATCATAGATTCCAGGTTTTTTAAAGACACTTTGGGTGATTCTGATGTATCTAGTTTGGAAACTACTATGACAACACATGTATTAGATTGATGCAAAAGTAATTGCAGTTTTCGCAATTAAAAGCAATGGCAAAAACCACAATTACTTTTGCACCAACCTAATAGAATTACTAAGAAACCAACCAAATAGAATTAATAAGACATAGTCCCTTTCTCTTCTTTTCTTGGAATCAACCCAAATGCCCATCAACAACAGACTGGATAAAGAAAACGTGGCACATATACACCATGGAATACTATGCAGCCATAAAACTAATGAGTTCATGTCCTTTGCAGGGACATGGATGAAGCTGAAAACCATCATTCTCTGCAAACTAACACAGGAACAGAAAACCAAATACCACATGTTCTCATTCACAGGTGGTAGTTGAACAATAAGAACACATGGACACAGAGAGGAGAATCATCACACACTGGGGCCTGTTGTGGGGTGGGAGACAAGGGGAGGAAGAGCATTAGGACAAATACCTAATGCATCTAGGGCTTAAAACCTAGATGACAAGTTAATAGGTGTAGTAAACCACCATGGCACATGTATTCCTATGTAACAAACCTACATGTTCTGTACATGTATCCTATAACTTAAAGTGAACCTGGAAACCATCATTCTCAGCAAACTGACACAAGAACAGAAAAGCAAACACCACATGTTCTCACTCACAGGTGGGTGCTGAACAAGGAGAACACATGGACACAGGGAGGGGAGCATCACACACAGAGGTCTGTGGGGGGAACTAGGGGAGGGACAGAGGTGGATGAGGAGTTGGGGAGGGATAACATGGGGAGAAATGCCAGATATAGGTGATGGGGAGGAAGGCAGAAAACCACGTTGCCATGTATGTATCTATGCAACAATCCTGCATGTTCTTCACATGTACCCCAAAACCTAAAACACAATAAAACATATATTTAAAAAGACAAAATAAAAGGCATAGTCTCTGTCCTCATGCATTTTAGAGTATAATTTTTGAGAAAATGCATAAGTATAGATAAAATGTGAAGGTATCAAGTCTCAAATAACAGTACAGCAACACAGAGAGCAGCACAATGAAGTCAAGAATCGTCCATTTTTTATTCTATACTTTGTGCACTGAGAAGTGAAAGTTATGATACAAAATTGAGCAGAACAAAAAAGTATCATCTTATTTTACTGAATTATTTCAGGCTCTAATCAAAATTTATGTGGTTGCAAAAGATACTATGATGAAAAAAGAATACAAGTAAATTAAAATCATTTTAGCCATAGCCAAAATGATTTCTCCCAGGTTTAAACATGTAAATCATTCCCCAAACTAACAATTAGCACAGGGCTAATGATGAAACAACATATATAATAATAATAAAATCACATGAGAAGAATGTATTAACATCTTTTAAGTTTTAACAGCCTCTAAAAAATAATTGTCATTTTAATTTACCTAATTAATTAAATTGACTGAATTCATCTGGCAGTAATCTAAAAATCTAGCTACAAGTTATAAACACATCATTGTATGAAAATGAAAGAGAAGAAGAAATATAAAAGCATAAAATGTACAACAAGGTAACCAAGTTCTTGGTGAATTATCTATGTTTCATGTTTAAAAACCCCAGTTCTGGTCATGGGTCTTCTGTCTTAGCCTTGACCTGCTCAGGTAGCTTCCATGTTACCCACAAGTGTGGGGCAGGCCTTGCTTACTAACCAACAGAGCTCCATGAAATTATTCACAAACAAATCTTGACTTTTGAGTACTGGCTGCACTAGAATTCTCAAAAGCCCTGTTACACATCCTGCTTCTTGATCTTGGACCTCCAAAGACAGCTCTTTCTCTGGCCTATGGTATGCTGTTGCTGTACCTATGCCCACAGCCCATGTTAGTCTTTAATCAGCATGTATTTTACAAGTTGGATAATATTTCCAAGAAGAATTGCATGTATACTTGAAATGTCGTACCTAAATGTTGTATCTATACTTGAAATGTTGTACCTAATAGTATTTTACCACATTTGATGGATGTGGTAAAATGCTATTATTTATTTCATTAATAAATAAAATAAAAATGTATTAACATTTTGAGATATTAATAAACTAATCAACTATTTTGCTCTCTTAATATTAGCTTACCATCAATGTACTCGTTACCTGCAGATATGCAAAGGAAGTTTAAAATGTGTTACCTGTTCTTAGAAAATTTAAAATACAAGAAAATACTACATTTACGTACAAGAAACTATGGCAGTAATGTAAAACAATACAAAGCAATTGTATAAGTTGTGATGTTCCCTCCAAATAGTAGAGAATTAAAGAAAAAGTAAGTTGCCTATACACAGAAGTGCTGAAGCAAGGCACAATATTGTAGAAAGAACATGGTTTTTGAAATTTTAAAGGCTTGAGTTCTAGTCCTGACTCTGCTCTGTAAGTAAGAGTCCTTATCCTCACTGCTCTATATCTCAGAGGCCATGTATTATAAAACAGATCGAATTAAGTCAGTGTTCTTAACTGGAATAAAGGGAGCCTCAGAACCATCATGAATAATTTCCAAACTCACACCATCCCTCCCATTGCCTGGAAGATTCAGACATTACCCGTCCTCCACACCTTCACATCAAGTCGTACAGAATATGGCATCACGGTTTGAAGAAGACTCCATGCAATTCTGTTGTCCTTCCATGCTTTCCATTTGAAAGCCACTGAATTAGATGGTCTTCAAGGACTTTCCTAGTTCTCACTAACTGTTCTCAAAATGTCGGCACTACATTGGAAAAGCTTGATCTGCCGTCTTGCCCTATATGATATTAAATAGGCAGAAACAGTCATCCTCAAGTCTTTACGTGCATAAAAATTCATTTCATGAGCACTTAAACACCTACTTTGAGCCAACACAGTCCTGAGGACTCAATGATAAGCCAACAAGCAAACACATACACAACTGATCTCATGAAGCCTGATCTCTCTAGCCCTGTCCCAAGAGATTCTGGTTCCAGAACTTCTATAAGAATATCATGAGGCCATACACAGTAACTTAACTGTACACAGAAGTGATTGTAAAGTGCATGAATAAATCCCACTGAACTCATTAAATGTATCCTCAGTTAAACTTCCCCTCAGATGAGTCCCCAGAATACCTATTCTACCACTACCTGTCACCAAAGGAGGTATACAGAAGGGAAATCAATAGGGAAAGAGATATTGTTCCTAATGCAGTTAAAATGTCTCACTTTTACCAACTTTACAAACATGTAACCACGTATCACATTGCTATAGCTATTTGCAGAGACTTGGGAAGGACAGAGTCAAAGCAGAGGTTCTAAAATGTAAGCTCCACTGTTTTCACTGTAAATCTCCCTCTGGTTGGGGCTAAGAGTTGGCAGCCAACAGAATAAAGCCAGAGGCAAGCATGAAACACTGTCTGTGCGAAGTAGATAGTGTGGAATCTGAGTTTAATTCTAGCTCTAACTTAGAAGCTTAATTAATATTTTCCATGAGTTAATGTATCATTAAAACCTCCTGATGTTTCCCTCCAGTAGCGACTCTTAAGGAAGGAGGAGATAAGAGTTGTTTCAAATTGTCCTTTGGCAGTGGGAAGTATACATACTAGTTTGAAAACTCACATTCAGTGTTTTTTTAACACAATGACAGAAGGTCAGATTTGACGAAATCTTCTTGTTTTGTGGGGATGTAGAGAGCATAGAGTGAGAAAGTACTACAGGAGTTGTGGATTTTAGAGGAGTAAACTCCTTCGAGATTAGAAGAAGGTGGAAGCCACTGCAAACAGTGTCTCAGTGGCTAAGGGGCAGGTAAAATGGAGAGAGACAGAAGAGCATGACTGGTCTCCAACTGGCTCAGGTTCCTCATCTGTGTCTTTCCTGGCTCCCTACAGGCAGATCAGCAATCAATCAAGACGGGAAAGTGGACTATCACAAGACTATCATGAGACTTAGTCCCTCCAGGGGAACCAGGAATATTGAAGTCAGATGTGAAGGGGTTTTGATATTATGCTGAGGAGCTTAGATTTTTTTTTTTTTTTTTTTTTTTGAGACGGAGTTTCACTCATGTTACCCAGGCTGGAGTGCAATGGCGCGATCTCAGCTCACCGCAAACCTCCGCCTCCTGGGTTCAGGCAATTCTCCTGCCTCAGCCTCCTGAGTAGCTGGGATTACAGGCACACACCACCATGCCTAGCTAATTTTTTGTATTTTTAGTAGAGACGGGGTTTCACCATGTTGACCAGGATGGTCTCAATCTCTTGACCTCGTGATCCACCCGCCTCGGCCTCCCAAAGTGCTGGGATTACAGGCTTGAGCCACCGCGCCCAGCCGAGGAGCTTAGATTTTATCCTGCAATCCGTGGTTGCTGATGGTGACCAACTTGGTGTTTTGTAAAACAGCCCTGGTTGGGAGGGGGGGGGGGGGGGTCAGACTGACACCAGGAAGACTCAAGGAGAACCTCCAAAACAGTTAAGGGTCTGTGGCACTTGTCCTGCTGAGAGATGATGAGGCACTGACTGAGGGCAGTGGCTGTGACTGTGAAGACCATGGGCCCTGGGGCTGCAGGAGGGGAGGAGATAGCAGCATCTCTCCCCTCTGGCCCCCTCCCGGACAGTGCTCACTCACTACTCACCTACCACCTACCCGAGAGAGTCATGTACCATGACTCCTCAAGAGCCACAGTTCTATTCTACCTTCATACCCATATCTAACAAGTCTTATTTAACCTGGAGAGAAGGCTAAGAGCATGAAGGATGCTATGAGAAAGTAGGGCCACACTGGGGACCTTTCAGTGGCCACCTAATTTGTTATTAATATCTGCAGTACCATCAATACCATGTACCAAATAGATTGCATCTTCTAGGACTGAATTTTTACTATGTCCCAATGATATAGAACAATCTAAGCAACTGCAAACTTCAATGCCTGCCTTAGCCAAGCCTTTCTGGATTTCTTAGAGTTCCCCCAGGCAATTTCCTGTCAAGCTAGACAAGCTTCAGAATGCTCCTAATGTATCTGTTAGAGACTCAGAACTGCCTCCTCTGTCTGATTAATATCCCAAAGGGTCTAAGCTGCTTGTTTCAGAACCATTCTGCTTCAGATCAAGAGCTAAAAAGACCCATCCAGATTGCAAAGAATCAAGGAGCCAGATGGGGCATCCTCTATAGGATACAGGTTAGTGTTAAAAAAAAAAAAAAAGGAGGCTGAGGCAGGAGAATTGCCTGAACCTAGGAGGCGGAGGTTGCGGTGAGCCGAGATCGCGCCATTGCACTCCAGCCTGGGTAACAAGAGTGAAACTCTGTCTCAAAAAAAAAAAAAATTTTTTTTCAACCTGTCTGGCTTCACCTGCCTTTCTTGCAAGTTCTCCACAACTACAAAGAAGATGGGGAAGATGGGTGGTATTTTCTGACAAAAGAAAAATAGTTATCTATAAAACTTACATAAAAATGCAAAGTGAATCCCTATACTCTTTGTAAAAAATACATATGTACCTGTGAATATATACACTACATATTCCATATCTTCCCATATATTTTAAATATATATGTACCTTAGGTGAAACTTCTTATGTGTTCTTAGGTGAAAGTTCTCTGGTTTCTTCTTAAATATCCTTTAAGATGTAAGCTTTCCCAAGATTTTTTAGGAGTGAGAGATTTAAAAAACTAGTATGCAAGAATCACTAACTTCAGGCTGCTTCACAACTCATATCCCATGCCTAGCTCCTCCTGTTATTTTCCCAATTTTATTATATGTCATCCCTCAGTAATCAAAAGGATTGGTTCCAGTACTCTAAAGGACACCAAAATTCAAGTCTGCTGAAGTCCCTAATATGAAATGGTGTAGTATTTGTATTTGGCCTACACACATCTTCCCATATATTTTAAATCATCTCTAGATTACTTATAATACCTAGTCGAGTATAAGTGCTATGTAAATAGTTGTTATACTACAAATTGTTTTTTACTATTTTTTACTGTTGTATTTTTATTGGTTTTTAAAATAATAATAAAATATTTTTTATCCATGGTTGCTTGAATCTGTGAATGCAAAACCCTCTAATATGGAGGACCGACTCTGTTAGTAAAATTATATGATGCTCCTGTATTTGAACCTGGCTAGATATAACCACTGATCTCTGAACAACAATATTCTTTTCTCTATCAGCCCACTCAGAATATAGCAACAGAATCTCCAAACCATAATACAGTCATCTTCCTAACTCTTAATTTTGAATTACTGAATTCTTGATTTATGACAGAGGTTTTCAAACTTGACTGCCAATTAATATCACATGCAGAATTGTTTAAAATACAGATGCCTAGGTACCACCCCCAGGGAGTCTTAGTTGGTCTGGGCTGCAGTCTAGGCATTGGAGTCTTTCAAAACTTTCCAGATGATTCTGAAGCCAAGGTCAAGACCCTCTGATAGAGGGATCCCATGCAGATGGAGAGACCTACAAGGATTAGACCAGAGGAACCCAGCTCAAGCATTTGGTTCTCTGGGTGCCTGTCAGAGCTCCCCAAATGTTGACCACACATCTTCCTGTATTCCCTTAAAGTAGCTCCTCTGCAGCACCTCTCCTGCTGATTTGTGTTGATTTGCTTCGATATTCCTCCTCAGTTCTTCACTGTGAGCTCCTGAAAGCAGAGATCATTTTTCTTTCATACCAAACAGAACATTGAACCACCAACAGACCCTGACATATAGAAGGTGCTCAGTGAATGTTTGTGGCATTCAAACTGACAGTGTTTATGCCTTCTGACTCTGACCAAAGTAACCAGGCTAAAGCAATTCTGCCCAGAGAGCCAGGACTATGGTGCTACAAAGTTAACACTTGAAGGATACCCTGAAAGGCATCCCACAAACAAACCAGCTGCTCATCAATAATGAGAAACAAGTGTGTGGCAGCTCTGGCGCTGATAGTTTATGATTTGCAAAGTGTTCTTTCTGGAGACTCCTCAAGTGTGAATATAATTAAAGCCTCTGAATATTACCTCTTCCATTGTGCCTGGTACTAGTCCCTGCTCATTGTTCAGATAAGACAAGACTGATGAATGTGAATGTGTCTGAAGTTAAAGTAGGCAGGAGATAATGAAAAAGCCTGATTGGAAAGTCCTTATCAACTCAAGAGAGTTCTGAGATATAGAGAACATGAGGACTCTAGGCATCCCTATCTTCCAAAGTCATGAAGGGGAACTGCAGTTGCTGTAAACTCTGAAACTTCCTCTCCACTGACACATACAAGTCAGCAGGGTCATTTATGCACAACTCCAGGCAGATTAATATTCTATGGGAATGGTAACCCCTGTGTCCTGTAACTTGGCAACCCTCAAATTGCATGTGGCAGGAAGCTTCACAGCAGATGTAACACAAGCCTACTTTTATTATTAATAAGCTTCAAAAAGATCAAAATCCCTTATAGTAATTATGCCTGTTGTTCACAACATAGTCCTGGATCTCCCTCTGAAACAAACCCAGTTGTCCCATGGACAGTCTCATAGATTCTCATCCCATTACTGTCATGACAGAGGACGGCTCTATCTTTAATGTATCAGTTCATTCCTAGAACAAACTGTCTATGGGATAAACATAGAAATTGACCCTTCTGTTGTTAAAGCTTGAAACTTGTATTTGTTTTATCTGAGTTCCTTTCTGGTATGGTTTGGCTGTGTCCCCACCCAAAACTTCATCTTGAATTTTAATCCCCATAATTCCCATAATCCCCACATGTTAAGGGAGAGACCAGGTGAAAATAATTGAATCATGGGGGCAGTTTCCCCCATGCAGTTCTTATGATAGTGAGTGATTTCTCACTAGAGCTGATGGTTTTATAAGTGTTTGGTAGTTCATTCTCCTTCCATTTGCCTTGTGAATAAGGTGCCTTGCTACCCCTTCACCTTCTGCCATAATTGTAAGTTTCCTGAGGCCTCCCCAGCCATGCTGAACTGTGAGTGAATTATATTTCTTTCCTTTATAAATTACCCAGTCTCAGGCAGCTCTTCATAGCTGTGTGAAAACAGACTAATATACTTCCTCAGGAAAGGACCTTCAGACCGCTCAAAAAAAGAAGTATCAAAGAACTGAAACTCACCAGATCACCACACCAGATGCCTACTAGCCCCCCAGTTCCTGTTTTGTTTTTTGATTTTTTACATATTGTTACATTTCTTCCCTGCTATATAGAGTCCTAGGTTAGTCAGTCAGAGAGATGAATTTCAGACTGAGCTCTCACCTACTCAGCTATAGCACCAGATTAAAGCTTTTTTCTTGGCAATACTTGTATCTCAGTGATTGGCATTCTGTGCAGTGAGCAGCAGGACCTAGACCAAACCCCTGCTGTTTCAGTAACACCTCTTGGACTCCACCTCTCAATTCTGATCATATCACCAATTCCTGAGAACCTCTGGTTCTGAAATCCTGCTCCAACCTCCCCTCTCAAAAATCCCCAAGTTCTACTCACTAACCTTGCATCATGCAGATGGTTAAAACCCCCGGAAAATTAGGATGGAGTTCTATACTGCAAATACTGATGGGCTCTCTTTTTTTTTTTATGTTGATGTTATGTTGCTGCAATGAAACAAGGTTTGCTCCTCAACTCTCATCCCATTGCTGCCATGACAGAGAACAGCTCACTCTTTAATGTATCAGTCCATTCCTAGAACAATCATCCCACAATTTCATTGTCTAAAGGATGTTCCCAAGGCAGGATGGCACAGTTGCTAATCTTGGAGTTAGCAACCTTGACAGTTGCTAACCTTAGGGCTAGATTGTCTGGGTTCAAATCTCATGTCCACTACTTATAAGCACTGGCATTTTTGGCTGGTAGTCATTCTTCAATATTCCCAGTAAAAATGTAGATGATACTAACACTATCTACCTCATAAGGTTGTTTTGAGGATTGATATAGTTTGGATCTGTGTCCTCACACAAATCACATGTCAAATGGTAATCTTCAATGTTTGAGGTAGGGCCTGTTGGGAGGTGACTGGATCATGGGGGCGGAGTTCTCATGAAAGGTTTAGCACCGCAACAGTTGGTGTTCTATAGTAAGTGAGTTCTCACGAGATCTTGTCATTTAAAAGTGTGTAGCACCTCCCCTCCTCCTCTTATTGCTCCTGCTCCAGCCATGTAAGACATGCCTGCTTCCTCTTCACCTTCCGTCATAATTGTAAGTTTCCTGAAGCCTCCCCAGAAGCAGAAGCTGCTGTGCTTCCTGTACAGTCTGTAGAATGATGAGCCAATTAAACCTCTTTTCTTTATAAATTACCCAGTCCCAGATATTTATTTATAGCAGTGCAAGAATGAACTAACACAGGAATTACATATATATCTTGTAGGCCAGTGTCTGACACACATTTATCAATATTATTCGCAGGTTGGAGTTTTACAGTAAGATTGACTTGGCCAGAATTATATTCCTAGAACAAGTGAACATCTGGTCACTCCTCTTTAGTTCCCAATATGAGGAAATTTCTTCCTTGTCCCTTTTCTTTTCCCAGCTTATAATATACATCATTCTAGATAATGTCTTTGTTATTTTCTTTCCCTGTTGATTAAATTTACTTAAAATTGAAATTATTTCTTAATACTATCTTTCTGTTGCTAAGAATATCCATGGCATTCCTCTGTGGATCTGGGACTGTGGACACTTTGTCCTTCGTCCCCTACTGTGACATATCTAGTTCACCCTCTCTGCTTCAGTTCTTTTCTCTTTGGCTTCTTTTTTCAGTTACAATGTACCCAACCTACCCAAGCCACCGGCTTTCAACTCCTACCGCAGCCAGGAAATTATCATTTCCCCTTATAATATTTTATTCATGCTTTTGAAATATAGAACTGACTTTTTAAAAACCACTCTTACCATACTTAAAAAAAATTGGTACTATCCATTGATATTTTAATTGAGGACTTCAGGTTGTTCCCACATTTAAAATTACTTTTTAAAACATCAGATAGTTTCTGAAACTGGAAATAAAAAGATAGAGTTTAGGCAAATTAAGTACTGAAATAAAGAAACCAAATCACATACTGCAACATAAGGACAGGAAGATGAGGACTGTATTTTAGATTCCCTCTAAGACACAGCAAAAGAAAAGTGACATGGACTACAACAAGTTAAAATGTATCAGTAAATATTACCTCTGAAGGTCACTCTGACTCAGATTCTGTTTCTCCCACCAGCACACTTTTGGAAGGTATTTCCTGCTGAGTTGTAACTTAAAGGAACATGTTCCTTTGGGTAGAAAAGTATGGAGAAGATGCAATTTGGGTAGAGCACATTATTTCTAAGAGCTTTGCAGAGCAATGAGCTGCTTTGATTCACTCATGAATGACTCACCAGTAAAACTCTTTAGATCCCAGAATGGCCAAGTCTATGGTCTAAAACCACCCCCCAAAACAATTTTTTTTCTTTTTGGGCTTCCTCTCATTTGAACTTTTACCCACTTGTCTACCGTAGCAGTGTTTGTCAGACATACTTCATCATTTAATGGGCACATTCCCCACCACCATGCCTTGGTATAGCAAACCATGATGGGCATGGGTTAGGAATGATGGGAGCTGCCTGAGTGAACAGCAACCTGGATATGTGCCCCACAACAGATAACCAAGCCCTTTAGTCAGTTTCAAAGTGTGTTCATACATGGCCAATGTGTGCCTGTGCCCATTCCCCCCCAAACCCTACCACTACTTTACAAGGAACTTTTTCATTTTGCAGTAGACTAGGAGTAATCTTGGACCCTGGGTTGGTCACCCAGTTCCATCACATGCACCACTTTATTTTTCAGTTAATAGGGCCTTTTTAAGAAGAACAAGATTGAGTAATTAAAAAAAAAGAAGGTTAGTTTACTTGGGGGGGTGAGAGGGGAATATTGGCAAGGGCCAAGGTATACAATAATTGGAATTTGAGGCCTGATGGCAAACTTAGAAGGAAATATGAGAAACTATAAATGTGAAATGCTGGATATTGGTTTGCACTGAGACAGTAATAAATAGAAATTAGGCAAGGATTTCTTAATTAACAAATGAACCTGGAGAACTGGACTAACAGACCAAATGCCCTGGTAGATAGTCGAAGGTATAAAGAAGCAAGGGAGCTCTGTGAAGCCATGAGGCAGAACAGAATGTGACCAATGTGAAAGATGAGAGGGAATTGTTGAGGAAAGACTTTAACAGCTGCATTCGTTTCCAATTGCTGCTGTAACAAATTACCACCAACTGGATGGTTTAAAATAACACAGACTTACTCTGTTACAGTCTTTGAGGTCAAGAGGACTAAATGAATCTCACTGGGATAAAGTCAAGGTGTTGGCTGGGCTGCATTCTTTCCGGAGGCTTCGGGTAGAGCCCATTTCCTTACCTTTTCCAGCTTCTGGAAGCTTCCAGAACTCTTTGTTGCCTTTTCTTCCATCTTCCAGGTCAGCAATGGCCAGTTGAATCTTTCTCACATTATATCATTCTGACAGTTCTCTGCCTTCCTTTTCTTCACCTAAGAACTGTTGGTTACTTTGGGACCTCCAAATTAATCCAGGATGATATTTTAAGGTCAGATAATGAGCAATAATTAATTCCACCTGCCACTTTAACACCCCTTTTCGATGTAAAGCAATATATTCATAGGATCAGGAGATTGGGGGTGGGCATCTTTGAAGGGGGGGATCATTATCCTGCCTACCACAACAACCCTTTTAAAAAGCATTAAGAGAATGATGATTTCATGATAGAAGAAAATCTATATACAGAGAGTAGTGAAATAAAACCCCACAAAAGTCATCTTAAATTAGGATTTGTAAATTTATATGACTTTAAGAACTATCTTCATAGAGGAACTGTATCAGAACACACATTATGTTCTAATTCAGAATCATTTTAATGTCCTCCATTGAAGGGAAGACTTGACCTCTTTGGTTGATACCCATTAATTGGGACAAAACTCTTGAACAGAGATTACTAAATCTACTCATCATTCAAGGAAAAATTCAAGCATGACCTTCCTTAAGGAAGAAGCTCTCCCTACTCCCCAGGCAGAATTAATTTCTCTTTCTTGGATCACTGTCCCTTGTGTTCTCCTTTCTAATGGTACTTATCATTCTGTAATGTAATTTCCTGTTTTTATGCCTGTCTCCCTACGGGATGATGAGGTTCTTTTGAGGACAGGGACCATGACTTACACAACTTTGTATTCGAAGCACCTACCATAGTGACTAACATAAGGAAGACATTCAATGTGTGTATTGAATGAAAACCTGTGAGGTGATCAAGAGGATTCTGAACTTCAGTATTAGGGAATAAAACTAGATAACAACAGCTTTCAAATTAGAATAATGCACAATAAACTTCTAGGTTCTGGGGAGGCATTTGAGAGAGAGAGCCAGGTAAATGGTAGAAAATAAGAAATGAAGAATGTTTTCCTGTAATTGACTGCAGATTTAAAAAGCAAGGTCAAAACACAGACAAGAAAGTTTATCTGCTATGATTTTTATACATTTTCAACCACATTTAGCATATAAGTGAATGGCACCCAAAAAGCCCATCAAAACTACAGTTCCAGGAAGAGGACTTGGATACTATATAATTTGCAAGCAGATATAACTTTCAGTCAGTTGATGATGTACATTTAAAAAATGTTTTTAAACACAATTTTCCATTATACTGCGTGGAAAATTTTAACACTCAGTATAGCTGAATAGGAAGGAGATGATAACATTTCTGGACTGCTTTCATCCTCCCTAAAAACTCAAGATAGATTTTGAAGTTTCATGACTTCCAAGTTACACTTGGGAGAAAAGGAAAACTAAAACTCCAACCTAGCTCTCTGTAAGAGAATATAGAAGAGAAAGGCCAAGTTAAGATGAGAAAATGTAGTCTAATGTGTTTTCAAGTTTGTTTTTCCTCACACCAAAATCTTTTCACCAAAATCCTTTTCCGTCCATACCCATCATATGAGTTTATTCTCCCACTGCTGTAAATAAATACCTGAAACTAGATAATTTATAAAGAAAAGAGGTTTAATCAGCTTGTGGTTCTGCTGGCTGTCCAGGTTTCTGCTTCAGGGGATGTCTCAGGAAACTTATAATCATTGCGGAAGGTAAAGGGAAAGCAGGCACATCTTCACATGGCTGGCAAGAGAGAGAGGGGGACAGAGGGTGCTACTGACTTTTAAACAAGCAGATTTATGAGAATTTTATTACAAGACAGCATTAGGGGGATAGTCCTAAACCTTTAGAAACTACACACCATGATCCAATTGCTTCCCACCAGGCCCCTCCTCCCATACAGGAGATTACAATTCAAAATGAGATTTGGGTGGGGATACAAATCCAAACCATATCACCCATCAAGAACATGGTTGTTTTATTCCATATGTAAGTTTGTTTTAATCTTTGTTAAGGGTAGCTTTATTTTGGATTTCCATTTATGAACCAAGGAAATTACAGTAAAGTTACAGTAGAGAATTAGTAAGCTCATTTTTTTCTGCCTTCCTATCACGACATACCACGAGCAACAGCCAGTTAGAAAGGGTAAATGAACAGGGGGACCAGAGGAAAAACAGAATGGGTTTCAAGGAGCACAGAGGTGGTAAGAATATGTGTGG
>NW_016107634.1:2455347-2473766 GCF_001604975.1 Cebus imitator
AAAGCAATTGATAAGGATAAACTGAAAAGGTGGGAAGAGAATCATGAGAACAGTGTCAAGGAAACCATTAAGAATAATATTTCAAGGAGCTAGTCAGTATCACCAAATGCTGCAAAGAAATCAACATATGATAAGTGAAGTAAGTGAAATGTACCAAATATTTCTATTGCCCATAGCACACAAGTAAAAATTAGCTTCTAGAAATATTAGAATCTTTATCCATAAAGTTTATTTTTTTAAGCATAAAGTCCTATCTCAGATTCCATCCTTATCCTAAATACATACATTCGAACATATACACACCTGTTGATACTTCACTAAAAATGAACTGGGGTCAGTTTTGGTAACTGTTCAAGTAGGTAAAAGGAAGGAAGACAGAAAATGCAACTCTCCTTGTTATTTCCATTTACATGAAGATCAGTGAACCAATTGGATCCATTGATTTGGAACGAGAAGCAACTGAAGCATTCAACCACAAAGCTGAGCGTTAGGACATGGTTAGCTGACAGCAACCCTGCCGTTTTTAGAGCTAGACAAAAGATTTTACCAGTTAACCAAAGGTAAGTTGTCTTCACTAGGTATATCTCATCTCAGAATATAACTTTCACTAAGTTTGAAGATCTAAGGCCATGGATTAAAAGTATTGTGCCAAAGGAAAAAAGAAAGCAAAAGGGAAGAGAAAATTAATAATTAATAATTACTTGTAAAGCATTTTATATTCAATACATCATCAAGTAGAAAAGGCAGGTATTATTATTGTGGTTTTCACATATGCAAATAGTCTCAGAAGTTACATTTACAGAACCACATGCTGCCTCGTAAGGAGACGGATAGAGCTGCAGATGGCATCATGATGACAAGAGCAACACAACCAAGAATCTTTGAGGAAGAGCTCCATCAGTCAGGTTTTCAATGCATATGAACGAATCTGAATAGATGGACATGCATTACAACAAATAACTTGGGAAAAAGACTGTGACATGCTGCAGCTGACTCTCACTGGCTGACCAGCATCAACTGTGAGTTTCTCTTCCCAACTCTGTGTTCAGTGTCATCATGTTGGTAGTTTGAAACAAGCCATCACTGGAATATTTATATCACAAAAATTAATACACATTACAATAATGGCTATTTTTGATTTTCAGAGAACCAGTTATTAAATATCTACTAGCATATAACTGGGTATATTGCATCATTCACACATGATCAAATTTATGTGCTGATAAATATAAAAATAAGACTTGAATAGCTTGCAATATAATGTACTGCCAACACAATGGTCTAATTCATAATGCATAGAACATATATCTCTTTTTAAAAGTGCATGTTCGTCAGATATTTATACAATTTTAGAAAAAAATATTTTGCATTTGTTCTCAACCCTTTGGTTTACTGTGACAAGTTATTTCCAGGTGTTTTTTCATCAATGAAATGGATTACTGACATTTTCAAGTCATGTTCCATAGACCATCAAAGGATTATAATTTTTTTTCCCAAAGAATCCTAAAAAAGATTTCTTAAATATCTTTATTTAAACAAATTATAAATGTTTAAAAAACTTTAATTAAAAGATTAGCATACTCAAATATGTCATATGCCAAATTGTAACATATTGGAGACCACCAACTCATTAACTTGTGATGCCAGTTTAACTTGTTTTTGGCAGACCTTAGAATGAGTCTCCCTCTGGCATATCTGTGTATATACTTAAGCTTAGAGGAATCTTTGACTAGGATGGTTATAATTCTGTACTGTTTTTCTTTTGTTTTGTTTTGTTTAATTTAAAACTCTTGAACTCTTGAATTTCTACCACTACCAAAAGAATATACCGGGGCTAGCTTGACTGGAAGACACGACAGTCACTGCCATATCCCAGCCAAGGCCAGCCTAGATCAGCCAATAGCCTTCCAACCCTCCATGTAAGCATGCCCAGCCCAATTCAGTAAATCTTCAGCTGACCATAAATACATGAGAAGCCTGGCAGAGACCTGTCTATCCCAGCACAAATCAACTGACAGAATCAGGAGTCAACTAAATGTCTATTGTTATGTAAACTGTTCTTTAAAAACTTCAAGCTAGTTTATTTCTGCTTTGATAAAAATTAGACAATTATGCTACCTTAGCAACACTTTCATGTTGTTAATGTGTCACGTTATAAATATTATGCTGGCTGTAAGCTTTCAGTTTCTTTTATCTAACTTTAATATTTATAATAAGGAATACGAATAGCAGTTATATATTGATCACAAGTCATATAGAAATAAGTTTTTCTGCTTAGTCACTTTCAAATTTCTGAATTAGTTTAGTTTCAACATTTTCAAGATTCTTTTGAACTTAAGACCTAAACGATCATATTACCTACATCCAACATATTTTTTCTTTCTATCTGTGTTTCTTACTTTTCTCCCCCACTTCCTTTCTTTCTTTTTGAAAATCCTTCCACTTCATTTTTTTCTTGTCATATTGAACTGGCTCAGATAACTCCTAATTTAAAAAAAAATATGGACCTTCAGATACTTTTAATATCTATGTTTTTATCATAAACTAAAGGAGTTATAAAAGTTGAGATTTCCAATGTTTTTAAAACATTGACATAAAAATAAAACTGTTATACAGCCAATAAATAAATAAACTGTTATACTAATATATAGTGACAGAATTTAGGAAAATCAAGCAGTGGTACCTTTGGAGAGGCATTAATGACCACGAGGTAGCAACACAAAGTCCCCTGGCATACTGACTCTATCAGAGTTTTAAAATTATATAGGAGACTCTCTTTTGGTTCCAAATGAAGTTTAAGGCAGTTCTTTCCAATTGCATGAAGAAAGTCAATGGTAGCTTGTTGGGGATAGCATTGAATCTATAGATTACTTTGGGCAGTATGGCCATTTTCATGACACTGATTATTCCTAACCATGAGCATGGAATGTTTTTCCATCTGTATGTGTCCTCTCTGATTTCCTTAAGCAGTGATTTGTATTTCTACTTGAAGAGGTTCCCTTGTAAGTTGTATTTACAGGTATTTCATTCTCTTTGCAGCAAGTGTAAATGGGAGTTCACGCGTGATTTGTCTATTTGTCTGTTATTGGTGTATAGGAACACTTGTGATTTTTGCACATTGATTTTTGTATCCTGAGACTTTGCTGAAGTTGCTTATTAGCTTAAGGAGATTTTGGGCTGAGACGATGGGGTCTTATAAATATACAATCATGTCATCTGCAAATAGAGACAATTTGAATTCCTCTTTTCCTAAATGAATACCCATTACTTCTTTTTCTTGGCTGATTTGCCTGGCCAGAACTTCTAATACTATGTTGAATAGGAGTGGTGAGAGTGGGCATACTTGTCTTATGCCAGTTTTTGAAGGGAATGCTTCCAGTTTTTGCCTATTCTGCATGATATTGGCTATGGGTTTGTCATAAATAGCTTCTATTATTTTGAGATATGTTCCATCGATACCTAGCTTATTGAGAATTTTTAGCATAAAGGGCTGCTGAATTTTGTTGAAGCCTTTTCTGCATCTATTGAAATAATCATGTGGTTTTTGTCTTTGGTTCTATTTATGTGATGGATTATGTTTATAGATTTGCATATATTGAACTAGCCTTGATCACAGGGATGAAGCCTGCTTGATCATGATGGAAGCCTACTTGATCATGATGGATAAGCTTTTTAATGTGCTGTTGGATTTGGTTTGCCAGTATTTTATTGAAGATTTTTGCATCAATGTTCATCATAAATATTGGCCTAAAATTTTCTTTTTTAGTTGTGTCTCTGCCAGAGCCCACATAGCCAAGACAATCCTAAGCAAAAATAACAAAGCTGGAGGCATCACACTGCCTGACTTCAAACTACACTACAAAGCTACAGTAATCAAAACAGCA
Organism: Cebus imitator; assembly: GCF_001604975.1. Classification (NCBI taxonomy): domain Eukaryota; kingdom Metazoa; phylum Chordata; class Mammalia; order Primates; family Cebidae; genus Cebus; species Cebus imitator. The sequence goes on from NW_016107634.1 coordinate 2,459,232, forward strand.
TGGTACTGGTATCAAAACCGAGATATATATTAATGGGACAGAACAGAGGCCTCAGAAGTAATGCCACCCATCTACAATCATCTGATCTTTGACAAACCTGACAAAAGCAAGCAATGGGGAAAGGATTCTCTATTTAATAAATGATATAGGTAAAACAGGCTAGCCATATGCAGAAAGCTGAAACTGGATCTCTTCCTTACACCTTATACAAAAATTAACTCAAAATGAATTAAATATTTAAATATAAGACCTAACACCATAAAAACCCTAGAAGAAAACCTAGGCAATACCATTCAGGACATAGGTATAGGCAAGAACTTCATAACTAAAACACCAAAAGCAATGGCAACAAAAGCCAAAATTGACAAATTGGATCTAATTAAACTTAAGAGTTTCTGCACAGCAAAATAAACTATCGTCAGAGTGAACTGGCAACCAACAGAATGGGAAACTACTTTTGCAAGCTACCCATCTGACAAAGAGCTGATAACCAGAATCTAAAAAGAACTTAAACAAATTCACAAGGATAAAACAAACAACTCCATCAAAAAGTGGGTGAAGAATATGAACAGACACTTCTCAAAAGAAGGCATTTATGCAGCCAACAAACATATGAAAAAATGCTCATCATCACTAGTCATTAGAGAAATACAAATCAAAACCACATTGAGATACCATCTCATGCCAATTAGGATGGTGATCATTAAAAAATCAGGACACAACAGATGCTGGAGAGGATGTGGAGAAATAGGAACACTTTTACACTGTTGATGGGAGTGTAAATTAGTTCAACCATTGTGGAAGATAGTGTGGTGATTCCTCAAGGATTTAGAACCACAAATACCATTCGACAAGCAATCCCATTACTGGGTACATACCCAAAGGAATATAAATCATTCCATTATAAAGACACATGTACACATATGTTTATTGCAGCACTGTTTACAATAGTAAAGACTGAAACCAACCCAAATCCCCATCAGTGATAGACCGGATAAAGAAAATGTGGCACATATACACCATGAAATACTATGTAGCCATAAAAAGGATGAGTTCATGTCCTTTGCAGGGACATGGATGAAGCTGGAAACCATCATTCTCAGCAAACTGACACAAGAACAGAAACCCAAACACTGCATGTTCTCACTCATAAATGGGTATTGAACAATGAGAATACATGGACACATGGAGGGGAACATCACACATTGAGGCTTGTCACGGGGTGGGAGGCTAGTGAAGGGATAGCAGGGGCTGGAGAGATTGGGGAGGGATAACATTAAGAGAAATACCTAATGAAGGTGACAGGGGGATGGATGCAGCAACCCACCATGGCATGTGGATACCTATGTAACAAACCTGCATGATCTGCACATGTACCCCAGAACTTATAGTATAATAAAAAATAAAAATTTTAAAAATTATATAGGAGAGGGTTAATTTTGTCAAAACTCATTGATCTGTACATGTAATATTTTCTATATTATTCTATGTATATGCCAATATAAAATTTCCCAAAATATTTAACATTATATCTACATAAATATAACTGTAATCAACTTAACTGTTAAGTCTCTTAACTGTAGCTAGATGATAGCCACTAGCATGCACTTTTTAGCAATTAGGAAATATCTTTTTTAGTAGTCACAATTCTATATCATTTCTTTTGTTCATTAACTCAAATTTCCATTTCACTGCCCCACAACATTTATCCTATGTAATATGTTTTTAGGGTTCAAAGTTTTAGTGTATTACCTTGCCATATTTCTGTGCAATGAAATATAATATCTTAAATAAAAATAAAATTGGTAAATAACATACAAGTTATTTTTATTCCCTATTACCAAAATACTCTAGCTATTAAAGTTTTCGGCTAGGTTTTCGTTGAGTTGTAACTCATTTGTATGAATTAATTTAGTTTCCTGAGAATTATGGTTTCCACTTTCATTCGTGTCCCTCCTCAAGAAAAGGTATTCATATGAAACATATGAAAATAAAAGAAATTTTTTAAAACAATGTGATACAATTCTTTGAAATATATATGCCAAAAGAAATAAAAAATCTCATAGTGACCTATGGCCATACATTAATAAACCATTAAACTTATTTTAAATTTGTTTAACACTGGAAAACACCTGACCTGCAAAAGGATTTGTAACCCAGTCAGTTGTGTCATTCAATTTTCAATTCTTGGAAAGTCAAAAAGGTTTTTATCAAGATTTTTCAAAAGACCACAAATTGTAAGTATTTCTCTCCAATGTTATAGTACTTTGTTTAATGTAATTATAGTCAAACTAGGTTGGAAAATGGAAATATAGTTATTTATAATAACCGTTGTCAAAGTATTTTTGATAAAATGCTTTTTTTTCTTTTTTTTATTATACATTAAGTTCTGAAGTACATGTGCATAACGTGCAGGTTTGTTACATAAGTATACATATGCCATGGTGGTTTGCTGCACCTGTCATCTACCTTAAGTATTTCTCCTAATGCTATCCCTCCCCTTGCCCCCAACTCCCTAACAGGCCCCTGTGTGTGATGTTCCCTCCCTGTGCCCATATGTTCTCATTATTCAACTCCCACTTATGAGTAAGAACACGTGGTGTTGGTTTTTCTTTTCCTGTGTGGGTTTGCTGAGAATGACGGCTTCCAGTTTCATCCATGTCCCTTCAAAGAACATGAACTCATTCTTTTTATGGCTGCATAGTATTCCATGGTGTATATGTGCCATATTTTCTTTATGTAGTCTATCTTTGATGGGCATTTGGGTTGGTTCCAAGTCTATGCTATTTTGAATAGTGCTGCAATAAACATAAATGTGCATATGTCTTTATAGCAGAATGATTTATAATCCTCTGGGTATATATCTAACACTAAGATTGCTGGGTCAAATGGTATTTCTGTTCTACATCGTTTAGGAATCACCACACTGTCTTCCACAATGGTTGAACTAATTTACACTCCCACCAATAATGTAAAAGTATTCCTATTTCTCCACATCCTTTCCAGCATCTGTCATTTCCTGACTTTTTAATGATCGCCATTCTAATAGACATGGGATGGTATCTCATTGTGGTTTTGATTTGCATTTCTCTAATAACCAGTGATGATTAGCTTTTTTTAATGTTTTTTGGCCACATAAATATCTTCTTTTGAGAAGTGTCTGTTCATATCCTTTGCCCACTCTTTGATGGGGTTGTTTTATTCTTGTAAATTTGTTCATGTTCCTTGTAGATTCTGGATATTAGCCCTTTGTCAGATGGGTAGATTGCAAAAATTTTCTCCCATTCTGTAGGTTGCCTGTTCACTCTGACACTAGTTTCTTTTGCTGTGCAGATGCTCTTTAGTTTAATAAGATCCCAGTTGTCAATTTTGGCTTTTGTTGTAATTGGTTTTGGAGTTTTAGTCATGAAGTCTTTGCCCATGCCTATGTCCTGAATGCTATTCCCTAGGTTTTCTTCTAGGTTTTTGTTTGTTTGTTTGTTTTAGGTCTTATGTTTAAATCTTTAATTCATCTTGAGTTAATTTTTGTATAAGATGTAAGGAAAGGGTCCAGTTTCAGTTTTCTGCATATGGCTAGCCAGTTTTACAAACCCCATAATATTAAATAGGGGTTCCTTTCCCCATTGCTTGTTTTTGTCAGGTTTGTCAAAGATTAGGTGATTGTAAATGTGTGGTGTTATTTCTGAGGCCTCTGTTCCTTCCATTGGTCTATATATCTGTTTTGGTACCAGTGCCATGCTGTTTTGGTTACCATAACCCTTTAGTATAGATTGAAGTCAGGCAGCGTGATGCCTCCAGCTTTGTTATTTTTGCTTAGGATTGTCTTGGCTATACAGGCTCTTTTTTGGTTCCATACAAAATTTAAAGTAGTTTTTTCTAATTCTGTGAAGAAAGTCAATGGTAGCTTGACTGGGATAGCATTGAATCTATAAATTACTTTGGGTAGTATGGCCATTTTCACAATATTGATTCTTCCTATCCATGAGCATGGAATGTTTTCTCATTTGTTTGTGTCCTCTCTTATTTCCTTAAGCAGTGGTTTGTAGTTCTCCTTGAAGAGGTCCTTCACATCCCTTGTAAGTTGTATTCACAGGTATTTTATTCTCTTTGTAGTAATTGCGAATGGGAGTTTCCTCACAATTTTGCTCTCTGCTTTTCTATTATTGGTGTATAGGAATGCTTGTGATTACTGCACATTGATTTTACATTGTGAGGCTTTGCCGAAGCTGCTTATCAGCTTAAGGAGTTTTTGGGGTGAGACAATGGGGTTTTCTAAATATATAATCATGTCATCAGAGATTATTTGACTTCCTCTCTTCCTATTTGAATACCTTTATTTCTTTCTCTTCCCTGACTACCCTGGCAGAACTTCCAATACTATGTTAAATAGGAGTGGTGAGAGAGGGTATCCTTGAGTGCCAGTTTAATGCTGTGTTTTTCAGCTTCATCTGGTCATTTGTGTTTTTCTCTAAGCTAGTTATTCTAGTTAGCAATTCCTCTAACTTTTTATCAAAGTTCTTAGCTTCCTTGCACTGCGTTAGAATATGCTCCTTTAGCTCAGAGGACTTTCTTATTACCCACCTTCTGAAGCCTACTTCTGTCAATTCATCAAACTCACTCTCTGTCTAGTTTTTTCCCTTGCTGGCAAGGAGTTGGCTCCTTTGGAGGAGAAAAGGCATTCTGGTTTTTGGAATTTTCAGCCTTTTTGTGCTGGTTTCTCCTCATCTTCATGGATTTATCTACCTTTGGTCTTTGGTGTTGGTGACCTTGGGATCGAGTTTTTGCATGGTCATCCTTTTTGTTGATGTTGATGCTATTGCTTTCTGTTTGTTAATTTTCCTTCTAACAGTGGGGCCTCTCTTCTGTAGGTCTGCTGGAGTTTGCTGGAGGTCCACGCTGGAGAACAGGAAAGATTACGGCCTGCTCCTTCCTCTGGAAGCTTTATCCAGAGGGGCATCCACCAGATGCCAGCTGGAGCTCTCCTGTATGAGGTGTCTGTCGACCCCTGCTGGGAGGTGTCTTCCCCATCAGGAGGCACAAGAGTCAGGGACCCACTTGAGGAGGCAGTCTGTTCCTTAGCAGAGCTTGAGCACTCTGCTTGGAGATTCACTGCTCTCTTTAAAGCTGGTGGGCAGGAACATTTAAGTCTGCTGCAGCGGTGCCCACAGTAGCCCCCTTTCCCAAGGTTCTCTGTCCCAGGGAGATAGAAGTTTTATCTATAAGCCCCTAACTGGGGCTGCTGCCTTTCTTTCAGATATGGCTTGCCCAGAGAGGTGGAATCTAGAGTGATAATCTGGATGCAGAAGCTTTGCTTTTTGGCCTTGCAGTGGGCTCCACCCAGTCTGAATTTCCCATGGCTTTGTTTACACTGTGAGGGGAAAACCACCTACTCAAGCCTCAGTAATGGTGGAAGCCCCTCCCCCCACCAAGCTTGAGCACTGCAGGTCAACTTCAGACTGCTGTGCTGGCAGCAAGAATTTCAAGCCAGTAGATCTTAGCTTGCTCAGCTCCATGGGGGTGGGATCCACTGAGCAAGACCACTTGGCTCCCTGGCTTCAGCCCCCTTTTCAGGGGAGTGAATGATTCTGTTTTACTGTCGTTCCAGGCACCACTTGGGTATAAGATAAAACTCCTGCAGCTAGCTCAGTGTCTGCCCAAGTGGCCACTCAGTATTGTACTTGAAACCCAGGGTCCTTGTGGTAGGCACCCGAGGGAATCTCCTGGTCTGTGGGTTGTGAAGACCATGGGAAAAGCATAGTATCTGGTCTGCATATCACCATTCCTCAAGGCATGGTCCCTCATGGCTTCCCTTGGTTAAGGGAAGGACTTTCCTGACCGACGCCCTACCCTTCTTCTGCTCACCCTCCATGGGCTGCACCCACTGTCTAACCAGTCACAATGAGATAAATCTGGTACCTCAGTTGGAAATGCAGAAATCATCCACCTTCTCCATTGGTCTTGCTGGGAGGTGCAGACCAGAGCTGTTCCCAAGACTCTGAAAAAATGCTTTTATTTTATCATTTGTTTTAAATATATTTTCTTTAATACCATGGACATACTTATTTAGCTCATTCAATGTATGAAAAATTCCTACTGTGTTATCTTTTTGCAAAGGCTGAATTTGAAGTAGGCTGAAACAAGTGAAGTATTTAGGACACAAAATTTATAGAGGCATCACATCCAAGGTGATGTTTCCTTAAATTCTGTGCCCTGGGCACCTCATCTGCCTCTCCCTAGTGTTGGCTTTGCCTCATTGTTAAAAGAATGGACCAAATCAAACTTACTTTCCATGATAGAATGATTGTCATTTTCAATTTAAATAAATAGCGATACATATTCTCATAGAGAGAAGACAGACTGCCTAAGAATGAGCTTTGTCATATGATTGTCACCTAGAGAAACTTATGACAATATTCCTTCCATGCACTTGCTTTGCTTTGTTTTCAAAAAACTCTCTCACAATGAAGGGACAAAGAATAATCAGTGGATGAAAAATCTTGAATGTTTAGCAAGTTTCTTTGTTGCTTCTCCAGGCTAGAAAGTCAAACTTTATAACTGTGAAGAGAGTGCATCCTTGCAGGCTCTTGGCCTTATACAACTGGACTTGTTTCCAGCTGCTGACTCTGCATGAAAGCTTCAACCTCATCCTTTACACAATCCTATATCTCATAGCCCTCAATGGGCCAGGTTACTACATTCATTTTACCCTTCCCAAATGACTATGATTTCTCTCTAGGTTTTTATTATCTAGAGATTCCATTTTCTCAGTTACATGAGTATTTTATTCAAGCTTTTGGGAGTTTTCCATCATTTTTGTATGTTAGAATCAGGAAGAGGGCCAGTTCATGTCAGGTAAATCTATGAGGCCAGACATCTCCTCATTGATTTTACAATAATTAAAAGTCAGTGGCAACTTATTCATTATCTATTTCTACACAGCAAATTAAGCCAAAACGTAATGGCTTAAAGCAGCAGTAAATATCTATTATCTCTTGTGGTTTCTCTGTAGGTTAAAAATTCAGGAGTGGCTTAGCTAAGTGGTCCTGGCTCAGGTTCATCAGGAAGTTGCCCACCCTTAAATTCCTTACAGGGCCTTTTATCTCACCAGCTAGTTCTCTAACTTCTTCACAAAGCATTTTATAGTCACACCCTTTAAAGACGTTCATCTTTATAGTATGCCTTCCTGAGAGTACTCTGGATTTTATCTTTGTCCAAAAGCCAATTTTTTTTTTTTTTAATTTTAGCCTTGTTTGCCATCCAAAGAGGCTGCAAACTTTAAAACCCACCAGGTCCTCACTTCTTTATATATTATAATTTTTATTTGGCTTGTTTCTTTTTTCTTATATTTTACTAGAAGGAATAAGAAAATAACAGGAGGTGCCTTCAACACTCTGCCCAGAAATCTGCTTAACTAGATATCCCCATTGATTAAGGTATCTTTTCTTTATTACCACTGGTGACTGTGTTGCTAAACTTCCTGCCACTAGTTGGCAAGAAGCCCCTTTCTTCTAGTTTCCAAAAATAATGTTTCTTTCTTTCCTATAAGCCCTTCCCAAAAGCCTCCCTGAGAGCATTCAAATTTCTCTAACAGTCTCTTCAGAGTCCTTCAGGCTTTCCTAATATTCTTTAAAAAGTATTTTCAGTGTCCACCTACCCACAGAGCCCAATGCCATTCCTACATTTTTTTTAGCTTTTTCTTCCGGCAAGACCCTTGATAAAAATCAGCATTGGTGATCTATTGCAGTTTAACTCATCACCCCAAAACTCAGTGACCTAAAACAGCAATGATGACTTACTATCTTTCACAACTTCTGAGGGTCAGGAATTCAAGAGCAGCTTGACTGGGCAGTTCTGGCCTGATGCCTATCGTAAGAGTATTGTCTGATGATGGCCAGGGCTGCAGTCATCAAAAGCTTGACTGAGGCTGGGGGGACTGCTTTCCAGGTGGCTTGCTCTTACGGTATGCTGGTGCTGGTTTTCAGCAGGAGGCCTCAGTTTTTCTCCCTATGAAAAACTGTCCCTCCACTGGACTACTTGAGTATTTTTACAACATAGTAACTGGTCTACCCCAGTGTAGGCAATATAAGAATAAGAGTGACAGGGTAGCAGCTGCATCCTCTCTGTGACCTAGCTTTGGAAGAAATACAGCATCACTTTGTTACATTCTCTGTCGAAAGTGAATCACTAAGTCTGGCCCACATTCAAGGGAAGGGGCTATTAAACTCCATTTTTTTTTGAAGGAAGGAGGATGAAAGAATCTGTGCACATATCTTTAAAACCATAACACGTAGAACTCTGCAATAAACTTCTGCTAATAAAACTATACTTCTTATCAATTTTTATTTGGGAAAAATTTTTATACTTCTTCAAGAATCTAAAGGTAGAACGAAATTAGGTCAGAAGAATTAGGCTGAGTCCATCTGTATCTGCTGTAGGTCTCTGTACCCATTTTCTCATAGAGAGAAAAAAACCCACAAAGGACAAGAGTGAGGACAAGAGGGTGCAGAGCACAAAAGAACAAACTGTCAATCAACTCACACAAAATGAAAATGTGACCCAACACCAAACTTTGCTAATAATTAGCAAAGAATGGCCAAAAGGAGCTACCACACATACCACATCAATATTTGGGAGGTCCTAAATGCTCATTTCCACACAGGGATGAGGTCTGGTTTTGTTCAGCTAGCAAGGGGTATAAGCTAACATGAAAATTTCTTACTTAGTTTGAGAGCCTCTAAGTCTTTATCCTCATTAGCTAACTTCTGCCTTTAAGTGTAACTGCATCACATTAACCCACAAAGTGCAGGTTTACTCACACACACAAAGATCCAGAGATCCCCAAAGTATTCCTTATTTTAATCATCAGTAAGTTATAAACCCCTAATTAAACTCATTTATCTTCAGGCTTATCAATTCTGTCAGTCAACGCTCATACAAACTGCCTGCAGTGTCCTGGGGGAAAGAGAACTCTTAACCCTTTCTTTCTCTGCCAGAGTTAAGGGAATCTACAGAGTGGAAGTCATTAGTCTTCTTTTGACTTTTTTATTTTCCAATTTCATTTTCTGATTTAATCATTTCAATCCTATAGTTTAAATAAATTCATCTAAAATTCCTTCTAATTGACCTACCCTCCCTTAAAGAATTTTACAGATAAATTTTATCATGTTATTATAAAAATATAAGCATATACATTTTTCCCTTGTTCTCTTTTAAATTTTCTTTTCTGCCTCCCACACCACCCTGCGATTTCCTTTTTGTGCCCCAAACTCTCGTCTCTGCTCTAAAGTTTGTAATGATCAGTTTTAAAGTATTAAATTATTCATGGGAAAATAAACATAATCTCTTTAATACTAAGTAAGTTCTTTGACAATGGCCGGGCTTGGGGGAAACATAATTAATGAGTCAGCTAGAGGAGTTTCTAAGGAAATCAGTTTTAAATAGATGGCCATAATTAATCAGTAAAAACAAATACCTGATGGAAGGAGGGAGGTTTCCCTGGTGATTCGAAAAGAACAATTAAGGCTGAATTTGGAATATTGACCTGTGTGCAAGCTGTGGTGGTAATCTCTCCTTTCTGGCCTTTGAGGAGCTAAATGGAGTGTAAAGCAATCTTTCCATGACTCAAATAAGTACAGGGCAAGCAAGCTGAATAGAGGGTAGCAGCATTAGACAGCTTAGAAAGACTTCAAGTTAAAGGAAAAGTGTACAAGCTTTAACACTTAGACGGGGTTGCTAGAGGTCTCAGAGCCAAGACGAAGCCTCAAACAAGCAAGGAAATACTGAGAGTGCATTGTTAGTTCGAGTACAGGCCCAGAGCTAGGACTGGATCTGTAAAAATCTGTTTTCCAGGCTGTACTCAGACTTCTCCACAACCCAAAACCAGATGGAATAATGTTTAGGGTCTAGATAAAAATAATTGTGGATCAAGGTAAACTATTTTTATGTGTTTAGACAAAAGGAAGATATTTGTGAGTAGGTAATGATCCAGAAAAAAAAATTTAAAAGAATGAAACTGGTATAAAGAACTGGTAGAGAACGTAAGAACTTAAATATCAATTTTAATACTAGCACAACAATAGATGGAGTACTAAAATGATTTTTAAAAGCAAAAATATGTAATTTAAGATAATAAGTAAAATCTACCTAAAATCTTATTTCAAAAAGCAATTAGACATAACCAGGAAAAAGTAAGAGGAAGACAAATTCTTTAACTTATAAGTATAAAAAGTTCTTTTACATTTAATAAAAAGAAACATTTAGGGGGGTTTGCAAAAAGTAAAAGCATCCACTGGTAATATTTAAAGTAAGATACATAAGAAAGGACTTTTAATTTGGTATAAGTATAAAATAAGTTATGAAAATAAATGTAAATTATTTATATTATTAGGATGCAAACTCTTCTTAAGTGGGCTTAAAAATAAACTTCAACTTCAGAGTGCTTATAATAAACACATTAAAAATAAATTACACAGAATCAATAAATTTAAATGATTAGCAAAAGAAACTATATTCAAGCACAAATAAAATTAGGAAAGGCAATACTAATATCAGTCAACACAAAATTATAGGTTAAAAGTTATATTACAGGCCTGGCAGAGAGTGGATCCAAGATGGCCAAATAGGAACAGTTCTGGAGTGCAGTTCCCAGCAAGAACAACTCAGAGGATGAGTGAACATGGCACTTCCAAATGAGTTATTACTGCCCACAGACCAGGAGATTCCCAGGATGAAAAGTGTCATGAGTTTCCGGCAAGGCTGTTTCAGCCAGCGCAGAGGGTCTCCGCACAAAAACACACAAATCTGAGCATCTGTTTACCCGCCCATTCAACTAAAAAAAGAGGGCTGAAACAGGGAGACAGGAGACCTGGCTCGGCGGGTCCCACCCTGACAAAGTCCAGCAATCTGACATGCTCTGGGTTGACAGTGTCACAGCAAGTGCAGCTGGAACCAGGATGGTCCAGCTCTGTTGGGGGAAGGGTGTCCACCATTACTGAGGCAGTCCGCCATTACTGAGGTAGTCCGCCATTACCAAGGCAGTTCTAACTAAACCTCTATAAACAAAACTGCAAGGAAGTTTACACAGCAGCTGGGCAGAGCCCATGGCAGCTTAGCAACACCTCTGCTGGCAAACTGTGACTAGGCTACCTCCATGCTGGGCAGGGCAGCTCTGAAAAAAGGCAGCAGGATGTCAGGAACTTATAAATACAGCTCCACCTTCCCAGGACAGAGCACCTGGGAAAAAAGGCAGTTATGAGTTCTGCTGTAGCAGATGTAAGCTTACCTGCCCAGCAGCTCTAAACAGAACAATGGGGCTCACAGCTCAGCACTTAAGCTCCTATAAGGGACAGACTGCCTCCTAAAGCAGCTCCCTGACCACCATATATCCAAAGAGCCACTTCATAAAGAGGTGAGGCTGACATCTGAGTCACCTCACAAAAAGAACTCAGGCTGACATCTGGCGGGTATTGTTAACTCTCAAAAAACTAGGTATTGATGGAACGTACCTCAAAATGATAACAGCTATTTATGACAAACCCACAGCCAACATCATACTGAATGAGCAAAAACTGGAAGCATTCCGCTTGAAATCTGGCACTAGACAAGGATGCCCTCTCTCACCACTCCTATTCAGTATAGTATTGGAAGTTCTGGCCAGAACAATTAGGCAAGAAAAAGCAATAATGGGTATTCAATTTGGAAAGGAGGAAGTCAAATTGTCTCTATTTGCAGATGACATGATTGTATATTTAGAAGACCCCATCACCTCAGCCCAAAATCTCCTTAAACTTATAAGCAACTTCAGCAAAGTCTCAGGGCACAACATCGATGTGCAGAAATGACAAGTATCCCCATACATCAATAACAGACTTAAAGAGAGCCAGATCAAGAATGAACTGCCATTCACAATTGCTACAAAGAGAATAAAATACCTAGGAATACAACTAACAAGAGGTGTAAAGGGCCTTTTCAAGGAGAACCACAAACCACTGCTCAAGGAAATAAGAGAGGACACAAACAGATGGAAAAGCATTCCATGCTCATGGTTAGCAAGAATCAATATTGTGAAAATGACCATACTGCCCAAAGTAATTTACAGATTCAATGCTATCCCCATCAAGCTACCTATGATCCTCTTCACAGAATTGGAAAAAAACACCTTAACTTCATATGGAACGAAAAGAGAGCCTGCATAGCCAAGACAATTCTAAGCAAAAAGAACAAAGCTAGAGGCATCATGCTACCTGACTCCAAACTATGCTACAAGACTACAGCAATCAAAACAGCATGGTACTGGTAACAAAACAGAGATATAGACCAATGAAACAGAGGAGAGGCCTCGGAGGCAATGCCACACATCTACAACCATCTGATCTTTGACAAACCTGACAAAAGCAAGCAACGGGGAAAGGATTCTCTGTTTAATAAATGGTGTTGGGAAAACTGGCTAGCCATGTGCAGAAAGCAGAAACTGGATCCCTTCCTGACACATTATACTAAAATCAACTCCAGATAGATTAAAGACTTAAACATAAGGCTTACCACCATAAAAACACTAGAAGAAAACCTAGGTAAAACCATTCAGGATATAGGCATAGGCGAGGACTTCATGACCAAAGCACCAAAAGCATTGGCATCAAAAGCCAAAATATATAAATGGGACCTAATTAAACTCCAGAGCTTCTACACAGCAAAAGAAACAATCATTAAAGTGAATCGGCAACCAACAGAATGGGAAAAAATTTTTGCAATCTACCCATCTAACAAAGGGCTAATATCCAGAATCTACAAAGAACTAAAACAGACTTACAAGAAANATTCAAAAGTGGGCAAAGGACATGAACAGACACTTCTCAAAAGAAGACATTTATGAGACTAACAAACATATGAAAAAATGCTCATCATCATTGGTCATTAGAGAAATGCAAATCAAAACCACATTGAGATACCATATCATGCCAGTTAGAATGTGATCATTAAAAAATCTGGAGACAACAGATACTGGAGAGGATGTGGAGAAATAAGAACACTTTTACACTGTTGGTGGGAGTGCAAATTGGTTCAACCATTATGGAATACAGTGTGGCGATTCCTCAAGAACCTAGAAATAGAAATTCCATTTGACCCAGCAATCCCACTACTGAGCATATAACCAAAGGATTATAAATCATTCTATTATAAAGACATACACATTTATGTTCATTGTGACACTGTTTACAATAGCAAAGGCCTGGAACCAACCCAAATGCACATCAATGATAGACTAGACAAGGAAAATGTGGTACATATACACCATGGAGTACTATGTAGCCATAAAAAATGATGAGTTCATGTCCTTTGTAGGGGCATGAATGAATCTGGAAACCATCATCCTCAGCAAACTGACACAAGAACAGAAAATCAAACGCTGCATGTTCTCACTCATAGGCGGGTGTTGAACAATGAGAACACATGGACACAGGGAGGGGAGCATCACACAATGGGGTCTACTGGTGGGTGCTAGGAGATGGCCAGCAGGGGGTGGGAGTTGGGGAGGGATAACATGGGGAGAAATGCCAGATATAGGTGACAGGGGGATGGAGGCAACAAACCACATTGCCATGTATGTACCTATGCAACAATCCTGCATGTTTTGCACATGTACCCCAGAACCTGAAGTGCAATAAAATATATATATATTTTAAAAGTTATATTACAAAGACATTCACTGTTTAATTGATTGAAAGATAAATATGTATTAAGACCTGACATTTATTGACTTTAAGACCTTATAACAAAGCATTAAAATATACTAAATTAATATAAGAATGCACAGAGAAAGTATTAAAAATATAATTTGCATTGTAGGCTACATAATTTTCAGTCTAAGACTTATAGAGTGGGCTAAAAAAAGATGAAAACAGAACAAAACTGAATTATTACATTAGAACATCATTTGTTAGAAAACCTAAGTAGCGAATGCACTCAAACAATTTCTTTTGTTCTTACACTTTTTAAACTCTTTGGGACAGCTGATGGCATGTGGTGATCTGGGAAGAGAGTAACCCCTGGCTGATTCCTCTGGAGCTCAGTTCACACAGACCAAATGCCAGGGATATGGATCCAAAATGGTTATCACGGCAAGGTAGCCAGCAACAAACATGCAGTGATGTTCTTCATTTACATATTTTTCAGAATTATGAATATTGTAAAGTGGCCACTGAATTAGCTTCAACATACTACATGAATCAGCATACATTATCTTACCATTCCTTCAATTCCTCTATATAAAACTAAGTAAGTGCATTTCCTGATTCAGAAGTTGTAACTAAAATGTCCTATTGGGCAAACAAAAAAGGAAATTTGGAAAACAGATGTGTTGTCTCTGACCATGCAGGTCTGATTCTTACCAAGGATTCTTCTTTCTATAGTATATCACGTAAGACATCACAGCAACAAGAACAACAAAAATGTTACCCCTGGCTGTTAGGTACTTGGATTTGAAAAACAGAAAAACGGAGCTTCAAATCTTGATTTTTTTTTCTTTTCTTTTTCATT
>NW_016107634.1:2473791-2538073 GCF_001604975.1 Cebus imitator
TTGTCTTTTGAAATGGAGTCTTGCTCTGTCACCCAGGCTGGAGTGCAGTGGTGACATCTTGGCTCAGGGTTACCTCCACCTATCAGGTTCAAGTGATTCTCTTTCCTTAGCCTCCCAAGTAGCTGGGATTACGGATGTGTGCCATCACACCCAACTAAGTTTTGTATTTTTAGTAGATGCAGGTTTCACCATGTTGGCCAAGATGGTCTCAAACTCCTGACCTCAAGTGATCCACCTGCCTTGGCCTCCCAAAGTGTTGGGATTACAGGCGTGAGCCACTGCGCCTGGCCCATCTTGATTTCTATAAAGATTTTAATGCAACTACAAAATATACTAAATAAAATATTGTCGAGTCCTGTCTAAATACAAAGTAAACTTTGCTCATTCATGTGGTTTGAATACTGGTCCCCTCCAAAACTCACATTGAAATTTACTCATATGACAGTATTAACAAGTGGGGCCTTCAAGCAGTGATTGGATCATAAGAACTTTACCCACATGAATGGACTAATGGATGAATGAGTTAATGGACTGATGGGTTATCAAGGAAGGAGAACTCATGCCTTTTTAAGAAGAGGAAGAGGGACTTAAGCTAGCACGTTAGCTCACTTAGCCCCCTCATTATGTGATGGCTTGCACCTCCTCAGGACTCTACAGAGTCCCCCCCAGGGAGAATGTCTTCACCAGATGCACCCCATTGACCTTAGACTTCACAGCCTCCAAAACCGTAAGAAATAAAATTTATTTTTGATTTGTTTTCTGTTGCATATAACATAATACATACAAGTGGGTAATAAATTACCACCACTTGTATGTATTCTGTTATATGCAACAGAAAATGGATCAAGATACTCATCTTGTATATTCAGCAGACAATATATATATATTTGCATATAGATATGTATATCTATATGCAAATTCCATTCAACTTATAAACTTCCTACCAAAGAAAATTAAAGATCTTGCTGAAGGTTTGGCATACCTTGTAAACAACACTGCTTCAAAGGATTGTGATTTGATTCCTTTTCATAATGAAAGTTGTTGGTCACTTTTAAATTTCCTCAAAATACGCAGAAACACTTAAGAAGATTTCTTTTTTACTTTAGAGAAATGGAAGGAGACAGCCTCTCTAGACATGTGCCTACAAGATGACTATAACTTTTGCCTGCCATAGATGTTAAAATGTTGGCATGCCCTAAAATCATATTTGTAAAGTATAGGACAAAAAGAGTGTCCCTCTCTAATTTGTGAATGCATTGAGGATGAGAGTGGAGAAAAGTATGAAAACAGAAATGTATACACTGTTTCTCCAAAAATGTTTGGTGGTCTTTGAAGAGAATATAAGGAAGCTAGGAAAGCATGTACTGACTGCATTTGAGATGTTGAATGTTATGTGGAGGTTGCAACAAAAACACATACAATGCAAAAAAAAAAAAGTCATTTTTTAAAAATAGGACTGTTTCAGAAGTAAAAAAACAAAGTCACTAGAAAAGGGAAACCACATTAAACAGGGCTTTCTTATTTCTTCACTAAAATGGTAACTTACAGGAAGTCCAACTTCCATTTCACAAGTTTAAATTACTTCTATGCTTCACAACCATTTTCCTCAACAAAAAGAGGCTTAACTTATGATAATAATATCCAATGTGTTTTGGAGTATCTAAACATGATGGAAATTTTACATATGGAGAGCCTACCTGATGGATTTACAGATGAAAGAAACTTGATTGACAAACAGCTACCAAAATACACCTGTAGATACAAAATGGATGTTTTTAGAGAAGTGGAAACTAACTTCTACAAATCTAAATACTTGCAGTTACTACAGAGTAAAATTCTAAGAATTCCATGCTAAAACACTTTTATTGAGAGAATGTTTAGCTTGATGTAATTTCATTTAACTGCCACTAGTAAACAGCATAATGTGGGCTTAAAGGAGCAGAGATGCAAGTCAAAATAAATTTTATATTTTGGTTTATTGAGTGCTACCACTACATAAAAGAAGAGAAGAGTATCTGGAAAGCAGCTGGTATTTCAGAGAAATATTGAAAAGAAAACAGAAATATCAAAAACTTCTTACTGGTATATCATGGAACAGAAAGAAACATGTCAGTGTTAATCTTATTAAATTTTACATGTTTGGTTAGCTAATCCCATTTTATTTACATTCAATTTTTAAAGGTATTTTATTTACTTAGCTTAAGAATATACAATAACACAACTTACAAAAGTAGAATATCCAAAGAGTTAAAATCTCTGACAGAAACATTACAAAAATATTATATTTTTGTTGTATATATCATTTGTTTAATTAGTCCTATTATTAATTACTAATTTCAACCATTAACTAGTCCTATTATTGTTTTTTAAATAATATGCATGTATTTATATTTACATTTCTTACATGTATGTAATAGAAAAGCAAATAATACAGAATAATACAGAATTTCAAATCAATACCTACATTTTATATGTTTGCTATGATATACGTGTATAATTATTCTATATTATATACATTTTGGTATGAATGGAATGTTTGTGATGAATTTATTGTGACCAACTTCTGAGAGTATCTGGGGTGACACTCTCAGAAGTTGGTCATATTAAATTCATCACAACCAAGGAGAGCATATCCTAAGAATGTCAAGATGGTTTGTTAAATCTATTAGTGGCCACATGAGAAGATGCTCAAAGTCATTCATCAGGGAAATGTAAATTAAAACTATAATGATACCACAATACATTCACTATAATGGCTAAAATTTTAAAGGTTATCAATATAAATTGTTGGAAAGGAAGTTGAGTAACTAGAATTTTCATACATTGTTGATGGGAATGTAAAATAGTAAAACTAAATAGAAAAAATGTGTGGCTTTATTTGAGTGTTAAACATACACTTATGAATATTCATGTTTTCACCAAAAGGAAATAGCACATCAACAAAAAGACGTGCATATGAATGCTTACAGCAATTTTATTCATAATAGATACAAACTTGAAAAAAATCTACATATCCATCAACAAATGACTAAAGAAACAAAATATGTGGAATATCCCCACTGTGAAATGCTACTCAGCAAGAAAACGGAATAGGATACTGATATATGAAACAACACAAATCAATCTTGTTATGATCCGAATGTCTGTGACCCTTTAAAATTCATATTAAACCTCATCCGCATTGTGAGGAACTAAGAGGAGGGCCCTTTAGGAGGTGACTAGATCATGAGAGCTCTTCCTTTGTGAATGAAATTAGTGCTGTTACCAAATAACCTTAAGAGAGCTTTCACCCTTTCCACCATGTGAAGATTCAGCAACAAGGTACCATCTTTGAAGAAGAAAACCAGTCCTTACCAGACATCAGATCTGCTGATGCCTTGATCTTGGACTTCCCGGCTGCAGAACTGTAAGAAATAAATTTCTGTTGTTTATAAATTACCCAATATAAGTTATTTTGTTATAGCAGCATGAGTGAACCAAGACAAATCTCAAGCTCATTCTGCTAAGAAACTAGAGACAACAGTTGCTTTGATTCCATGTATATAAAATTCTAGAAAATGTAAGTTAATCTATACTGATAAAAGCAAAACAGTGACTGACTGGAGCCTGGAGCAAAGGGAGAGATTTTCTGCAGGAGGGCATAAAGAATCTGTTGGGGATGATGGAAATATATTGCAGCTGTGCTTTTACAGAGAAATACATCTGTCAAAATGTATCAAATTGTGTGGTTTTTATTTAAATGATGCATTTTATTATACATAAATTATAACTCAAAGTTTACTTAAAAGTAAAATTTAAATAAAGACAAAATAAGTAACTCTGTCAACATAAGTTGATAGAAAGAAATGGCACACTCATGTTAATAGGCCCTGAGGGCATTTGGAAAAACTCAGTAGCAATTCGTAATTTTTTTAAAGAAAAAAGGGAAGTATAGCAACTACCTGATAAGAAACATTTGAAGTCAACATTCAGCAATAATCTCAACTGTGGACACTATACGCATTGTCTCTGAAATCAGTGACAAGAGTGGCCATCATTGCCTACATTAATAATCATTGTATATCTACTGAAAACAGAGAATTAAAACAAAACAAAGCAATGAACATGAATCCAACAAATTATGAAGCTTTCAAAATAACTGGATGAAAAATAAGACCATAAGAATAAAGTTTCACATGTTAGCAATAGCCAGCTTAGAAAAAGAAAATGGAAGATAAATCCTGATCATCATTGATAATTATAGCCCAAAACATAAAATACTAAGGAGCAACCTTACAATTTAAAGTATAACATAAAGAAAAGTGAATCATAACTTAAAGACACAAGAGCAGTTTTTAAAAACTGTATAGATATTCCAAGTTCCTAAGTAAGAAAGAAGTAAATTCACCACAAATTATCATTTTAATTTAATCCACTCTAGTAAAATAAAAAAGAGATCCTAACTTAATCTGGAAGATAAATGGATTATAGCACCCAAGAAGAAGATTCTAAAAATAATGTATACAAAGAATTTTCCATAACACATAGGAAAATTATACATCTACAATAATCAAAACCATGTAAACAGAAATGAAACAGTTTAGCCAAAAACAAACTCTAGTATATATCAGAACCTAATGTACAATAAACGCGCCATCAAAATAAATGTAAAGACCAAATGATGCCAGAGCGTTGGTTAACCATTTTTAAATGATTTTAAATTAGGTAAAAACCTCATGTCATACAATGAAAAAAATTACAATGAATTAACTAGTTAAAGGTTTATTTTTAAAAAACCTAAAGCTTAAACAACTATTTAAAACTATAGGTGAACACAGAAAGCTTCTAACAGAATACTAATTATTAAAACAATGGGGAAAGTTAACTAGGAAATAATTATAGGTTTAAATACATATTTTAAATTATCCTTTAATTTTGAAATCGCAAAAGTGACATATACTGTGAGTACAATTTTATAAAATAGAAAGCATTCATTTTCCCTCACCCATGCCAATCTATCACACCTCTCAGAACTAAAATCTATTATTTATTAGGCATGTATCTTCCTAAGTGTTTTCCTAAATTACACGATGATTTTTAATGTGAATAAACGGTAATTAAAAAAATTTATTCTGAAATAATTATAGATTCACAAGAAACTATGAAGAAATGTACAGGGAGGTCCTGTGTACACTCAACACAGCCTCCCCTACATAGGTAACATCTTGCATCAACATAGTATAACTATCAAAACCAGGAAACTGACATTGGAAACTGCATGGTTCTATCTGGATGATTTATATTTCAAGGGCCTTCTCAATGCTAATAACCTTCACTAGACTTTGCCTCCAATATTCAATTTTGTGGCCGGACCTCGAAATCACTCTAATGTCAACATGTGGCATTTCAACATACTGCTGTCTGACATTAAACACCTATTCTCCAGGCCTCCTATTCCCTCAAAGCCTATTCTTCTTCCTCATTTAAACCTCACATACCTAGAGCTTATTCTTTCCTCTCAACTATGTGTCCCTTCTTGATTTCACATTCATCCTTTGGACCCTGTGATATCTATGCTAGGAAAGTTAATTCATGCTAGCTACTATATTAGACAATTCCAATATCTTGGTGGCTTGATACAATAAAAGGCTTTTTCTTCCCCACTCAAAGTCAAATGTAGGTTGATCACCTCTCTTTGGCAGTAACTCTAGAATCCAGAAGGCTTCCATTCTAAATAAACCTCTGGTACTTTGCAGAAAAGAAAATGGAAAGTCAAAGTTTTGCTGAAGACATTTTTTTTTTTTTTTTTTTTGAGATGGAGTTTTATCCTCATTGCCCAGGCTGGAGGGCAATGGCGCAATCTCAGCTCACTGCAACCTCTGCCTCTCAGGTTTAAGCAATTCTCCCACCCCAGCCCCCCAAGTAGCTGAGATTACAGGCGCCCACCACCATGCCCAGGTAATTTTTATATTTTTAGTAAAGACGGAGTTTCACCATGTTTGCCAGGCTGGTCTGAAACTCCTGACCTCAGGTGATCCACCCTCCTCAGCCTCCCAAAGTGCTGGGATTACAAGCATGAGCCATCGTGCCTGGCCTGCTAAAGACATTTTNAGCCAGGCCAAAAGTGGATTATGTCACTTGCATCTGTTTTATTGGCTAGAGCCCAGCTATGTGACCATTAGCTAATTCCAAGAATGGCTGAGAATTGTAGACTTCCTTTGTGTCTAAGAAGAGAAAGTGAAATTGGTGAGCATCTAGCCAAGGCTTTGTCTTAATATAACTAACTTCTAACACACCTAACTCTGTCACTATTTGTCTTTCTCCCACAGCTATTCATAATTTCTCCAGACCTATAGCTTTTTAATCATTGGTATTTGCTACTCTATATTTCTTGGTATTTCTGAAAATACAGTTATAAAACTTTGTATTACTATAATTTAGGAAAAATCTTCAACCTTAGTTGGGACCTCAGAATAGGTCAGAAATCTTTTTCTCTGCCGCTTTTAAACATTCCTTTACAGTTTCGATAACAAATACTCAACCCTACTTCCTACCTCTTTCTCAGAAAATGTTTACAAAGAAAAAAGTTTATTGTGATGATTAATTTTATGTGTCAACTTAGATAGGTCATGGTACCCAGATATTTGGTCAAACACATCTGGATGCTGCCATGAAGATATTTTTTCAGATGAGATTACTATTTAAATCAGTAGACTTTGAGTAAAGCAGATTACCATCCAGAATATAGGTGAGACTTATCCACTCAGCCGAAGGCCTGTAGAGAAAGAATGACCTCCTCTGAAGAAGAGAAGTTCTGCCAGCAGACTGCATCCAGATTCTGGCTGCAACACCAGCTTTTCCCTAGGTCTCCAGCCTGCCAGTCGGCCCTATAAATTCTCAACTTGCCAGCCTCCACAATCACAGGAGCCAATTCTCAAACTCTATCTGGAGAGAAGAAGACAGAGAAACACTTGCTCTTGTGCTCTAGATACATTCCATTCCAACTTCTGGCAGGCTTTGAACCATTCATTGTCCCATCAGAGTTTCTGAGTTTACTTTTCAACTGATATCTTCCTGTAGGCATAAAAATAGAGTCAAATCTTGGTATCTCCTTGTATAAGTATATGCATATATACATATTTGTTAGCATCTTTACTTAATGTATATGAAGAAAACAGCATGTATACCTGGATTAAAATGTCAATTCAAGAGCTTTTCCCATAATGTGATCTCCCAATTTACCACTAAGGAGAAAAATGAGAAAACATAAGAAGAAAACTAATAAGCCATTAAATTAGAATATGTAAAACAGAAGAGTTAACCAAATATAAGTGAAGAGTCTAGATCTGAGTGGCAAATACAGAAAAACAGAATTGAAAACAAATTTCGAAGAGACCACAAATATCCAGTTTGTTACAAGTGAAATTAAAAGACTTATCAGTAAACAATGGGAATGAATAAATCTATAACTTATAAATTAAATCACCATGGATATTAGTTATTATAAAATTAATCACCACAGACTAAATTTATAAGAGTTTTCAATCAACTATAAGTAAGTATACCAATCTTATTCTGGACTGTTACATGCACTTACTATAGTATACTGATCATTTTTATTCTGTTTGAAACATTTTTTTTTCAAGAACTGTACTCAGGCTGATCCTTGAAGCTAATTCCTCTATACAGTAAAAGTTACTTATAATAGGTGGACTTATATTCTAAAAGAATGTAAAGATATTATATATAAAATATGGATTTACTAAGATAGCAATAAAATCAAAGATAAAAATTAATGCAAAATATACACAGGACTATCTAAATTCTCTAATAATACAAAGATAAATTCTATATTTCCATATGAAATAAGGAAATTTATTTTTAAGTGATAATATCCAGTTTGAAAATTATTCAGGAAATTACATATTTCTACACATTGTTATTAAGAGTGCAAATCACTGAAAACTTTATGGAGGACAATTTGAAGAAAAAATTACACATGCATATATTTGCTATACATATGTATCTATAACAAAATCATATATATGTATATTTATATATATGTATGTGTATATATACATGTATAATTGTAAATATATATGTATGTTTATGTGTATATGTGTATACAGTCATGCACTGCAAAATGGTGTTTTAGTCAATGAGGGACTGTGTATACAGTGGTAATTCCATAAGATTATTATGGATCTGAAAAATTTCTGTCACCTATTGATGTCATAGCACCATACAATACTCATGTGATTGAAATGACATTGCTGCAGACAAAACTACTTCACTGCTAGTCATATAAAAGTATCACATACACAAATGTGTACAGTACACAATATTTGATAATAATAAAAGACTGTTAGTGGTTTATGTGTTTACTATAATTTTGTCATTGTTTTATCAGTATTCCTTCTACTTATAAAAATAGTTAACTGTAAAACAGCCTCAGGCAGGTCCTTTGGGAGGTATTCCTGAAGTAGGAATTGTTAACATAAGAGATGACAGCTCCATGCATGTAATTGCATGGTCTCCTAGTGGGGCAAGATGTGGAGGTGGAAGATGAGGATACTGATGATCCTGACCCCGTGTAGGCCTAGGCTAATGTATATGTTTCTATCTTAGTTTTTAAGAAAAAAGTTTATAAAGTTAAAAAAATAAGAAATTGTAAAAAACAACAAAGCTTATAGAATAGGACATATAGAAAGAAGATATTTAGTACAGTTGTACAATGTGTTTGTGTTTTAAGCTAAGTGTTATTTACCAACAGTCAAAAGTGTAAAACATTTAAATGTTTATAACATAAAGTTAGAGTAAGCTAACACTAATTCATTGTTAGAGAAAGAAAAATATTTTGTGTAAGTTTAATGTTACCTAAGTATACTTTACAGTATTTATAAAGTCTATGGTGGTGTATAGTACTGTCCTAGGCCTTCACATTCACTCACCCAGAGCAACTTTCAGGTTCTGCAAGTTCTGTTCATAGTAAGTGCCCTTCAGGGGTGTACCATTTTTTATCTTTTATGCCATATTTTTACTATACCTTGTCTATCTCTAGATATGTTTATATACACAAATATGTTAACCATGTTAAAGCATGTTAACCATCATGCTAACAGCTGCCCACAGTATTCAGTACAGTAATATACTATAAAGGTTTATAGCTAGGAACAAGGGGTTAAACCATACAGCCTAGGTAGTAGGCTATATCACCTAAGTTTGTGTACCTAAATTCTATAATACTCACGCAATGACAAAATGGCCTAATAACGTATTTCACAGAATATATTTTCATCATTAAATGATACATGATTATATATGATACATGATTTATATGATACATAAACACATATATAGTTTGTTAAAGCTTCATAGCCTCTGACCCAGCAACCCTACTAATAGGAATTTTTCTCAAGAAAATGATTAAGAATTTTGTTCCAAGTATGTTTTTTGCAGTATTGTTATGATAGTAGAGTTTAAAAACAAAATAAATATTCAACGATAAGAAATGTTTAAAGCAATTAAGATATTTTTGCTAATTCAGAGTTTAAAAATTACTTAGAATATTTAACTCTGAGTTCAAAATATTTATTTTATATACAAAAGACAAATTACAAAAGTCATCAAATCTGTCCCCTTTTGCCAGTGATGTATTCTATCTTGACAGCTATGTGTATGTATAGATATAAATACTAAAGATCACTTATAAAATGTACCTTTTTAGAACAATCAACGAAATGTGGTATATCACATTTTCTAGAAAGGTTATACATTACTTCAAATGAGAACAAATAGGAAGTAACTGTTTAATGAATATTTATCAGGAACACTGCAGAAAATAAGCAAGACATAATAAAGAGAAAAATAAAATTAAAAAAATGAAAAGTGGCTACAAGAAAATATCATAGGTATCTGAATACTGAAAAGATAATATTCTCAGCAATTTTATGATGTTAAATTTGAAAATATTTAAATTAACAAAATGTACTAAAACATCTACCACAGGAAATCAACTCAGAATTCTACAATTGTGCAATAATGTTAAAATAAACTGGACCAGGGAAAAATTATCAGAAAACTGTCTTCCTCAAGGGTCAAATGGTTTCATGGCAATACTCTTGAAATTTTTAAAGCATAGATAATCCCCTTACTATGTGAACTGTTCCAGAGCAAAAGTATTAAAAGTCACTTAATAATTTTGTGACATATTAAACCTGAATAAGGTATACAAAAAGCATATGCTTTTCTCACAAAATATAAATCCTAAGTTAATATTAACTCATGACTTAAATCCTAAACCAACATGAATTAAAAATAATTCAGCAATATTAAAAGAATTATATGCCATAATTAAAAAAGGCTCACTCACATGTATAAAGATTATTTGATATTAAATATTAAGAAACCTATTAATATTATGCATTACAAAATAAAGTTCAAAGAAAATTACTATCTCAAAAACTTTATTAAATTCTATACTAATTCTTATTATTAAAAGCTTTTAGAAAATAACACTTAAAGTAGAATATTTTAATAAATAAAAGTTTAAAAATTTAACTAAGCTATTGAAACAAATGAAGATGTAATGTCTCTGTATTGATAAGACTGAATATTGAAACATTTTAGCTATCTGAATTGATAGGCCTATCACTCAACTTAAAATGCCAGATAACTTCTTGGAACTTGATAAAATTATTCTCAAGTTCATTAGACGGAATGTTTTAATTATTAATTTTTAGTGAGTATTATAGCAAGAAATTAGAAGTGAGATAAATGGAACAGAAGAGAATATCCTAAAGCCATGTGGATTTATTATTTAATAAAACTAATATTATAACTTAACAGAGAAGAATTATTCCTTAAAATGAGTTGGAACTTTAAGGGTTAATAATAATAGCTCTCTCATCTCCATCTGAATAGCAAACCAGATGAGAATACCCAAGAAGCTGAGAGATGACTATCAAAATATCTTTTGAGTACTTTTGTTACTGATAAAAGATGAATTCAAGAATGTGGCTTTGATGTGTGGTCCAAATGAGTATGCCAAAAATTCTCCCCAGAAATAAACTTTCTTACTCACATACAAACCTGAAAAAATACAGAAAACTCCTGCATGACCATCTTCCTGGTGGCATTTGCGGAGAATACATCAGAATGCAGATCTGCAGTAAATAGGAATTGAGTGAGAAGATAAAGCCAGCATGTTCAGCTTCTCTCCTAACTACGTTTCAGATACATACACCTCTCCTCACCCCCTGGAGAAGTGAGTAAGGTTGAGGGGCAGGCAGCATCACTCTAATACAACGCCCTCAAATGAAAAAAAATGAGGGGGCTTGGCACAGTGGCTCACGCCTGTAATCCCAGCAGTTTGGGAGGCTGAGGTGGGCAGATCACTTGAGGTCAAGAGTTCAAGACCAGCCTGACCAACACAGTGAAACCCCCATCTCTACTGAAAATACAAAAGTTAGCCAGGTATGGTGGCGTGCACCTGTAATTCCAGCTATTCGGGAGGTGAGACAGGAGAATCACTTGAACCCAGCAGGTGGAGGCTGCAATGAGCTGAGATCACACCCATTGCACTGCAGCCTAAGCAACAGAGCAATAATCCATGAAAGAAAGAAAGAAAAGAAAAGAGAGAGAGAGAGAAAGAGGGAGGGAGAGACAGATGGAGGGATGGAGGGAGGAAGGAAAGAAGGAAGGAAGGAAGGAAGGAAGGAAGGAAGGAGGGAGGGAGGTAGGTAGGGAGGGAGGGAGGGAGGGAGGGAAAGAAAGAAAGAAAGGAAAGAAAGAAAGAGAAAGAAAGAAAGAAAAATGAGGGAACACATAAAGGAAGTAAACTGTATTAGCTGAACGTTCATGCAGTGAAAAGACAAAGTAAGTCCTGATTTCACGTCATATATTCTATCTGTAAGTATTAATTAGATTAGAACTGTGTGTGTGTGTGTGTGTGTGTGTGTGTGTGTGTGTGTGTGTGTGTATGTTAGGCAGTGGTTTCATACCATATAGTCAACTTCTATTTATTCCATAGCATTATCTTGGAGCCACTGCAGGAGAAATACCGGGTCCTAGGCTTCCCCCTTTACTCTTTCATAAGTAACTATGCTTCTATCGCTTCTATATACTCAACTTTCCAAGCAAAGTTTTGTTTGAAGGAAGGGCTCAGCTAAAAAAAAAAGTTGAAAACACCACCAGACTCAATACATGTAGGAAATAAAATGTTTGAAACATGTTTTAAACTATAAGAAAATATACATAGAAGAGGATTAGCTTCAAGATGGCTGACTAGAGGCATCCGGCACTCACCTCCTCCACAAAATAGAACCAAAATAGTGAGTAGATGATCACACTTCAAATAGAGAGTCTGAGAGAGAACGCCGGAATTCAGCAGAAAACTGACAGAAAATACCTGAGGCACGGAAGGAGAGAAAAGCAAGGCAGCCGGAACAGGATTAGCTGGGAGCTCTGAGAGGCTTTCCAGTGTGGGGAAAAGTTAAGTGAAATATCCCTAGTAGTCCACATTCTCTCTGTGGACTCCTGAAATCCTAGCCACGGGAGAGCCACTTGACCCCTGCAAGCCCTGAGACTGGAAGAGTGAACAGCGCAGAGTCCAAATGACGCATTACTCCAGAGAGGGAACTTACTCTGGGTCCTATACATCCCCCAAGAGGCAAACAAGTAGAGCATAGCACCATTATGGGAGCTCAGACCCCACCAGACTGCCTCCTGACGGCCCCCTGCATCTCCATATCCCTGGAGCCCTGCGACATCCTCTTGCATATACCCAGAGGGCTTCATTGGTGCAACACCAGTGGATCCAGCAGTTAGGCAAGGTGCCCAGCACTCTAGCCCATTCAGTGTCCTACAGTCCAGGGAATAGGTGGTCAGCACACCTGGAAGGCTTCCCCCAGGACAAAAGAAGCAAAAGTGTGCACTCCCCAGAGCCTGAGAGCCACCTGCCACTGATAGCAACGCTGCCCTTACCAGCAGCAAGACCATAGTGCACTTGCACACACCCTAAGGACAAGTTATCCCTTCTCATTGCCACCACTGCCATCATCTCCCAAGCATGCCTCCTGGTGACCTGGGGATCATTCAAGCCAGCCCCCCACAGCCTCCACCCATGCACATCACTGAGGGGGTGACTAAAGACAGACCTACCCAATCTGGCATTGTCATCCACACTAGCCAAGCACACTAGCCAGAGGCCTGGGGACTGCCTGACCCTACCCCACCAATTGACATGGGCACACCACCAGCAGACTTAACAACTGACACTGAACACCTGCCACTGGTACCAAAGCATGTCATCTGGCATCCTGGAGATCACTCTGCTGGTTCACCACCACTGGCATCTGTACTCTTCCCCAGGGCCTGAGGACAGGCCTACCCAGCCTACTACCTTACCACTATCAGCACCCACCCACACCCAACACCTGAAGGCTTGGAGGCTGACCCATCCAGTCCACTAAACCACCACTAACACCAGTATGTGCTACCCAGGGAGGCCAAGTGTTGTCTTGCCATTGCTACTGTCATCGCCTATACAAACTGCCCAGGAGTCCAAGCACTCTCACTCACCCAGCCAACCATTGACACTACTATAACCAAGCAAGCTACCTGGAGGCCCAAGAATTAGCCTATCACATGCCTGCATTTATTGACCAGAAGAGCAAAGAAAGGCATGCTCCACCCACTGCTGCCACCACTGGGACCCAAGGACTGGCTCATTTATCATTTGTGATCCCAGCAAAGCTTCATCACAGCCTCCACTAATAATCACAGCCTAAGCCACTGAGGTTATGACAGACACCACTGATGCTATTCATAGCCAAATAAATCATTTAAATACTACACTACTGTACACATCCAGAATCACAGCTAATGTGCACTGCCCAGCCAACACCATAGATACAGCTTTAAGAAGAATCTTCCCCTACAAAAGTCAATTCAAAAAATTGGAAGACATGTTTGTTACACTAGATGTGCACATATTAAACTAAGGACAGAAGAAACATTAAAAACTTAGAAAATCTGACACCTCCAAGGGCATACAATAATTTTCTTGCAACAGATTTCAACGGAAAAAAATATTATGAAATGCTTGGAAAAGAATTCAAAATAATGATATTAAAGAAGCTCAGTGAGATATTAAAAATACAGATAAAAATACAAAGGCATTAGAAAAATAATTCAGGATATGAATGAGAAATTCATCAGAGATAGATACCATAAAAAAGAACCTAAAAGAAACCCTGGAACTGAGTAAGTCAGTGAATGAAATTAAAAATACATTCAATAGCTTAAACAATAGATCAAGCAGAAGAAACAACTTCAGAACATGAATACACGTTGTTTGAAATAATCCAATCAGAAAAAAAGGAAGAAAGAAGAAAGCCAACATTGCTTACGTGACATCGTAAAGCAGCAAAATATACACATTTGGGATATTTCAGAAGGTGAAGAAAAGAGCAAAGGCATTAAAAAACACCTATTTATTGAAATAATAGCTTTAAACATCTGAAGTCTGGCAAGTGATTTAGACATCCAGATACAAGAATCTCAGATATCCTGACATAGTTTGAATATGTGTGCCTGCCCAAGTCTCAAGTTGAATTGTGAACCACAGTGTTGGAGGTGGGGCCTGGTAGGGGGTGGTTGATTGAATCATGGAGGTATATTTTTCATGAATGGATTAGCACCCTTCCCTTAGTGCTCTCCTCACAACGTGAATGAGTGAGTTCTCATGAGATCTGGCTGCTAAAAAGTATCCTTCCCTCCCTTTCTTCCTTCTTCTTCCTCTCTCTCTCTCTCTCTCTCCCCCACCCCCTTGCTTTTGCCATGTGAGTTTTCTTCTCCTGCTTTGTATTTCACCATGAGTAAATCTCCCTGAGGCCTCTCCAAAAACAGATGCTGAAGCTATGCCAAGTAAATCTCTTTTTTAATATATTCCCCAGTCTCAGGTATTTCTTTATAGCAATTCAAGAATGGCCAAATACAGATCCCCAAGTAGATACAACCCATAAAGTTTCTCCAAGGCACATTATAGGTACATTGTCAAAAGTTAAAGACAAGAAGAGAATTCTGAAAACAAAGAGAAAAGCATCTAGTCACCTTTATGAGAAATCCCATGAGATTAACAGTAGATTTCTTAGCAAAAGCATTACAGGCCAAGAGAATGGGAGGATAGGAAATATTCAAAGCACTGGAAGAAAAAAAAAAGTTGACCAAGAATACTATACCTGGCAAAGTTGTCCTTTATAAATAAAAAAGAAATACGGTATTTTCCAGACAAGAAAAAAATGAAGGGGTGCATTGCCACTAGACCAGACCTACAAGAAATGTTTAAGGGGTTCCTTTACCTGAAATGAAAGGATCATCAGAAACTATTATATACAATCAAATGCTATCAAACTGAAAAATCTAGTGGAAATGGATATATTCCTGGATACCTACAACCTACAATGATAGAATCAGAAAGAAATAGAAAATCTAAACAGATCAAAAATGAGTAGTGAGACTGAATCAGTAATGAAATTTCCCGAAAAGGAAAGCCCAGGACTCGATATATCCATAGCCAAACTCTACCAAATGTATAAAGAAGAACTAATACCACTCCTCCTGAAACTTTCAAAAAATTGGAAGAGAAAGAATTCTCCCTAAATCATACTATTATGACCAATATCATCCTGATACCAAAATCAGACAAGGACATAACAAAAAAGAAAACTAAGCCCAGCATCCCTGATGAATATAGATGGAAAACTACTCAACAATATAGTAGCAAACCAAATCCAACAGCACATCAAAAAGATAATATGCCATGATCAAATAGGATTTATACCCGGGATGCAAGAATGATTCAACATATGCAAAATCAATAAATGTGATACATCACATCAATAGAATGAAGGACAAAAAATCATATTATCATCTCAATAGACACAGAAAAGCATTTGATAAAATTCAACATCCCTTCATGTTGGAAATTCTTGACAAAGTAGGCATAGAAGGAACATACATCAAAATGATAAAGTCTGTATAAAACAAACCCGAGCTAACATTATGCTGAATGGGGAAAAGTCAAAAGGCTTTTTCTCTAAGAACTGAAGCAAGAGAAGGACACATGCCTTCACCACTCATAATCAACATAGCCCTAGAACTTCTAGTCAGAGCAATTAAGCAAGAGAAGGAAATAAAGGTCATTCAAAATGGAAAGAAAGATAACAAATTAGCCTTAGCTACATAGAGATAGCATGATCTTAAGACTCCACCAAAAACTCTTAGAAGTGATAAATTCAGTAAAGTTGCAGGATACAAATCAATATACAAAAATTAGTACTATTTATATTCACCAATAGTGAATATTTTAAAAATCAAGAAAGCAATCTCATTAACAATAGCTACAAAAATATTAAATACCTAGGAATCAATGTAACAAAAAAAGTGAAAAGTCTATAGAAAGATAATTGTAAATCACTAATGAAAGAAATTGAAGAGGACAATCAGAAAATGAAAAGATATTTCATGATCATTGGTTGGAAGAATTAATGTTGCTAAAATGGCAATACTACCCAAAGCAATTTACAGATTCAGTGCAGCATTCCTCTTCACAGAAAGAGAAAACAGTCCTAAAATTTTTATGAAACCAAAAAGTGCCTGAATAGAGCAAAGCAATCCAAGAAAAAAAAGAATAAAGCTAGGGACATCACAATACCTGACTTCCAAATATATTACAAGACTATAGTTTAAAAAACAGCATGGTAGTGGTATAAAAATACACACATAACCCAACTGAATAGAATAGAGATGCCAGAATTAAATCCATGTATTACAGCCAACTCATTTTCAATAAAGGTGTCAAGAACATACACTGGGGAAAGGTCATATTTTTCAATAAATGGTGCTGGGAAAACTGAATATTCATAAGCAGAAGAATGAAACTAGACCCTTATCTCTCACCATAAACATAAATCAGCTCCAAATGGATTATAGACTTCAAGTTTAGACCCAAAACTATAAAAGTACCTGAAGAAACACAGGAGAAACACTCCAGGACATTGGCCTAAGCAAAGATTTTATGGCTAAGACTGCAAAAGCACAGGCAACAAAAAATAAAAATGGACAAATGGGACTATAGTAAACTAAGAAGCTTACTTCTGCACAGTAAAGGAAACAATCAACAGAGTGAAGAGACAACCAGTTGAATGGGGAGAGGATATTTGCAAACAATTTATCAGATAAGGGACTAATATTCAGAATATAGGAGGAACTCAAATAACAGCCAAAAAACAAATAATCCCATTAAAAAGTGGGCAAAGTTTCTGAATATATATTTCTCAAAAGAAGACATACAAATAGCCAATAGGTATACAGAAAATGTTCAACATCATTCATTATCAGGGAAATGCAAATCAAACCACAATGAGATATCATCTTACCCCAGTTAGCATGGCTATTATCAAAAAGACAAAAAATAGCAGATGCTGGTGAGAATGCAGAGAAAGGGAACTCTGTTGGTGGGAATGTAAATTGATACAGTCCTTTTGAAAAACAGTATGGAGATTTATCCCAAAAAAACTAAAAGTAGAAGTACTATACGCTCTAGCAATTCATCTACTGGATATTTATTTTTTAAAAATCAGTATGTCAAAAGGATAACTGCATCTCCACTTTTATTGCAGCACTATTCACAATAGCAAAGATATGAAATCAACCCAAGAGTCCATCAATGGATAAATGGAAAAAGAAAATGTAGCATATATACAAAATGGAATACTATTCAGCCATAAAAAAACAAAATCCTTTCATTTGCAGCAACAGGGATGAAACTGGAGGTCAGCTGTGTTAAGTAAAATAGGCCACGCACAGAAAGACAAATATTGTAAATATAATATCACTTATATGTGGGAGTTAAAAAATTAGTATCAAGGAGGTAGAAAGTAGAGTGTTATTAGGGGCTGGGAAGGGCTGGGAGGGAATGAAGAGAGTTTGGTTAATGGGTACAAATATACAGTTATATAGAAGGAATAAGATTCAATAGCTGAGTGGGTTAACTATAGTTAAAAACAGTGTATTATATATTTAAAAATAGCTAGAAGAGAGGTCTTGAAATGTTCCAATACATAAAAATAATAAATGCTTTAGGTGATGGATATCCTAAATACTCTGCCTTGATCATTAGACATCCTATCATGTAACGAAATATCACAGGCACCCCATATTTGTAGAAACATTATGTATCATTTTTTTTAAAGATAATGCACATGGACATTTTCACTCTCTGAACACAGGGAAGACTTTCCTGGCATAAAACAATTAAAATTTTAAAAACATAGAAATGATAGCAGTAGGTAGGCAGGTAGATAGACAGACAGGTAAGTAGGTAGGTAGATAGGTAGATTAGATAGAGATAGAGAGACAGACAGACAGATAGATAGACACACACAAAGATACATAGATACAGATTTAAACAGATAAATATCAAAAGCTTGTGTACTTCCTAAAACATAATAAACAAAATCAAAAGGGAAAAAGCAAACAACAGAAATATTTACAACAAGGAATACAAATGAAAAGTTGATTTAATTAATATATAAAGACTACGATCAGTAAGAAACAGACAAAAATCTTAGTTGGAAAAAAAAAATGGGCAAAGGTCATCATAGAGAGAGGCTTTCCAAAGAATTGGGAAAGTGAAGAAAGAGTTATTGCTCAGGAACAATTGGGCAATGACCGCATTCCCACCTCTGCGTAAGGATTTAGGCCACAATGTGCTCAGAAAGTGTCACCAACAATAATATTCCCCTCAGAGAATAAATGTCAGGAGAAACAATACAAAGAATGCTTCATAGGCCGCTTCTCCCGCAGCCACCTAAATCATGGTAAACTCTAAATTCTTAGCCAAGTAAGGAGTTTCCTGAGGCTGCCATAACAAGCACTACACACTTGGTGGCTTCATCAACAGAAATGTATAATCTCACAGTTCCGGGGGCCAAAAGCCCAAAAAGTTGAAGTGTTGGCAGGGTTGGTTCCTTCTGGGGGCTCTGAGGGAGAGGCTATTCCATGTCTCTCTTCTAGCTTCCGGTGGTTGCTGGTGATCCTTGGTGTCCCTTGGCTTGTAGACACATCAATCCAATCTCTACCTCCATCATCCCGTGGCATATTCCCCTCTGTATGTCTGTGCATCTCTGTGTCCACATTTCTCCCTTCTTAAGGAGACACAGTCATATTTTAACCAGGGACCACCCTAATACAGTATGACTTCATCTTAATTTGATTATATCTGCAAAGACCTTATTCTAAACAGGGTCATATTTACAGGCACCAGTGGAGAGGACTTGAATATATCTTTTTAGGGGAAGGGAGACACAATTCAACCCACAACAAACACCAAGAGACCAGAAACTCAGAGTAAAGATGTGTTGTGATCCCTTCTCATCCATCTGTAAACACACTTGGCAAATCTCTACACAGGAGTAAAGGGATCGGGTCAAATGTGGAGATAGAAATATAGGTAGTCTCATTACCATTTAAAGATATGCAAGCTTTAAAAGCAATGCTGGGCACAGTGGCTCATGCCTGTAATCCCACACTTTGGGAGGCCAACATGAGTAGATCACTTCAGCCTAGGAGTATGAGACCAGCCTGGGCAACACGGCGAAACCCTATCTCTACAAAAACATACAAAAATTAGGCCGGGCATGGTGGCTCATGCCTGTAATCCCAGCACTTTGGGAGGCTAAGGTGGTGGATCACTTGAGGCCAGGAGTTCAAGTTCAGCCTGGCCAATATGGTGAAACTCTGCCTCTACTAAAAACATGAAACAGCTACTCCGGAGGTTGAAGCAGGAGAACTGCTTGAACCCAGGAGGTGGAGGCTGCAGGGAACCAAGATCGTGCCACAGGACTCCAGCCTGGGCAAGAGAACAAGACCCTATCTTGAAAAAAAAAATTAGCTAGGCATGGTGGCATGCCTGTAGTTCTAGCTACTCAGGTGGCTGAGGCAGGAGGACCACTTGAGCCCAGGAGGTAGACAGGAGGTGAGCTGAAATCACACCACTGCACTCCTGCCTAGGTGACAGAGCCAGATCCTGTCTCAAAAAAGAAAAAAAAAAAAGACACCATTTTTACTATAAAATTAACAAAGACTAAAAGATAACACAAAAGACGATATAGAGAAATTCATTCTAGAGGGAGGTAGCGGCAGTGTTGAAGGGACATGTTCAGATGTGTAATCATCCTGAAGGACAATTCATAAATAACTATCAAAAACCTTCATTCAAATTATTGCAATATTTATTGGATATTCAAATATGCAATCAAATATTCAAATATTTGTTGAATACTTACTTTGCACCAAGCACTGTCCTAAGGCTTCTAATCCAGTAATTCCACTTTTGGAAACGTATCTGTGATGGTTAACATTGAGTGTCAACTTGATTGGATTGAAGGATGCAAAGTATTATCCCTGGGTGTGTCTGTGAGGTGTTACCAAAAGGGATTCACATTTGAGTCAGTGGCCTGAGAGGGACAAACCCAATCTCAAGCTGGGTGGGCACCATCAAATCAGCTGCCAGCATGGCTAGAATAAAGCAGACAGAAGACTGTGGAAGGACTTGACTTGCTGTGTCTTCTGCCCTTCATCTTTCTCCCATGCTGGATGCTTCCTGCCCTTGAACATCAGACTCCAAATTCATCAGCTTTTGGACTCTTGGACTTACACCAGTGGTTTACCAGGGGCTCTCGGGCCTTCAGCCACAGACTGAAGACTGCACTGTCGGCTCCCCTACTTTTGAGGGTTTTTTTTTCTTTTTTTTTTTTTTTTTTTTTTTTTTTGAGACGGAGTTTCGCTCTTGTTACCCAGGCTGGAGTGCAATGGCGCAATCTCGGCTCACCGCAACCTCCGCCTCCTGGGTTCAGGCAATTCTCCTGCCTCAACCTCCTGAGTAGCTGGGATTACAGGCACGCGCCACCATGCCCAGCTAATTTTTTGTATTTTTAGTAGAGACGGGGTTTCACCATGTTGACCAGGATGGTCTCGATCTCTTGACCTCGTGATCCACCCGCCTCGGCCTCCCACAGTGCTGGGATTACAGGCTTGAGCCACCGCGCCCGGCCACTTTTGAGGTTTTGACACTCGGACTGTCTTCCTGGCTTGTAAGCTTGCAAACGGCCTATTGTGGAAGTTCACGTTGCGACCCTATGAGTCAATTCTCCTAATAAGCTCCCCTTCATATATACATATATCCTATTAGCTCTGTCCCTTTAGAGTACCCTGACTAATACAGAATCCAGAGAAAATTAGTAGACATGCAAATATTTATATTAGGGAATCTATTGCAGTACAAAAATGCCTAAAGGGTTAGCAATAGGGAAGTAATTAAATAATTTATGCTACATATCCAACATGATACAATAGAATGATGAAAATAAAATTAAAGAGTAGTTAAGAACAAGAAAAATTTTACTAATTTTATGGAAAATGGGATAAAAATATACATTTACAGTATGGTCCCAATTTCTGTATATAGTTTAATGTTCAGCCAACATATTTATTTAGTATCAAATATGTGCCAGGACTTACAAGAGAGAATCTATAAGATCTGTGGGTAGGATTAAAGGTCAACTTATATTTTCTTCTATTCTTTTTTTCTCCATTTTATAGAAATTATTGGAGAACAGCTTCTACACATAGTAGAGCACTTTTATTCATGTTTTCACCATGAATAAAAGTGTATCTTAAAATGAAATGGAAGAACAGAAGTCAAAAAAATGTAATTTCAGCTTCAAGTACTTGCTGTTTAACAAGGAATGGAAATTTGAATTTGAATTCACCTTTAAAGGCAGGCACATTATTTGGGGGTAAAAAAAAAAGAAAGAAAAAGAAAAGCTGTAGCAAGTCTTCTAAATTATGCATGGGTAAAGAGAAGATTCT
The DNA here is from genome assembly GCF_001604975.1 of Cebus imitator. Classification (NCBI taxonomy): domain Eukaryota; kingdom Metazoa; phylum Chordata; class Mammalia; order Primates; family Cebidae; genus Cebus; species Cebus imitator. The sequence continues at coordinate 2,495,707 of NW_016107634.1, forward strand.
GCTCAAGTGGAGAAGTTCAGAAAATTTGAGATTGAAAACCTGAAAAATGCTAAATGGAAAAGAGAGGAGACAGTAGCATTTTGGGGAGATGTTGCTTTTGAGAGAAAAGAGTTGAAACTTGGGGGAAAGGAGAAAAACAAAAGGGATATTTATTAATTCCTCAGGCTGTGTTGCACACCTGGTTAAAGGAACAGTGAGGAAGACGGGGTGGGCAAAGAGTAACCAAGGTCTTCACCAGGACTGGAAGCGACTCTGGGCTAGGCTGAGCTCCCTGGCGGCCCAGCTGGCCACCTATACATGGCTGAGTGTTGGAGCAGGGCCTGCTTCTGGATGGAGCCCTGACGTTTCCGGATGGTATGCACAGCACAGATACCAACATTCTTGCAAGTATGGACAGTGATGGCCTTCCAGGTAGCCTGTGGCTAATAAGCATGGGCAGTTGAAGCAGGAGACATAAGACAGCATAGTCTGGACCAAAATAAAGATGAGGGCACTCTGAAGTGGGCCTGAGGCTTTGTAGCACACAGGAGAAGCTTGAGGATTTATGATGAAGACATTTCATAGTCAAAGGCTAATTAATCCAAGGGACATGAGTTCATAGTTCCTTCAATTTTCAACTTTAGCCATATTTTCAACAAGGAACTTGCATTTATTTTAGAATCAAAAAAGATAAGTTAATGCCTCTTCTATTCAACAGTGCTCTCTTGCCTTGAATTGCCCTTACTTCTCCCATTCAGAGCAAAGACTTTTTTTTTTTTTTTTTTGAGACAGAGTCTTGCTCTGTCACTCAGACTGAAGTGCAATGGTGCAATCTCGGCTCACCGCAACCTCTGCCTCTTGAGTTCAAGTGATTCTTCTGCCTCAACCTCCTGAATAGCTGGGATTACAGGCGTGTGCCACCACCCTTGGCTGATTTTTGTATTTTTAGCAGAGACACGGTTTCACCATGTTGGTCAGGTTGAGATCAAAGACTTTTTCAAGAACTTCACCCCCACTTCCTAATGGTCCACCCAAAGGGTACTCCCCAACCATTTTCTTTTTTGTTTTAGTCACTTGAATGCTGTTGACCCCCCATCTTTCCCATAACTTTTCCCCTAATGTCCCTGACTCCACTCTCTCCTACCTCTCTTCCCACCACTCTGTCTGCTTCTTGCTTGTCTTTAGGGGTCCTCTTCTTCTAAAGCCTACCTCTTGGAAGCTTGTGTTTTCCACAGCTCTGGAGTGGGTCATCTTCGCTTCCCTTCTACATTTGTTCCCTGGTCCATCTTCTCCATGCCAGCCCTTAAACCCTCATGGCTTTATTTACTGTGAAGTCTGCAGGGCCTGGAACAGCTCTTCAGTCACTGGAGGTGTGTGATAGGCCGTGGCTCACCTTGCGACATTCAGGGCAGATCATTATTTACCACTCCCTCCTTCTAGGCAACAAAATTGTTTCTAGCCGTCATTCTTTTCTTGATTTGCTTTTTAATGTTTATGCAACTTACAATAAAGAATACGTTCACATTTTAAAATATGATTTATGTTCAGTAAATATTTCATATATGAACTAAAATTAGGACTTACCAGTTTCATGCTCTGTTTTAAATTCAAACACAAATTAAAAAAAAAAAACAAAAAACTCCAGGTTGTCAAATGGTAGGACAGAATTGGTGTAACCCAAGCCCTGTTTGTTCATCTTTGCAATTCACTGGGCTAACACTGTTTATTTCTAATCTACTGTTTAAATGCAGAAACATGTAGCATCACAGGGGATGGAGATAGGAACTGCTCTCAAAGCAAGTTCAAACAATTATAAACTTACTCTTGAAACAAATCATGCAGTTGACTTCACACATGTCAGGGGCTGAATATATAACAAGAGTTCTCCAAATTAATAAAGAAGACAATGTTTTTGTGAAGAAATAAAGAATAAACATGTGCTAATCTGAAGCTTGCAAATGTATTGTTAAAACTCAGTAACAACTGCAGCAATTGTTTAGAATTTACAATAACAGATTTTTTTCAGGGAGGAATATTTTGTCACAGCATTGCAACACTTGATAATAAAAACAGCACCTCTTATTTAGTTTCAGTCTATGCAGAAAATGCACTGTCTTATTGCTAGCTGCTCCCAAACCCCACTGTTGGGTGGTATTGACAATGCATATTTGTTGAATGGCTCTAAGACTGTCTCTTCAGGCAGACTTCTCTTCTAAATGTTTGACTTGTTTTTCCTTGTGCATTTCCATTCCACTGTCCCAAAGGAACCCCAACTCTGTGGTTCTGCCTTTTTTCTATCTTACACTGGTGAATGGCACCAGATTACACTGAGTGCCTCAAGCCAGAAACTTGAGATTCCTGTCACTTCTTTCCTCCAACTAGAAACAAAACGCTTATTTTATCTTCTCAATGTTACTAGAATCCATTCTCTACTTTCCCATTCTTACCAGCCTGTACTAATTCAGCACTTGAACATTCTGTCCAGGACGAGTACAGCAGCTACCTGCTCAGTTTCTCTGACTTTTTCTTTCTTACTCTAATCTCCCCAAACTTCTCTAAACCTCTTTAAAAAAATGAATCTCTACTGCAAAGGATTACTATGCAGATTAAGTAGCATGTATGAAGGCCTTAGTTTAGTGTTTGGCCCATAGACAATGTTCAAAAATGTTAGTTTTCCTTCCTAAAACATTGTTTGACATTCTACTGCTTACAAAATCTGAATATTTTGAGAGAAAGTAATTGTATTTTGAGACTGAATTAATGAACCATAATTTTATGTGCATAAAAGACCAAATTATGCTGGTAATTTCAGTTGTATAAATGCGACATAATTCAAAGTATTCCCAAACTCATTTTTATTATCAGCATCAAACATTTACTAATCATTACTTTGCACACAAACATACACACATACGAATAAGTTCTGGATATATTGACATAGATATATATATATATATATATATATAGATAGATACAAGAAAACATTTATGCTCTCAAGGACTTTATAATTCCATCCACACAGATAACTTATCATAGTGATGCATAAGTGTTCATGAATGCCACAGCCATCTGTGAAAGAGAAAGAGACAGAGAGAGATAGAGAGAGAGAGAAATAATCCACCAACCTGGGGAAATTAGAGTATTTGTGGAGGAGAGAAACAAAGATGTGTCTTAAAGGAAAACCATACAGTTATACCCAGGTAAGAAAACCAGACATAAGTACATTTACTATAACAACAACAACAAAAACGTCTCAAAGTTTTGAGATAAGAATGCTAATAGGACATATGACCCAGCTTGAAAAGGACATAGAATTCATGGAAGGACATAACAGAATGGAATTTGAAAAGAACAATGAGGCCAGGAAGTGGACAGAATTAAATGCCACCATGAGGGCTTTTCTTTGAAAGTAACAAAGCATCAACACGGAAACTACAATTGCCTCCTAACTGGTTGCCCTACAGTTGGTGTCTCTCTCTATAATTCACCTTCAACTTAGCTGTCATTGTGACTTTTTCAAAACCTAAATTTGACTATGGTATGTCCTTGTTTTAATTCTCTTTCCTGGGTCTCCAAAGAAGATACACAAATGGCCAATAAGCAAATGAAAAGATGTTCAACATCACTAATCATTAGGGCAATACAAATGCAAACCACAACAAAATACCACCTCACAACCATTAGGATGGCTACTATCAAAAAACAAAAACAAACAGAAAAGAAGTACTGAGGAGGATGTAGAGAAATGGAACCCTTGTGCCATGTTGGAGGAAATTTAAAATGGTGTGGCCAGTATGAAAAACATGATGGCATTTCCTCAAAAAATTAAAAATAGAACTACCATGAGATCTAGAAATTCCACTTCTGGGAATACAGATGGTCCTAGACTTCAGATGGTTCAATTTAATGATTTTTTTTTATTTTACGATAGTGTGAAATTGATATACATTTAGTATGTTCCTTCACTTACAATGGGGTTACATCCCAGTAACCTCATCTTAAATTGAAAATATCAAAACACACTTCCCATTTACGATGGATTGATCTGGACACAGCCTCATCATAAGTCAAGAAGCTATCTCCGTAACCCAAGGAACCAAAAGCAGGGCCTGGAAGAGACATTTACAAACCAGTGTTCATAGTAGCACATTCACAATAGCCAAAACATGGAAGTAGCCCAAGTGCCCATCCATAAACAGACAGATAAACAAAATATATATACTTAAAAATGGCATATTATTCAGCCTTAAAAAGGAAGGAAATTCTGACAAATGCTACCACATGAACTTTGATGACATTATGCTAAGTGAAATAACTCAGTCACAAAAAGACAAATACTGTCCAATTCCACTCATGTGACGCACCTAGAATAGTCAAAATCATAGATACAGAAAGTAGAATAGCAATTGCCGGATGCTGAGGCAAGAAGAGAATGAGAAGTTGTTTCATGGGTAGAGTTTCAGTTTTGCAAGACGAATAAAGTTTAAGAGATTGGCTGCACTATTTATAATAGCAAAGACATGGAACCAACCCAAATGCCCATCAATGATAGACTGGATAAAGAAAATGTGGTACATATACACCATGGAATACTATGCATCCATAAAAAGGAATGACATCATGACCTCTGCAGGGACATGGATAAAGCTGGAAGCCATTATCCTCAGCAAACTAACACAGGAACAGAAAAGGAAACAGTGCATGTCTCACTCATAAGTGGGAATTGAACAATGAGAACACATGGACACAGGGAGGGCAACAACACATACCGGAGCCTGTTGTGGGGTGGGAGGCAAGGGGAGGGAACCTGGATGATGGGCCAATAGGTGCAGCAAACCACCATGGCACACTATACCTATGCAATGAACCTGCATATTCTGCACATGTATTCCGGAACTTAATGTAAAATAAAAATTAAAAATAAATAAATTTTAAAAAGAGAGATTGACTGCACATCAATGTAAATGTATATCATACTACTGAGTTATACACCTAAAAAATGGTTAAGATGGTAAATTTTATGTTATGTGTATTTTACCACAATTGAAAATAAAATTTGAAGAACGTTCTCTTCTGCAGGCTTCTACCAACAGAATGAGTTTTAAATCATGTAGCATGACATACAAAGCTTTCATGGTCTCACTACTTCCTATGGAAGAGAAGCAAGCATAACCAAAAGCATTCAGTTATGTTTGAGTTCCAGAAAAAGAAAAAGCAACAGAGTCAAGAATCATTTTATTTTCAAATTCTGCAGTGGGGAAATAAAGAGAATGAATCTTCATAAGAAAATCACAAATTGAAGTTTTTATAATGTTGGAATACAATGCCTCTTTAAGAAAAACACTTAGTAAAATTATTGTTTACATCAACTTGCAATTTTTGAACCATCATTAATTTTCACAGTAACCATTATTTCATGACTTATTTTATTTATTCAAACGATGTTTCATAAGCATTTGGAACTAGGGAATCTTGTAAAGCATATTAATGCATCTAACAACAAAGTAAATTAAGAAGTTTATTACACAAGGATGATTCTTATCTTTTCCCCTGCATGTCAAAAGCTTGACAGAAGTTCTCAATCTAGTTGGCACACACTTTACTGATTCAAAGCTAAGTTCCATTTTTAAAGGGCAAAGCCATATTTCTGATCTTATGTTTCCTTCTAAAGAGGAACATAGATGCTTTGTTTTCAGTTTTGCATGACCAGCCATACAATCTAAACCTTGGGTCTTGTATTCCAGAATGCCAAGGGAGTTGTCCCTTTTTTGTGCTGTCCCTCTTTGTCTCAAAGGGACCCATGCATACTTGTAAAATGTCCCTGATTGATTTTTATTCAAATTGTTGCTGGTTTGTGTAGCTTCTCCAAAAGAATATAAACTAGGAGCAGGCAGAAGCTATCCTTTTGATGCCTGTATCTGAAAAATTAGTGCAGCACTTGTTACTTGGGAGATATTCAATAATGTTAATTTAGCAAAATTGAAGTGGTAAACTGAGTAATAAATTGAGCGTTCAGAAAGCTATTTTTTAGGAGGATTAATCTGGCCAAAATGTGTCGGATGAATCAGAGGGCTTGTTTTAGTTTATGAGGGCTACTGCAACGAATTCCCACAAACTGAGTGGCTTTAAAAATCATTAATTCTCTTAAAGTCTTAGAGATCCGAAATCCCAAATCCATTACACTGGGCTGAAACTAACGTCAGCAAGGCCAGCCTCCCTCCAGAGGTTCTAAGGGAGAATTGTTGCCTTCCCTTTTTCGGAGCAGCATTTGTAGCATTCCTGGGCTCATGGCCTCCTTCCTCAATCTTCAAAACTCCCTCTCTCACTCGCTTCTCTCTTCCTCTTTCTCTTGGTCTATCACATTGCCTTCTCTCTTTTGTGTGTGCTTCAATCTCTCTCTGCCTCCCTCTTGTAAGTATCCTTTTGTTGACGTTTAGAGCCTATCCGGATAATCCAGAACCATCTCCTTCTTGCAAGATCTTTAACTCTTCACATCTGCATAGTCTCTATTACCTTAGATGGTAACATTCACAGGTTCCAGGGATCAGGACCTGGCTATCGTTGGGGACCATCAGTCAGCCTACCACAGGTGTGTAGAGTAGAAACAAATCAGTTAGGAAAACTACCACACTACTGACAATTAACTGCTAAACATGATTTCATAGCAGAAGAAAAGTAAAGCTAAGGATACGAAATCTAGTACGAAACAAGTGATAGACTATGGTGAATAATTAGATGTGGGAAACAAGGAAAAGAAAGAAAAGCTGACTTCAAGGCTCAGAGCCTTGGTACCTAGGGAAGTATTGATGCTAGGAACGCTATAAACATCAGAAAGGAGAACTGGGGTGATATGGTTTGGCTGTGTCCCCACCCAAATCTCATCTTGAATTGTAGCTCCCATAATTCCCACATGTTGTGGGAGGGACCCTGTGGGAGGTAACTGAATCATGGTAGTGGGCCTTTCCTGTGCTGGTCTCGTGATAATGAATAATGTCACAAGATCTAATGGTTTTATAAAGGGGAGTTTCCCTACACAGGCTCTCTTGCCTGCTGCCATGTAAGATGTGACTTTGCTCCTCATTTTCCTGCTGCCATGATTGTGTGGCCTCCCTAGCCATGTGGAACTGTGAGTCAATTAAACCTCTTTCCTTTATAATTTACCCAGTCTCAGGTATGTCTTTATTAGCAGCGTGAGAACAGACTAGTACATGGGGTGAAAGGAAGGCAAGAGAGATTTTAGTTGTAAGTATACTAACTCTGGGTTACAGGTAAACATTTAAATAAATATGGTTTATAGAAAACAAGCTTTGAGAACTAAAACTGAAAGGCAGGACCAGAAATAAAGATTGCAAAAGAGAATTATGGCATTGAAGGAACGATGGCTCACCAAGAGCGGAAAGAGTGGAAAGAAAGAACACCAAAGGTTATGAATTTTTTTTGGGGGGCGGGGGGAAACAGAGTCTCGCTTTGTTCATTGACGCACTCCAGCTCAGGCTGGAGTGCAGTGGCACAATCTCAGCTCACTACAACTTCCACCTCCCGGGTTCAAGCCATTCTCTTGCCTCAGCCTCCCAAGTAGCTGGGACTGCAGGTATGCACCACCATGCCAGCATAATTTTTGTATTTTTAGTAGAGACAGGGTTTCACCATGTTGGCCAGGCTGATCTCAAACTCCTGACCTCAAGTGATCCAGTCGCCTCAGCCTCCCAAAGTGTTGGAATTACAGGCATGAGCCACTGTACCCAGCCGGTTGTGTCAAAATGACCCATGTTGGGACTGCAAACAAAGGCAAGGGAGGAGAGGAAACATTCAGCGAGAGAGGAAAGGCAAGAATATCATTCAGAATCCCTGAAGTGGCCAGGGAAGGAAGCTTACACTAGGAAGACATTACCGACAGCTTCAGAAGCAACGAAGCAGATAGGGTAAGGAGAATTGTGATGAGGAAAGACTCTAAATTTGGTGATTATGGGTGGGTTGGTGACCATACGAGAAGAATCCCGGAAGCAAAGAGGGTACAGGAAGATGGATTTCACAGGACTGAATGTGTGAGTAGTAATGAAAGGAAATAATGAACATAAACCAGACTTTGAGAAGTTTGGTGCTAAAAAGCAAAAGCAGAGAAACACAAGATAGCTTAATATGAAAGCATAATCTGTGCTAAGTTCTGAATGTTTGTGTTCCCTCAAAATTCATATGTTGAAACGTAATTCTCAACGTGACGGTATCAATAGATGAGGCCTTTGGAGATTAGATCATGAGGACGGAGCTCTCATCAATGGACCGTGTCCTTATTAAAAAGAGTCAAAGGAGTTCATAGGCCCCTTCACCATGTGAAGACACTGCAGCAACGTGCCATCTGCCCACACCTTCACACCTTCATTTGGACTTCTCTGCCTCCGGAATTGCAAGACATACATTTCTGTGGTTTGTAAGCCACCTCAGTCTAAGGCAGTTTGTTATAGCATCAGTCCATGAATGGACTAAGACACAAATGACGTTTTTATTTATTAAGATAGGGGAATTCTGAGGTTGTTTATAGGGAAACAGAGGTTGCAGAGAGAAGATAGAATGTGGATATCAAAAGAAGCAAGCTCCAGAAGAGGGCCGTAAGATTACAAGCAGAGAGCAGAGCCCTGAAGGGATTCCTTCCCCTGTAGAAGTACCACAGTGTTCAGTTGATGGAGAGCATGCTTGGTGACCACCGTCACTGAAGTCTTTCCCCTTTGGGTCCCAATAAGGAAGTCATCCTACTATTACAATATCCCTTTTCACTTGCTGTTTAGGGACAAAGTCCATATGCAGGCCTCTGATATTCTCCGGACTATGGCACATGTGTAGACACAGAACTACCCTATCCTGCCAACTGAACAAAAATAAGCCATCTCTTCCCCAGATCCCAGTTTAAACTTGACCCCTGCCCCCCACCTCCTCTGCAGAGTCAAACATCCCTGACTGTGGATCCTGCCTGCATGGGTCCGAGCACTACTCCCTACCTCAACTTCCCTCCTTCAACTCGACATTTTGTCACAACCTGACATATCTGCCAGACACCTCTCACTTACCTGGACTTCTAGTCTTAGATTTCGTAGCTAGGCTTACTATATATCACATGACTCCCATGTCCCAGCATAACACCTGAAGGCCTTGACAACAGCTGGCCTGTCTGTGCTAAGTGAATTGAGGCATTGATCAATGAACCAGTGAATTTATTTCACAAAGCTAATCTGTATCATTCAGATCAAACATTACAAAAATTACTTTCCTTACATAAAAGTTTTTTCATGAAATTAGTTGGACATTGGCTTCAACAGCTTACTTGGCTTCACTATAAATTTTTTTTTTTTTTTTTTTTGAGATGGAGTTTCGCTCTTGTTACCCAGGCTGGAGTGCAATGGCGCGGTCTCGGCTCACCGCAACCTCCGCCCCCTGGGTTCAGGCAATTCTCCTGCCTCAGNTCCTGAGTAGCTGGGATTACAGGCACGCGCCACCATGCCCAGCTAATTTTTTGTAGTTTTAGTAGAGACGGGGTTTCACCGTGTTGACCAGGATGGTCTCGATCTCAACATTTTGAGTAAAATTTGAATTTTGTTTGAGCCTGGCACATAATTGTCATGCCACGAACTATGACGTGATAATAAGGGTAAAGCTGGGTATTAAAGCAAGCTAATAACCAAGCAACTTTAGACATTTATCTGAATGTGATGACACACATATGGTTCCTGTCACTGGGATATCTCCAGGGTAGAAGTGTTTATCTGCAGAATTGACAAACAGATCTTATAGGACACATATAAAACCAAGTTCCTTAATTACAGACTCGTAAAATATCTGCTGGCACAGTAGGGCAAGTTTAACTGCTCATGAGAGGATGCCATTTGGAAGATAAGAGCCTTAAATAGACCATGATAGAAGAGAGGGGAGGGATTTTAAAGGGCTTGTCCCAATAAACAGCAGACACTGTGAGGTTCACAAATTTGCCTGCAGTGAAGGAACTATTCAGTTTGAACTGGGATCCTCTCCCTTCATGCTGAGATACACTTGCTCTTTCAGTTCTCTGCCTTTCAAACAAAAGGCAGAATTAAACCTTTTGAGGTCACCCCATGTTATCTATGATTACCCTAGCTTGGTGTTGAATCACCTGTTTATCTGTAGCTTTTAATCAGCTACACAATGGCAAAAAGAGGAACCCAAAATAACACACAAACACACACACACACACACACACACACACACACACACACCCCTCTTATCAGAATAGACAGATGCAGAAACATACAGGCGAGAATAATTAGAGCAAATTGAGCTCAAGATGGAACAAGCCTGGAGAAAAAAATATTCCAGACACGCTAAGGGATGTTTCTGTTATTAAAAAAAGTGAGGACTCTGCGTTGATCCCCTCTTGAGGCAGACAGATAGTTTTGGGCCCTCCAGTTAGGCAAGGCCTGGGGCAGCAGGTGGGTAAGAGTCTCTGCAGGCACAAGTGCCAAGCAGCCTGGGTCTCCTTGGAAAAGGCAGTTCCATACTCCTTGCATTCTTTTTGGTTCTTTACCTCCAAACAGGAGCCTGCTGAGGCCGAGGACGGCCAGAATCACCTAAAGAAGAGAAGCTTCTCAGATGTTTCATCTCAAAGCAAAGATGGCTTTCATTTTTGAAAAGAAAAAAAACTAACAGCAACTGATTTTTTTTTCATCAATGTTCAGATCATTTTTACCAGTCTTATATGTTATTGAGACATAATTTCCACTTAACCATCTCTCCCTATGAATGTTCCTAGTAATATTAGGCATGAAGAAAAAGAAACACCACATGTGAGCAGGGCCTAAAGTTCACAACGTAAGAGATCACTGAAAAATTTTCCATGTTTCTCCAGCCAGAGTAAAAAAGAGTGGTTTACCAGGCAACGCTGAGTGTTAAATCAGCCGGGTCTCAGGGGACTCCTGTGTCTTTGATCTGGTGTTGATACCACCTCAGAAAGGAGGGAGAGTTCTCAGCCCCAAGGAAATAACAAGAGGACTGTGCTCAGTGACTCTTAATTCTCACTCAGCTTTAAAATACAGCACTAAGGAGAGGTGCCCTGGTCAGCTTCTTCCATGCTCTCTACAGAGAAGAACCTCAGACATAGTTTTATAAGACATTACCATTTCCAGTGTCGGTTTTTAATCTGTTAATGGATAGACTATTGCTGTTAATAACTTTAATTTTTGTTAAAGATATAAACTATGTGGCCGGGCGCGGTGGCTCACGCCTGTAATCCCAGCACTTTGGGAGGCCGAGGCGGGTGGATCACGAGGTCAAGAGATCGAGACCATCCTGGTCAACATGGTGAAACCCCGTCTCTACTAAAAATACAAAAAATTAGCTGGGCATGGTGGTGCGTGCCTGTAATCCCAGCTACTCAGGAGGCTGAGGCAGGAGAATTGCCTGAACCCAGGAGGCGGATGTTGCGGTGAGCCGAGATCGCGCCATTGCACTTCAGCCTGGGTAACAAGAGCGAAACTCCATCTCAAAAAAAAAAGAAAAAGAAAAAGAAAAGATAGAAACTATGCAGTGTGCAAGCCAAATGACTAAAGGAAAAGACACTTCTCTTTGTGTAATTGTCTTTGTTTTACATCTTGTTGCTAAGACAATATAAGCACATTGAGGAGAAACATTTCTGTCCTTTACAATTCATTGGGTTTAGCACAAAGCAGACACTCAATTAAAAATAAATACTTAGTACAATTAAACATGAGCTCTAATTCCTAAGAAATATAACATCAGCATATATGGGTAACGTTGAGTTTTGTATTTCAAAGTAAGATGCAATCCTATGTGTTGTTTGAAATAATTTTTTTTTTTTTAAGAGACAGAATTTCACTCTGTCACCCAGGCTGGGGTACAGTGGCACAGTCACAGCTCACTGTAGCCTCAAACTCCTGGGCTCAATTTATTCTCCCTCCTTAGCCTCCCAAGGCACTAGCCCCACACCTGGCTCTAATCAATTCATTTTATAAATGAGAAAACTGAGATCCCTAAGATTTGAAGTATAAAATTTTCTAACTAAGGTTAGAAATGACCAGTTTGCCAATGACAGAATATCTGTTCCGGCCTGGTAGTGTTCACACCACATCCAGAATGCTGTACCCTGTTTTACATACCTTGCTGTTAAGAGAAAGTTATATTCTAAATTATGTCCAGAAGAGAAAAGGGGCTTGAGATAATCTCTTACAATAAATAGGTCAATAAACTGTGACTATATTATCTATAAGAGGAAATATGATGTCTGTCTTCAAACACTGGAAAACTCATTATACCTAAGACCAGTTAAGCTTATTATTGGTGGGAATGCAAAACCAGGACCAATAACAATTATCAGTGAGAACCAAGCTACAACAGCAGAGGTGTTCTCATGTGTAATGACCGCTGTGTTCCTAAAGATGTTCAAGAGGAAGCTAGATGTCAAATGTCAGAACCAAATGACTAGCAACTTAACCCAGGCACTGTGCTAGGGGTTTACATATATTACATGTAGCTCTTCCAATGACTTATAAAGGTAGACATTAGCCTCAGTTTACAACTAGGAAACTGAGATTCAGAGGTTAAGTAGCTTAATCAAGGTCATACGACTCACAAAGAATAGCACAAGAACCATAAGGAAAGTCTACGACATTTCAGAGGCATAAGGACCATAACAGCCCCTGGCTCTTCTTACTGGTCTCACCAGGATTGGGTACTTAAGATTAAACCAAAGCAGTACATGAATTCCATCCCCTGCTAAATACTGACACTGGACTAATAGTTAGTATATTCATAGAGGAAAGCTGAAAAAGCAAGTGGCAAGCTCAGCATTCAAACTCACATCTCTCAGATCCCAGAATCCAACATCTTCTGACTCTATTGGATGACTGCAAGGACATCCTGTCCTTTTAGTTCCTGTTGGCTCTAAGATCTTCACTTTTGAGATTACTCTTTCAAGATAAGAATATGATGTTTCCCAAAACAGTGGAGGAAAGCTGAAAACTAAAAGACATAACACTTAAAGATCTCTAACTAAAATTGTAAAAGGTACTAGGATTCACTTATACATTGTGAACACTGTGTCTCCAGTAAAAGTCTGGTGCACCTCAGATCAGATGCAACAAGAGTTTATTTTATTGTATACCAAACAGTCCAGCATTTTTTTCTATTTATCAGGTTTTCAAATTAAACAGAAAAAATACTAAGGAAGTACTCTTGGCTATGTTCACAAACTTACCTTTAATCCCCCCCTTAATAATGATTTTACTAATAATGGTACCAGATTTTCCTTCCCTGGGCCAGTGAAGTGGAGTAAAATAAACGTGGGCTGCACCAGACCTCAGCTACTGTGTGTAGCTGTTATTGACTCACATTTGAGATAGCTCAGGGGACAGAAAGGCTTCAATAGCAATTACTTTTTTTAACTGATTCTGCTTTTTCAGGATAAAAGGATTTATTTTAATACTAAAAAGAAGTCAGTTACAGATTAACATTTGATTTTATCATAATAACATGAACCACTCCGCTTTTTCTTAAGAGCTTTCTTAATGCATAGAAAATGCCTTGATCTGTTTCTAATTCTATTCAAATCTCTCCATAGAATTTTCAAGCAATCCTTGTATAGGAAATAGGATGGTGTTCCCTTACACTTTCTGCTTCAAACACCAGAAAAAACTGGAGCTTTTGGAGCCATGACCTTCTGTGAAAGTCTAATAAAAGGTATGAGTCTTGTTCCCATAAAAATGTACATAACACATCTACACAAAATCTTGCAAACATTTCCTTATACTGTAGCAGAAAATTTTCTTCACACAGGTGAAAAAAATCTTGAGTTTCCACTTTTTGACAACTAGCATGGGTGGCTGTGTCCACCCTTTTCCCCAAAACTCTAACATAAACTATAGACAGAGAATATATACCTCTAACCATATACCCATGTAAGTTATTATAAGTGTGGATTTTTTTTAAGTGCAACAGGCATCCAATAGATGAGGTACATAGCTGACAGACAACTCTCTGTTGGAAGTCAACATTTGACAAAAGGCATACCTCCATTGTCTTCCTCTACTCCAAACTAAAGCATGAATACATGATTTTTAGGACACATGTTATCATCAAGATATTTCTAACGCGCATGGGTTCTTGCTTGAGAATATAAAACTTTCAGATGGGACAAATCTAACTACTAGTAAAGTTTTATTCTCTGTAGATTAACTCTTATTTGCAAAAAAAAAAAAATAGTAAAAATGATTCTTGTGATCTAACAATAATTTCAGAATGAACCCAAACATCCTGCTTCTTCAAATTCACTAGCTTCGTATTTCCACTGGCAAGAACATCATGCAAGAAACACTTTATGTCCTATCATGCTGTGATGAGAAAAAAACTAAAGATTATTTAAGCGATGTCAAGATTTTTTCTTATTTACATTATCTATAGTAACTAGGCTTCATATAAAAAATAATATTCATAATAAAAATGAAAGGACTCTTTTTATTTAACTCCTAAATGAATAATGAAAATAATACCGATCATGTAACACTGAAGCACTATAGGATTATTTGCAGTTTTAAGAAAAAGAACATAACTAATTTTTTCACCAAGATGTATTTTTAGATATCTTCTTTAGATATCCTGTTAGGATAAGGCAAGGAGTCCTTATCCTAGCAAGTTTTACCATAACACAGTTGCTGTTTTGCCATATTTTCCCATAAGAAGAAGGATCAAACTTTCAGTAGTACATAATTTACTCTTTTTTCTTTCATATTTAAAAAGCAACCAACTACAAACAGAATTCAGGCTGTAAGTATCTTTTCCAAGACTTTTTTTTTCATACTTTTAAGTTCTGGGGTCCAAGTACAGAGCGTGCAGGTTTATTACATAGCTATGTATGTGCCATGGTGGTTTGCTGCATCCATCCTCCCATCATCTACATTAGGTATTTTTCCTAATGTTAGCCCTCCCACCCCCCGACCCCCTGTTATCCCTCCCCTAACTCCCCCACCCCCCGACAGGCCACCGTATGTGATGTTCCCCTCCCTGTGTCCATGTGTTCTCATTGTTCAACACCTGCTTATGAGTGAGAATATGTGGTATTTGGTTTTGTTTCCAAGACTTTTTTTAATTAATAAGTTTACATTCTTCCTGTGTATAATCTCAGATGGTATGGAACATGTGTTACCTACAATATCTTTATTAGCAAACAAGAAATAGCATGGTTTTTTCTTCCTGTTGTAAAGATGATCAATTGCATATGTTTAAATTGTTCATTTCAGTGACTCACAACTCTCCACAGCCAACTGCATAATCAGTGATAAGCAATAGCAATAGGGTTTATATATGTATATATAAATATATATATATGGCATATGTTTATATAGATATAAAACCATACTGCATTTTCACAGGCTCTGTATTGCCACAAAAGAAAATTCTTGATCCTCTATAAGGTTGTCTAAGAGCAATTATCTTAAAATAGCAATAATAATTATACCCACATTTCAGTCCTAATATGATTTCTAAATGGGGCCACATACCTGGTTATGGGCTCCTGGGTGCCACTCTGAAGCTACTTCCTGTTTTGTTATAAATGATTTTAGGGAAGGACTTTATTCAATTGGTGTATCCTTGTTCTAGCACAAAAAATGTCAGGAGGTGCTCATTTGGTGTCTATTCTCTCCAATATTCTGATTTGCTTCATATGATTTACAAGCATTTAGTAACTGCCGTATCAATTACTCTACCAAAAGAACCCTGAAAAGTCCTACAAGGCCAGACTTTCGATCATTAGCCATGTGACAAGGCTTTTTGCACCTGGGAAGGGATGGGCTCGATAAACTGTCAAATACCATCCAATCCACAGTACCACAATGCCTTGGCCATTTCATTGCAAAAGATAACATAATGCATACAAATTACAAAAGGGGGAAAGAATAAAAGCATGGAAGTTATGCAATATCTTCAGTATTGCTCTTGTCCTGATCAATTATTCATACTTACTACTCTGTTATGTTTCTGTTAGAAGAGAAACCTTGCCTTTCAGAGAAAGAAAATTAAAATTAGATATTATAAAGGACAAATATCTATATTTTTTAAAAGCATAAAAGGTGGCCCCAGCCATAGGAAAGCTGTGGTCAAAACAAAAGCAAAGAGCTGGACAATGAGAAAGCTCTTTTGATCTATTTAAGCTGGAACAGGAGGATCTGTCATAGCTGAAACTTGAAAGAAAACTCACCCGCAGAGGGCTGAGAAACCAGCGGGGGAAGTATCTGGTTATTACTTAATATAATTGTAGCACAGAATAAAGAAGTTTTATTGGAAAACACTTTTGCCTGGAACTTCATATCTTATCAGGCTCATTGCCCTTCAAACAAGATGATGTAATTAACTGTGTCTTCGCAAAGAAGACATAGAAGTTTGCCTGATTTCTGGTCTGACTACCCTATAATTTTACCCCAGAATAATAGAAATTGAGCCATAAATCAAAATATTTAATCTCAATACAACTGTGTAAACAATCCATTAAGGGTATGTAGTTTATAATAACAGCCCTAAATATTACAACTTAAATATGAGTTATCAATAAAGAAAAATACTAAAAGCAACTTAATCAGTGAAATTTTGTTCTGTAATAGACATTAAAGGAAATATTCAATACAAGGACACTGAATTCCAAAAGAACTCAGTTCTGGCATTTTCTAAAAGGATTTAATATATTTTGACAATAACTCAATCTAAACATATAGACATATTTTATATGTACATTTTTCTACATTAGAAGCAGTTTTTGATTCACAGGCTGAGTTTCTAAGAGAAACAAATAAGCAGACACTTTCAATTATTTTAAGAGAAGCCCTGAACCAATTAACATATTCTTACTACAGATACTTGTAAGGTACTTAACCTGATAAGCACATAATCAAAATAATAATTAAGGAGCAAAATAGAAGAAATGGAAAAGCAGAGATGTTTTAAGGAGAGAAGTTAAAAGCAGCTTTTGTGTTGTGATAGTTCCAAGAGCGTTATAGGTTTGGGTTCTGAGGCCAGTTCTCCAGAAGTTCATTACGTTTTCTTAACAATTTTGACCAAAATTAAAATGAGCTATTCCCAAAAGGATGGCACTGTCTAAATGAGGGCCTCATTGTCCAAACCTCCTCCTGTGATGGTTACTGGGTATTAATCTACTTCACTCACTGTGCTTTTAGAAATACAGCACAACATTATACTTTAAAATAAATACACCTAAAACTAATAAGACACACTATTTTTTAAATTTTACTTTAAGTTCTTAGACACATGTGCAGAATGTACAGGTTTGTTACATAGGTTTACATGTGCCATGGTGGTTTGCTGCACCTATCAACTCGTCATCTAGGTTTTAAGCCATGCATGCATTAGTTATTTGTCCTAATGCTCTCCCTTCCCATGCCCCTCAGCCCCCAACAGGGCCCAGTGTGTGATGCTCTCCTCCCTGTGTCCATGTGTTCTCATTGTTCAGCTCCCACTAATTAGTGAGAATACGTGGTGTTTGGTTTTCTGTTCCTTAGTTTGCTGAGAATGATGGTTTCTAGCTTCATCTATGTCTCTGCAAAGAGTATGAACTCACTCTTTTTTATGGCTGCATAGTATTCCATGGGGGTATAAGGGCCAAATTTTCTTTATCCAGTCAATCATTGATGGACATTTGGATTGGTTCCAAAGGACACACTATTAATTAACATTTCTGCTCATTATTTAAGCAAACACATACAATTAGAGTAATTCATAGAGAATTTCAAATACCTAAAGATAATCTATTTTCCCAATTTCTGAAGGTTGGAGGGGTTGAATTTTGCTTCACTGTATACAAAAATAAACAAAATGAAGCAGTTGTATGTTTTTAAGAGCTAACTAGATTCCTTAAGAAAAAACTGTTTGTGATTATCAGAGTCCCAGGCCTCTAAGGAAGTAAGGAAGGGACGGTCACAAATGGTGGGAGGTGATTATGCTGAGGACATAGGGCTTCCTTCTTCTTGCTTCACACCATCCCACATTTATCTGTTTTCTACACTGGAATTCCACATAACTTTTTATCTGAAAATAGAATTCTGCTTTAGAACAAAGGCCATTTTTAAGGCGGTGATGACTATAGATGGCCAGGTGAAAATTTTCTAGGATGAAGAGAATTAAAATAATGATAAAAGAAGAAATAGACAAAGGGAAAATTTTGGCATAAAAACGTGAACCTAAAAAGGGACAGAGAGAACTAGGGTAAGTATACAATCACAAATCTCTTTCAAAACTTCATTAGCTTAAATCATTTAAAACTTTACTATTTGAGTTATGCAATTCCTTGTTTCCATTATTCTCAACCCAGGGTGGTGTATAGTTGTGACACTTAGTTTTATATATCGACTTCGCTGGGTTAAGGGATGCCCAGTTAGCTGGCAAAATGTTATTTCTGGGTCTGTCTGTAACCGTGTTTCCAGATGAGATTAGCATTTGAATCAGTAGACTGAGTAAAGCAGGTCTGCTCTCAGCAATTGGGTGGGCACCATCCAATCCATTCAGGGCTCAAATAGAATAATCAGAGGAAAAGCAAACTCTTTCTGTTTTTGAGCCGGGACATCCATCTTATCCTGCCCTCAACATCAGAGGTCCTAATTCTTAGGCTCAAAACAAGAGTGACCGCACCAGTTATCCTGGTTCTCAGGCCTTTGGACTCAGACTGAATTATATCACCAGCTTTCCCGGTTCTCCACCTTGAAAACCGCAGATGGTGGGACTTCTCAGACTCTATTATCATGTGAATAAACAATTCTCATAATAAATAAATGATTGATAGATAGATACATAGATAGATATTCTATTGGTTCTGTTTTTCTGGAGAACCCTAATACAACCGCCATGTGTTGATGTGTATGTAAAGCCACAGAATAAAGAAATGTCAGCTGATATTGCTATTATTCCTAGAGTACTAATCTTATTAATACTAGCGAATTGTATTAAAACAAGCTTGGTAATGTTATTAAATAAATCTGAAGTTTAGTAAATTTTAAGATAAAAACCCAATCTTCTCAGAGATGATGTACTTGCAGAAGGCCACTGTGGTCTATATCCCCATGTTCCCACACCTGAGCACTTGCTCTTCATCACCACTTGGAGTAGTTCTCATTGCAGAACACCAAATACAATAAAGCCCATGATGGCGTGCCCCATGATGATGCTAACTGGAATACAGTGATTGGCTACTGGTTCCCAACCCCTATTCTCAAAAAAGGGGAGCTAATGTTATCTTCTGCAGTAGGGAGGGGGAGAAAAAAGGAAAAAAATTATCACTATATATTTGTTTATAATCATCAGGCTATTTCTATTGAGCTGTTAATTAAAACAAGGTTATTTTTTTTTCCTAGAGCAACTGGTAGGCTGACCAAAAGATGTTGTTTTTCATTATCCTTGCAATAATGAGGCCCTACATTTTGTGCAATTAAACTGTTTGAATATTATTTATAGCATTATGGAGGAGTTTGCTGCACTTAATCTCCCTGGATTCTATATTGACCAAGACAACAGCCTATCTCAATTGCAGTTGTCTTGTCTATAAAATGAAAACTTGAGTACCTTAGGGAGGACAATTTTGATACACAAATGCTTTCCCTTTCCCTCATGACCATGGCAGACATGACCCTGGATATAGTCTTGAAGCCCTTCTTCCTGTTTTCCAAGAAATAAATCCAGCAACTGGGGGTGGATTATAAACAATATTTGCTATCCCTGGACTAGATTACCTCCAAGTATTCTGCAAGCTCTAACATTTATAAGTGATATGCTGAACAGGAGTCACAAACACATAGCCCCTGTCTGTTCATAGTCTTTCTTTGGCTCACGCTATGTATAGGAAGGAATGCCAATCAGCCACCCTGGCCATAAGGCAGCATGCAGAAATCCAAAGTAATTATCTACAAGATGAACACAAGGAAAGCCAACCATCTCTGAGACCTCCCTCTCTGGAACGGATTTTTTCCTTTGTTATCTGAACAGGAGGTTCATATGGAAAAGTACATGCAGAAAAAGTGTATCAACTTCAGAAACTTGAGATCAAGCAAGATTTTGTATGTTTAAAAAATTGAGCTCTCATTCCACTTCTCCAGCAGTCTCCTATATAACCTAGTCAAAAATAGAACCAGGTCCCAAAGTAACAGGGACATGAAGGTTACAAAGGTTAAATCACTTTCCCAAAGTTACTCAATTTAGGAATTAAATGGCTTCCAGTTTTTTCTCATTTCATGCCATGTTCAAAAAGGGCACAGTTTGGATTAGAAAGACCAGAGTTTCAAGTTGTACTTTTCCTCTATATCTAGCTTAAGCAAGCCTCTTAGCTCCCGTTTCTTCATTTATATTCTATCTAGTGAAGGACTGATAATGGCTCTCTCAAATGTTTGTTGTGAGGATTAGAATTTAGCTGTGTAAAGCAACACCTAGCATAGTCCACGACACTTGCCCAGCATTTTAAATGTTGTAGCCATTTGTAGTGGATCAGTCGAGCAGCAGACACAAATGGGTTAAAGGAGAACTGAATGGTTAACTTTGAGATTTATCAAAGAACGGACTTCAGGGACAGTAATGCTGCTAACCAAGATAGGAGACATTAATTTCCATTGCATAATAACAGATCTCAGAGGAAAACAATATTAAATGAACTATCAATGAATAGAGCTTACTGAGCATCAGGAGACTTGCAAAAATCATCAGTTCATGTCTCTGCCTTACGTAGGCAAACAATTCAGAACAAATAGTTGTCTCTTTTCTTCTTTAAGGTCACTAAGGAAAGAAAACAAGCAATTTCTCTGTATATCCCATTTCAGTTTGATCCCTTTTCGTCCCAAAGATCTTCATTAGATCCAACTGTAATCTCTTGTGTCTTAGTGTAAGCCTTTTTCATCTTATTCTGTCCTTTGCTGATAGAAAACGTGTTCAGTTTTATGGGACTAAAACTCTTCCCAGATGGTAGTTATCCTAAAAGCAAGATGTCTGGTTTTTCCACAGCATCATTTTCCAGCTCATTATTCACCATTTTTATTCTTTCTTAGCATTTGTGTATCAAACTTTCTTCCATTTTGTTACATCTTTAATAAGAGATGATAATGATGAAAATTATTTTAATACTTTGGAAAATCAACTTTCTTATCCTCCAACTTGTTAAATTCTTCCTCTTCCCCATCCAAACATAGCAAAACAATTATTTAACCCTGATGTTTTATTCCCTGAGAAGCTTGAATTTTGAGTAATTGGCTGTTAAAATGGTTCATGTGCAGAAAGACATATAAAATGTTTGAAAATGTGTTTTTAAATTCCTCCCTTAGATTATTTACATGCTAATAATAGTAATGACACTTTGAAACCCAGAAATAATATCTGAAGACATCACAGGTGCATAAATATGAGGTGCTAAAATTAAATTCTGGTTGTAGATTTGGGATCCTTGTAATAACTGCACATTTTTTGCTTTTTCTTAAGAAATAAACACTGAATTGAAAACAGAATTTTAAAAACTAAAGCAAAAATGATTGAACTTGTGATTGACAGTTACTATTGTTGGAAGTGAGTCAGGCTAAGGGTGTAGGCAGAGGTTACTTAGTATTGTCACCATAGCACACAGATCCAGATCCCTGCAGCAAGACAACCAGCCTTCAGCTTAAAAAGGAACCTGGACAGATAGATGAAATCTTTTAGGCATAGTGAGACAACAAAAAGAATATATAATACTAACTGTGCTCCCCAAAATCCCACTAAAAGAAAACAGAATGAAGAAATTTGGAGCAAGCTTAATTAAAGTTTCTCTTAAAACAGATCTGATACATTTTTTTTCTTAGCAGGGGGTGTGGTGAAAAAATGAAGAGTAAAGTTTTTATAAAATCTAAAATCTGTTTCTTTTCTCAATTTCTACCTGGGGCAAAAAGAAAAAATAAAAAGTTGTTTTATTATATTCTCCTCTCTCTGCTTCTCACACACAACTTCTCATTAAATCTCTTTTTTTCCCAAAAACCTCTTCCCTTGACTGATGGCTTTTGCTTAAGGCTTAATCTATGTTTTCTCCTTATAATTGAATGGCACTGTGTCCAATATACCCTGCTGTGATATAGTAAATCACACCTTCCTGAATCTCCGAAATGCAGTTAAAGGATGTCAGAATTATCTTAGAGATGACAGGTTTCCCTTATCTAAGGATGATAGAGCTGTCCCTAGTGAAAAAAAAAATCACCTCATAACATTTTAAAGATTCTTCTGTAATATTTAAATAGTTTTGAACTTAAATAAAATAGGAAACTGGCCCTTTTAAAGAAAAATAGCTGCCTGGTGCAGTGGCTCACATCTGTAATCCCAGTACTCTGGGAGGCCAAGGTGGGCAGATCACCTGAGGTCGGGAGTTTGAGACCAGCCTGAGCAACATGGAGAAACCCCATCTCTACTAAAAATACAAAATTAGCCCAGCGTGGTGGCACATACCTGTAATCCCAGCTACTCAGGAGGCTGGGGCAGGAGAATCACTTGAATACATAAGGCAGAGGTTATGGTGAGCCAAGATTGCGCCATTGCACTCCAGCCTGGGCAACAAGAGTGAAACTCCATCTCAAAAATAAAAATAAAAATAAAACAATTAGAAATCATTAGTGGAACCAGGCTCTAAAACTGCAGAATTTGGTAATTAGGTGATCTATGGCAGTGTCATACAAAGAACTCTCCCAAGAGCTCAGAGCTTCTGAAAGGTAAGGCAGTCTGCTGAGTCAACTGTGGCCACCAGGATATGTCCAAGCAGCTCTCCTGATTGGAAACCAAACTTGCAACAAGAGAAATGGTACTTTGGAAAAAGTTGATTGTTTATTTTTGATTTTTCACTAAGAAAAACAAAAAGCATGAAGCAGAGGCTTTCTGAGGAAGATGCCTTTCTAAGCTGCACCCAGGGACACCTACCACAGGCCTTCCAACAATGGCAGAAGCACTCCGGGCAAATAGTGAGGCCATCAGGTTTCAGCCTTTTCTCTTTTGGATTCCTTCCCTTTCCTTCTTCTGGAGCTCTTTGGGGTATCCAATAAAGACTTCGCCTGTCTTCTTTACAATCAATTCAGAAAGAATTGACATCAAGCATTTTAAACTTTTAATCATTCCACCAATTTTACAGGGTGACCTATTCTAGGCATTTATATTTTGAGAAGTCTTTGGCACATAAATATACATTGAAAATGTTTGGTTAAGAAACAAAAGGGCTCTTCCTGAATTCTGACTGTATTTTCTGATGCTGGATTCTGTCCTGAATAAGAAGAATGGACACTTCTCCAAGTGACACCTTGTTCTCCTAAGAAGATGAACCTGGCCAGTGGCACCACTAGGGCTCATGAGAACCCATTTCCCAGCCCTTGCATTCCTTAAAGCCAAAGGCAATTATGTAATCATTTACCTTGTATTCCCAACTGTAAGAAGTATGCCTCTGAAACTTTTTAAAAATTTCCCTTGTAAAATTAATTTTATTGAAAGATTGCAAATATCACTTACCTTAGGCTCACCACTAAGCTGACCTTTCATGTATTTGTTTTGCTCAGATGTGTCTCTATTCAGGAAGCCTAAGATATATTTGTCTTATAACTAGAATACAAATTAGATTTTTATTCACTGAGCATCCCCTAGGCCCCATGGTATAGCAAAAACTCAACAGATCCCCCAGTTAGGGTTTCTCTATTCCAGGACACTAATTATCAATTATTTTATCTCAAAAGGCTTCTTATCATTTTTTTCCTGTAGGTCTCATGATTTGAAAGATTTCTGTCTGGCAAAGATGGGCACATTAAGTAATTCACTTTCCCTTTTCATTAATCTAACAAATATAGCTTGCCAATAATCAGACCTCTGGATAGATTGAGATAAATATATTACCACAATGGAGTTACATAACCTCAGCCCAAAGCAAAGAAATTTGACAGTTTAATTAGTCTGTGCATGGTTGTTGTGAATAAATGTATAACTCCTTTGAGATTTTTCAAGTCATCAAAAATAGCTCATAGAGTCTCATTACCATCCTCTAGACCACCTAGTTAAGGACAGAGGCTCAGTGCTCTCTCCCCACTCTCTTACTCCCTTTACTCCCCAGAATTTCTGTCTTCTCTAGTGCTGGATTGTAAAATATCAACGAACACACTGGCCCATCAACTATTAATGTCTTAACCACTTCATTCCCCATTTTATGTCTTAATTTTTATTTCTCACTAAAGTATACACATGAGCTTCCAGCGTGGTAACACATTTCATCCCCAGCTTGACCCAATGCCCCCAAGCTACTAAACTACCCTCACAGAGAGTGACATCTGTGAACTAGCCTTGCAGGTAGGTAGCTTTGCCGAGAATGCCCAAGCACTTGTTTGGTCAGAATACATATTCAAAAAATAAAACTTTCTTAATAGGGGAGATTCAGTTACGTCCAAGAATAAAATGATTGTTTTAAGAATTTTTTCCCGTTTTTTTCTTTTATTTATCGGGAGACAGAAGAGAATAACATTATATAAACAGAACATTAGCTAATTAATTGCACCATGTACATTTCAAATGGGTCGACCTGAGGCTGTGTACTTACAATCTGACAAAGTCATCTCACTAGGTGGGGAGCAGGTAAATAGAGTCCCACTGCTCTCACACAAAGTCCACATTAAAAAGAAACAAAACAAAACCTCTTTTCCTGTAATAGGCAAGCATTTACAGTACAGATTTAGGTGTACATGGTGATTTCTTGAAAATGCTGTTGTTTAACATAAAATATGGCAGGATAAGATGTTTGACCACATTGAAGTGACATCCAACACATCCACAGCCTGAAAGCTGTTCTTAGATTTGCCTCACTCTTTTCACCAGGAATGGACATTTCAGATACAATTCTGTTTCCTGTTTTAAGTGAAAAGGATCTCAAATGATATGCCCATAACATACGGCATGACATCCATTCTTATTTTTCCTTTGAAATACATTAGTAACTTTAGCTAGACCTTTTCTTCCCTCTTCTTGAACATCCATTGGCCTAGGATCAGTGACAAAGAGAGCTTACCTCCCATTGGGGTGTTCTAATCTCCCCGATGCCTGCCAGATTGCAGGGATCTCCTTTACCAACAAGCCAAAGAGGCTGGGGCGTGCATGTCCCTCACCAGGACTATGAGAGTCTCATAGAAGTAGGAAATTAGAGACAAAACAAATGAATTATTAACACTTCTATGATTCAGAGGAAGACAAAGCCTCTGTTAAGCTTTGGGGAAAAAAATGTCTTGCATCAGCACATCTTCATTAAGACAAGATTCTTTTCTAATGTTCAATATCCGATACCTCCATTCTCAAAAGCCTATAAATCTAAGAAAGATGTAATTTGTGGTAGAACTCTAGCCAATACTTTAGAGTAATTGGATTGAGGTTTGATGATGCTGAGACTCGCCTCCAAGACTTTTACACGGATTCATAACAGTAGGCCATGGCAGGCAGCAGATTTGTTTCCTCTCCTGACAGAATAATATGGCGCCAAGAGGCCATTTTTCTTGGGCTTCTACTGAGCTAAGCACTTATGTGTGAGTTGCCTGCTCTGTGTGCTACTCAGAAAAGCACAAAAATGAGACTCCACTGTCAGCTCCTGTTGTCTCGTTCACCCTTCATGGGTGTAGTAATGCCACTATTTTGCCTGTAACACTAAGCCGTCCATTCTCTGGGATGGTGGGAAAGCTGACGCAAGTCAAAAGCTCCTGACTGTATCAGAACATTGGCTATATGTCAAGGTTTCCTGCCCATTTCATCATATAGTCTCTCCTGAAGGTCTGTCTGTCAATCTCTGTCAGATTCCTGATCTTCTGTTTACCAGTGACCTCTAACGACCAACCAAGGAACATTTTCTTACATCCATCCTTGTCTTTTGTGTCATAAAATCCTACTTGCTCACCTGGTTCTGGCCTCATTACCTCAGGGGACCTGCAGTGACATCTTATTCTTGCTGGTCTAGTGCTCTATGGTACATCACCCACAGGAGCCCAGAGCAACATGGGGACCCACCCTCCCTCCTGGATGGTTAGTGTCACTTCTCCTCTACTCTAAGGACTTCCCTAGGAATCACATAAGTCCCTACTCCCAAAGGCAACTGAAATGATTCCAGTATTTTGCTAGGCAGTATAATCATGTATCTGTTTCCCTCTAAATAAGAAGTTTTCCTAGGGAAGAAGCCAAATCTTTTTAGCCATCCATACCTGGAAGTGCTCTTTTTGCAGTAAGCATTCAAGAAATGTCCGTTGAATTTAATTGAAATAAATATTTTTGTTTTTAAGCGTAAAAAAACAAACATTTATCTTAGTCCTGCTGGAACTTCTATGTGAAGCAATTGGGGTGATTTAGTACACAGTGTGTGTGTGTAGACCAAGGTAGGAAGCCAGAAGGGAGTTTATCCATTTCCTGCAGACAACTTCCAAGCTCCACAGGCCCCTCTTCCCATTCCATGCTTCCTCCCTTACCCCTTATGAGAATCTCTGCATGAGAGACATTACTAAAGGCAGCATGCTGTGTCTGGGCACACTGAAAGAAAGAAAACAGAAAGCGTTGGACATCCACTCATTCACTGATGGATGGTCTTAAAGAGCTTGCAGCAATAACTATGTACCAGGAGATGTGATGGTGGATGACAGTGGGATTTGTCACCAGCCTGTGCATGTTGACTTGAAATGGAGTGAAATGGGGAAGGCTGTGAGGAACTAAGAAGCATGAGAAAACCCATTGTGAAAAGCAAGTAGCCCTGACAGCCAGAGTCATAGCTGCCAGCAGGCTAGGCTGTAGGTAGAGCTGCTATTTAAGCAATCATAAACTAAGTTGGCAGATCTCTGCAAGGATGATGGTGACGTTCAGGGATGCTGCTGATGTCTGCCTTAACAGCACACAAACAAAGATGAAATATTTGGACCCACTCCTAATGCAGGGAAAGAAAACAACTCTTTGAGAACATGGAAAGACCTCCCAACATGCATCCTGAAGACTCGCAGAAATAAACAAAGGATTCTCTGCCATACACTAACTCCCTAAAATCCTAAAACCTCAGTAAACAGGGCCCAGTTCCTCTAAAAATCTCTTCTGACATGCATGTGCACATATTCATACCCATACCACACACAGTCTGAACCAGACATCCCTCTTTTGTGCTCCCATAGCCTCCTATCAGCACCTGTGGTTACCCGGAGGTTACCTGTCTCTCCCATGGACTGTGAGCATAATGAATACAGACAATATGCTTTTGCTTTTTTATAATGAGGATCTATCTAGAAATACATACTTGACCCTCAATGATTGTTTATGGACTCAAAAAAAAAGTTCTTGGGAAATGGACAAAAGACAGTCTAATGTCAGGTGAATGCAATATTCTCTTTTCTCCATCCCCCAGCAGCCTGGCTACACTAAGCTTGCATATATTGGCCCTCTCATTCAAGTGAGGTACATCTTAAATCAGCCCACAGGTTTAAGCTATCACTACCTCTGAATCCAAGGTCACAGTCAATCTCAATTGCCTGATCATTTTTAATTAACATAATATTCCTAAATTTTTTAAGCAAGTGGCATTCCAGCAGCCCAGTTCTGTCAAAGCTACAGACATTGCTGAGTACGTCTGAGTTTCTACAAGATAGATGGTTAGGCCTCACCCTGGGACTAAAGATTAGAAACACTAACCTTGGCATTAATCATATTTACTATTTAAGGAAAAGAAAAAATAATAGGGTCCCTGGAAACATTGCATAGTGTCCTGGAGGTTGCTTCCTTTTAGAGACTGTAACATCTAAATCAAGGGCAGGGAAAATCAAGAAGAGTAAAAATACAATTTCTCAGCCAATGAGCCAGAGATTCTTGATTTTAGATTTGAGGCAGAAAAAATATAGGGCAGCCTAGGACATCTTGCTCCAGAAAGCAAGCAAGTTCACAAAGAATAATGAATTGATGTTAAAAGGACATGAGAGACAGTTTAAAGGACCTTCCATTGGCCAGGTTACAGGGATTTGAGTATCAGAAAGAATAATGGCAATAATTGATTGAAAAGCATTGAAAAATGTAAGGTCTTATGTGACATCAGTAATGAAAGCAAGAAAAAGAAAGGAGGGAGGAAAGGAGAGAGGGAGGAAGGATGGAGGGAAACTGCAAGAAAGGAGAAAGGGAATGAGAAAGGACAAAAGAAAAAAAGAAAAGAAATGAATAGTTTGAACTATGGAGGTGATGATTATACCATACTCCTGAAAATTTATAATACAATACAATACAATAAAATAAATAAATGGGAAAAAAAAATAAAATAAAATAAAGATAAAATAGAAATTTNGTTTTTATAAAATCTAAAATCTGTTTCTTTTCTCAATTTCTACCTGGGGCAAAAAGAAAAAATAAAAAGTTGTTTTATTATATTCTCCTCTCTCTCATTAAATCTCTTTTTTTCCCAAAAACCTCTTCCCTTGACTGATGGCTTTTGCTTAAGGCTTAATCTATGTTTTCTCCTTATAATTGAATGGCACTGTGTCCAATATACCCTGCTGTGATATAGTAAATCACACCTTCCTGAATCTCCGAAATGCAGTTAAAGGATGTCAGAATTATCTTAGAGATGACAGGTTTCCCTTATCTAAGGATGATAGAGCTGTCCCTAGTGAAAAAAAAAATCACCTCATAACATTTTAAAGATTCTTCTGTAATATTTAAATAGTTTTGAACTTAAATAAAATAGGAAACTGGCCCTTTTAAAGAAAAATAGCTGCCTGGTGCAGTGGCTCACATCTGTAATCCCAGTACTCTGGGAGGCCAAGGTGGGCAGATCACCTGAGGTCGGGAGTTTGAGACCAGCCTGAGCAACATGGAGAAACCCCATCTCTACTAAAAATACAAAATTAGCCCAGCGTGGTGGCACATACCTGTAATCCCAGCTACTCAGGAGGCTGGGGCAGGAGAATCACTTGAATACATAAGGCAGAGGTTATGGTGAGCCAAGATTGCGCCATTGCACTCCAGCCTGGGCAACAAGAGTGAAACTCCATCTCAAAAATAAAAATAAAAATAAAACAATTAGAAATCATTAGTGGAACCAGGCTCTAAAACTGCAGAATTTGGTAATTAGGTGATCTATGGCAGTGTCATACAAAGAACTCTCCCAAGAGCTCAGAGCTTCTGAAAGGTAAGGCAGTCTGCTGAGTCAACTGTGGCCACCAGGATATGTCCAAGCAGCTCTCCTGATTGGAAACCAAACTTGCAACAAGAGAAATGGTACTTTGGAAAAAGTTGATTGTTTATTTTTGATTTTTCACTAAGAAAAACAAAAAGCATGAAGCAGAGGCTTTCTGAGGAAGATGCCTTTCTAAGCTGCACCCAGGGACACCTACCACAGGCCTTCCAACAATGGCAGAAGCACTCCGGGCAAATAGTGAGGCCATCAGGTTTCAGCCTTTTCTCTTTTGGATTCCTTCCCTTTCCTTCTTCTGGAGCTCTTTGGGGTATCCAATAAAGACTTCGCCTGTCTTCTTTACAATCAATTCAGAAAGAATTGACATCAAGCATTTTAAACTTTTAATCATTCCACCAATTTTACAGGGTGACCTATTCTAGGCATTTATATTTTGAGAAGTCTTTGGCACATAAATATACATTGAAAATGTTTGGTTAAGAAACAAAAGGGCTCTTCCTGAATTCTGACTGTATTTTCTGATGCTGGATTCTGTCCTGAATAAGAAGAATGGACACTTCTCCAAGTGACACCTTGTTCTCCTAAGAAGATGAACCTGGCCAGTGGCACCACTAGGGCTCATGAGAACCCATTTCCCAGCCCTTGCATTCCTTAAAGCCAAAGGCAATTATGTAATCATTTACCTTGTATTCCCAACTGTAAGAAGTATGCCTCTGAAACTTTTTAAAAATTTCCCTTGTAAAATTAATTTTATTGAAAGATTGCAAATATCACTTACCTTAGGCTCACCACTAAGCTGACCTTTCATGTATTTGTTTTGCTCAGATGTGTCTCTATTCAGGAAGCCTAAGATATATTTGTCTTATAACTAGAATACAAATTAGATTTTTATTCACTGAGCATCCCCTAGGCCCCATGGTATAGCAAAAACTCAACAGATCCCCCAGTTAGGGTTTCTCTATTCCAGGACACTAATTATCAATTATTTTATCTCAAAAGGCTTCTTATCATTTTTTTCCTGTAGGTCTCATGATTTGAAAGATTTCTGTCTGGCAAAGATGGGCACATTAAGTAATTCACTTTCCCTTTTCATTAATCTAACAAATATAGCTTGCCAATAATCAGACCTCTGGATAGATTGAGATAAATATATTACCACAATGGAGTTACATAACCTCAGCCCAAAGCAAAGAAATTTGACAGTTTAATTAGTCTGTGCATGGTTGTTGTGAATAAATGTATAACTCCTTTGAGATTTTTCAAGTCATCAAAAATAGCTCATAGAGTCTCATTACCATCCTCTAGACCACCTAGTTAAGGACAGAGGCTCAGTGCTCTCTCCCCACTCTCTTACTCCCTTTACTCCCCAGAATTTCTGTCTTCTCTAGTGCTGGATTGTAAAATATCAACGAACACACTGGCCCATCAACTATTAATGTCTTAACCACTTCATTCCCCATTTTATGTCTTAATTTTTATTTCTCACTAAAGTATACACATGAGCTTCCAGCGTGGTAACACATTTCATCCCCAGCTTGACCCAATGCCCCCAAGCTACTAAACTACCCTCACAGAGAGTGACATCTGTGAACTAGCCTTGCAGGTAGGTAGCTTTGCCGAGAATGCCCAAGCACTTGTTTGGTCAGAATACATATTCAAAAAATAAAACTTTCTTAATAGGGGAGATTCAGTTACGTCCAAGAATAAAATGATTGTTTTAAGAATTTTTTCCCGTTTTTTTCTTTTATTTATCGGGAGACAGAAGAGAATAACATTATATAAACAGAACATTAGCTAATTAATTGCACCATGTACATTTCAAATGGGTCGACCTGAGGCTGTGTACTTACAATCTGACAAAGTCATCTCACTAGGTGGGGAGCAGGTAAATAGAGTCCCACTGCTCTCACACAAAGTCCACATTAAAAAGAAACAAAACAAAACCTCTTTTCCTGTAATAGGCAAGCATTTACAGTACAGATTTAGGTGTACATGGTGATTTCTTGAAAATGCTGTTGTTTAACATAAAATATGGCAGGATAAGATGTTTGACCACATTGAAGTGACATCCAACACATCCACAGCCTGAAAGCTGTTCTTAGATTTGCCTCACTCTTTTCACCAGGAATGGACATTTCAGATACAATTCTGTTTCCTGTTTTAAGTGAAAAGGATCTCAAATGATATGCCCATAACATACGGCATGACATCCATTCTTATTTTTCCTTTGAAATACATTAGTAACTTTAGCTAGACCTTTTCTTCCCTCTTCTTGAACATCCATTGGCCTAGGATCAGTGACAAAGAGAGCTTACCTCCCATTGGGGTGTTCTAATCTCCCCGATGCCTGCCAGATTGCAGGGATCTCCTTTACCAACAAGCCAAAGAGGCTGGGGCGTGCATGTCCCTCACCAGGACTATGAGAGTCTCATAGAAGTAGGAAATTAGAGACAAAACAAATGAATTATTAACACTTCTATGATTCAGAGGAAGACAAAGCCTCTGTTAAGCTTTGGGGAAAAAAATGTCTTGCATCAGCACATCTTCATTAAGACAAGATTCTTTTCTAATGTTCAATATCCGATACCTCCATTCTCAAAAGCCTATAAATCTAAGAAAGATGTAATTTGTGGTAGAACTCTAGCCAATACTTTAGAGTAATTGGATTGAGGTTTGATGATGCTGAGACTCGCCTCCAAGACTTTTACACGGATTCATAACAGTAGGCCATGGCAGGCAGCAGATTTGTTTCCTCTCCTGACAGAATAATATGGCGCCAAGAGGCCATTTTTCTTGGGCTTCTACTGAGCTAAGCACTTATGTGTGAGTTGCCTGCTCTGTGTGCTACTCAGAAAAGCACAAAAATGAGACTCCACTGTCAGCTCCTGTTGTCTCGTTCACCCTTCATGGGTGTAGTAATGCCACTATTTTGCCTGTAACACTAAGCCGTCCATTCTCTGGGATGGTGGGAAAGCTGACGCAAGTCAAAAGCTCCTGACTGTATCAGAACATTGGCTATATGTCAAGGTTTCCTGCCCATTTCATCATATAGTCTCTCCTGAAGGTCTGTCTGTCAATCTCTGTCAGATTCCTGATCTTCTGTTTACCAGTGACCTCTAACGACCAACCAAGGAACATTTTCTTACATCCATCCTTGTCTTTTGTGTCATAAAATCCTACTTGCTCACCTGGTTCTGGCCTCATTACCTCAGGGGACCTGCAGTGACATCTTATTCTTGCTGGTCTAGTGCTCTATGGTACATCACCCACAGGAGCCCAGAGCAACATGGGGACCCACCCTCCCTCCTGGATGGTTAGTGTCACTTCTCCTCTACTCTAAGGACTTCCCTAGGAATCACATAAGTCCCTACTCCCAAAGGCAACTGAAATGATTCCAGTATTTTGCTAGGCAGTATAATCATGTATCTGTTTCCCTCTAAATAAGAAGTTTTCCTAGGGAAGAAGCCAAATCTTTTTAGCCATCCATACCTGGAAGTGCTCTTTTTGCAGTAAGCATTCAAGAAATGTCCGTTGAATTTAATTGAAATAAATATTTTTGTTTTTAAGCGTAAAAAAACAAACATTTATCTTAGTCCTGCTGGAACTTCTATGTGAAGCAATTGGGGTGATTTAGTACACAGTGTGTGTGTGTAGACCAAGGTAGGAAGCCAGAAGGGAGTTTATCCATTTCCTGCAGACAACTTCCAAGCTCCACAGGCCCCTCTTCCCATTCCATGCTTCCTCCCTTACCCCTTATGAGAATCTCTGCATGAGAGACATTACTAAAGGCAGCATGCTGTGTCTGGGCACACTGAAAGAAAGAAAACAGAAAGCGTTGGACATCCACTCATTCACTGATGGATGGTCTTAAAGAGCTTGCAGCAATAACTATGTACCAGGAGATGTGATGGTGGATGACAGTGGGATTTGTCACCAGCCTGTGCATGTTGACTTGAAATGGAGTGAAATGGGGAAGGCTGTGAGGAACTAAGAAGCATGAGAAAACCCATTGTGAAAAGCAAGTAGCCCTGACAGCCAGAGTCATAGCTGCCAGCAGGCTAGGCTGTAGGTAGAGCTGCTATTTAAGCAATCATAAACTAAGTTGGCAGATCTCTGCAAGGATGATGGTGACGTTCAGGGATGCTGCTGATGTCTGCCTTAACAGCACACAAACAAAGATGAAATATTTGGACCCACTCCTAATGCAGGGAAAGAAAACAACTCTTTGAGAACATGGAAAGACCTCCCAACATGCATCCTGAAGACTCGCAGAAATAAACAAAGGATTCTCTGCCATACACTAACTCCCTAAAATCCTAAAACCTCAGTAAACAGGGCCCAGTTCCTCTAAAAATCTCTTCTGACATGCATGTGCACATATTCATACCCATACCACACACAGTCTGAACCAGACATCCCTCTTTTGTGCTCCCATAGCCTCCTATCAGCACCTGTGGTTACCCGGAGGTTACCTGTCTCTCCCATGGACTGTGAGCATAATGAATACAGACAATATGCTTTTGCTTTTTTATAATGAGGATCTATCTAGAAATACATACTTGACCCTCAATGATTGTTTATGGACTCAAAAAAAAAGTTCTTGGGAAATGGACAAAAGACAGTCTAATGTCAGGTGAATGCAATATTCTCTTTTCTCCATCCCCCAGCAGCCTGGCTACACTAAGCTTGCATATATTGGCCCTCTCATTCAAGTGAGGTACATCTTAAATCAGCCCACAGGTTTAAGCTATCACTACCTCTGAATCCAAGGTCACAGTCAATCTCAATTGCCTGATCATTTTTAATTAACATAATATTCCTAAATTTTTTAAGCAAGTGGCATTCCAGCAGCCCAGTTCTGTCAAAGCTACAGACATTGCTGAGTACGTCTGAGTTTCTACAAGATAGATGGTTAGGCCTCACCCTGGGACTAAAGATTAGAAACACTAACCTTGGCATTAATCATATTTACTATTTAAGGAAAAGAAAAAATAATAGGGTCCCTGGAAACATTGCATAGTGTCCTGGAGGTTGCTTCCTTTTAGAGACTGTAACATCTAAATCAAGGGCAGGGAAAATCAAGAAGAGTAAAAATACAATTTCTCAGCCAATGAGCCAGAGATTCTTGATTTTAGATTTGAGGCAGAAAAAATATAGGGCAGCCTAGGACATCTTGCTCCAGAAAGCAAGCAAGTTCACAAAGAATAATGAATTGATGTTAAAAGGACATGAGAGACAGTTTAAAGGACCTTCCATTGGCCAGGTTACAGGGATTTGAGTATCAGAAAGAATAATGGCAATAATTGATTGAAAAGCATTGAAAAATGTAAGGTCTTATGTGACATCAGTAATGAAAGCAAGAAAAAGAAAGGAGGGAGGAAAGGAGAGAGGGAGGAAGGATGGAGGGAAACTGCAAGAAAGGAGAAAGGGAATGAGAAAGGACAAAAGAAAAAAAGAAAAGAAATGAATAGTTTGAACTATGGAGGTGATGATTATACCATACTCCTGAAAATTTATAATACAATACAATACAATAAAATAAATAAATGGGAAAAAAAAATAAAATAAAATAAAGATAAAATAGAAATTTAAAAAAAAAAAGAAAAAGAAAATTTATAATAAAAAAGCAAAGAGCTAAGCATTTACCCTGATTTTTTAGGGAAAAATATAGTTCAATTCTAGTTGATAAGATAGACCACTACAGAAGAATGTCAGTTCATAAATTAAGAAGGAATAAAAGAATTAAAAGTCACCATTTTACAAAGCTTAATAAAATGGTTGATTCAGGCAAAGATTATCAGTGTATTCTAAACCATAAAAAAGGATCACTGGGGAATAGGCTATCCTCGCAGTGCCAAAGAACCATGCCAGAAATTGCTAAAATAATCATACATCTTGACACAGGGATGATCTGGCAGTCTACACATTAACCAAGTGATCAGACTTAGCTTTACTGATAATGAGACAACTTGATGTTATAAAGTCTCCTATTGTCATACAGCATGAGGTACACAGTATCACTTAAGAAATATTCTTCCCAAAAATATTTAACCTAAATCTACTCAAGCCTCTAGATGTAATGGTCCTCTTTAAAAGAAAAACGGAATCAAAGGACCAAGCTAAATGATACCACAGGGAAACAATAGAGAAACCCAGGTGGCATGTTCTCCAAGACAATTGCACTGTTTTCAAAAGCAATCAATATTAGGGGGAAAGAGTAGTAAACTAGACTAGATTAAAAGATGCTGCAGAAACTTTACAGATTGCAAAGGAAGAAATAAAATTATCTCTATTTGTAAATAACATGATTACATATTATTCCAAGGAATCTATTAAAAAAATATTAGAATAAGTGAGTTCAGCAAGGACCATAGGATACAAAATCAACACACAAAAATCAATCACATTTCTATATGTTAACAATAAATATGTAGAAACTGAAATTTAAAGCATAATGTCATTCACAATTATTCCAAAGAAAACACTTATGTATTTACCTAACAAGAAAATGATATGAATGCTGAAAATTACAAAATACTAATGAAAGAAATTTAAGAAAATCTGAATAAATGAAGAGACATATGATGCTCATGGATTGGAACACTCAACATAGTAATAATGTCAACTCCTCCCAAATTGCTTTAATGCAGTTTCTATTAAAATTCCAGCAAGGTGTTTTGTAGACATAGATAAGCTTATTTTAAAATTCATATGGAAAGGCTTATTCTAAAACTCATATGGAAAGGTACAGGTCCCAGAATAGCTAAAAATAAACTTAACAAAAAAGAATAAAATGAGGGGAATCACTCTACTTAATTTCAGGACATACTATATAGTTATAGTAATGAAGATTATGTAGTATTGGTAGAGAGACAGACACATAGACCAATTGATCAGAACAGAAAAAGTAAAAATAGACTCATAGAAATAGGCCTAATACATTTTTAATAAAAGGGCAAAAGCAATTCAATGAAAGAAGGATAGCCTTTTCAACAAATGGGGCTTGAGCAATTGAAAATAGGCCAAAAAACAAACAAACAAAAATAACGAAAAAAATTAACCTTGACCTAAACTTTTAACCTTACACAGAAAGTAATTTAGAATGGATCATTAACTTAAAAGTAAAAACTATAAAACTTTTAGGAAAAAAAAGCAGAAAACATTCGAGAGTTAAGCCTAACTGAAGTGTTCTTAGACTTAACACCAAAAGCATAACATGAAAACTTAACAAGCTGGACTTCATTAAAATATAAAAATTTTGATTTGTGAAATCTCAGGTAAGGAAGATTAAACAAACAAACAAAAAAAAACAAGTGACAGGGTAGTAGAATATGTTTGAAAATCATGTATGTGACAAAGGACTAGTATCTAGAATATATAAAG
The DNA here is from genome assembly GCF_001604975.1 of Cebus imitator. Lineage (NCBI taxonomy): Eukaryota > Metazoa > Chordata > Mammalia > Primates > Cebidae > Cebus > Cebus imitator. The sequence continues at coordinate 2,532,257 of NW_016107634.1, forward strand.
AATGCCCAAACTTTACCAATAAAAAAAATCTATTAGAAAATACATAAATGTGGCACATATGCACCATGGAATATTATGCAGCCAAAAACACAAGTTCGTGTCCTTTGTAGGGACATGGATGAACCTGGAAATCATCATTCTCAGCAAATTGACACAAGAACAGAAAAACACCACATGTTCTCACTTATAGGTGGGTGTTGAACAATTATAACACATGGATACAGGGAGGGAAGCATCACACACTGGGGTCTGTGGGGGAGAACTAGGGGAGGGACAGCAGGGGAGTGAGAAGTTGGGGAGGGATAACATGGGGAGAAATGCCAGATATAGGTGACAGGGGGATGGAGGCAGCAAACCACATTGCCATGTATGTACCTATACAACAATGCTGAATGTTCTTCACATGTACCCCAAAACCTAAAACGCAATAAAATATATATTTTTTAAAAAAAGAAAATAGGCAAAAGACATGAACAGACATTTTACTGAAGAGAATATTCAGATGGTAAATAAGCATGCAAAAAGATGCTTAACATCATGAGCCATCAGGAAAATGCAAATTAAAACCACAATGAACTATTACTACTATATTAGTCCATTCTCACACTGCGATAAAGAAATACCTGAGACTGAGTAATTTACAAAGAAAAGAGGCTTGTCTCATGGTTCCAGAGGCTGTACAGGAAGCATGGCTGGGGAGGCCTCAGGAAACTTACAATCATGGCAGAAGGCAAAGGGGAAGCAGGCTCATCTTCCATGGCAGGAGCAGGAAGAAGAAAGAGAAGAGGGAAGTGCTACATACTTTTAAACAACCAGACCTCATCAGAACTCACTCAGTATCATGAGAACAGCAAGGGGAAAATCTTTCCCCAATCAGGCCCCTCCTCCAACATTGGGGATTACAATTTGAAATGAGATTTGGGTAGAGACACAAATCCAAGCCAGATCACCTACATACCTATCAAACGGCTAAAATAAAAATTAGTTAAAAATACCAAATGTTGGTGATTACGCAGAGAAACTGGGTCACTCACACATGGCTGGCAGGAATATAGCCACTTTGGAAAAAGAGTTTAGCAATTTCTGAAAAAAACTAAACATGTACCTATCATAAAACCTAACAATTACACTCTTGGGCATTGATCCCAGAGAAATGAAAATGTATGTTCAAACAAAAGCTTGAACATAAATATTCATAGCAGCTTTTTTTGGAAAACCGAAAACTGTAATTAGTCCAGATGTTTATTCACCAAGTGAATGGTTAAACAAATTGTAGTACATACATACCATGGAATACAATTCAGCAATAAAAAGGAACAAATTATCAATTAATATAACCACTTGGATGACTCTCCAGGAAATTATGCTGAATTTTAAAAAAAAATCCCAAAAGATGACATTCTGTATGATTTCACTGTATAACATTTTTGAGATGAAAAAATTTCAGAAATGATGGACAGATTAGTGATGGCCAGAGATCTGGCAAGGGGTAAGGGTAGGAAACAATATGGATGTGGTTGTGGTTATCAAAGATTAAATAAGAGATCCTACGGTGTTGGAACTATTCATTATCTTGACTGTAGTAGTGGAAATACAAACCTACACAGATGATAAAAATTATATACAACTTAATATACACACACATATAAAAACCTGAGCCAATTTGATTAAGTAATTATTTTACAAGCTGGATTATATCAATGTGAACAACCCAGTTGTGATATTATACTATAGTTTTATAAAATATTCCAATTGGGGGAAACTGGGCAAAGACCTTTCTTTACTATATCACCCAAGTGCATGTGAATCTACAACTATTTTAACGAGGGGTGAGCAGAGAGATGGGGGGAAGAGACAGGGGAAAAGGAGGAGAGAGAGAAAGAAAAACTAAATAAATATAACAAATTGTAACACATCATCTTGTTTGGATTCTACTGGTGTTTAAGTTATAAAAGAAACTTTGGAGACATTGGGAAAAAATGAATATGGACAAGAGGTTATTTCATATTTCATAATGATTGTTAATTATTTTAGGTGATAACGGTATTGTGGTTATGTAGGGAAAACTTTCCCTTTTTAGAAGATAACATGCCAAAGTATTTTGGGATGAAGTGCATGAGTTGGCAATTTCCTTTCAAATGTGTGTGTACTTATACATACACATGTATGTGTTTGTATATAAGCATATATGTATTTAATGTTATTCATTTAACTTTTTGTATTTTCAAGTATTCATAGTAAAAGTTGAATAACAGTTAAAAACATTATTGAAATAATTAGAGCCTAAAGAAATAATCAGATATAGAGTCAAAGATTGCTATACAAGGATTATGTGTGTTCAGCATTATTTATAATGGCAAAAGATATATATATAGAGAGAGACTCAATTGGAATGTGAAGTAACTGTGCTGTGAGCTTTGTAAAGGCAGAGATTTTTCCTTGGTCACTGAAGTATCGTCAGCACCCAGAACAGTGCCTGATGCAAAGTAGACATCCAACAAACATTAATTGAATGAATGAATAAGTTTTTAACATTAAAGAGATAAATTGATTTGTAGCTCTACAGTGAAGTATTAACAAACACTTTAAACCTGCTTTTTGATAACATATGACATAGAAAAATTACTAAATTAAAAGATCTTAAGAGGTCCTGTTTAAAGTTCCCAAATAGTTCAAGCCAATACTCACTCCCCTTATGATACCACTTCAAGAGCTGCATGGGCAGAGTCATATCTGCAAGAGCCAAAATATTTCATCTTTATTTTTACCACAGATCTTCATCCTGTTTTGTTTTTTTTTAACATAGCAACAATTAAATGGCTTTGAGAATAATGCAGACTAAATGATTTTCATTCATCTCGTGCATGTCAAATAGATAGGACTTAGGTCTAATGGCAAGTCAAATCATCTCTAAGAGAAATGAGGCATTGTCAATTACATAAAGAATTCAAGTTATTTTTTATTGATCTCTTTGAGAAACTCAAGCCAAGGGGAAGTTTTAGGGGATAATTAAAATTCATTAGAGCTAAAAGAAGATGATTTACATGTGAAACTAAGAGTACTATACAATAATTACTTAGCATGACAAGAAATAGACACAGAAAGAAAAAGATGTTCTAAGATGATTAGAATTTAAACAGAGATAATACTTGGCACTATGGAGATGAGGAGATGCTGTTTTTTAAGATTATAAAAACGGGTAAACATTAGCTTGTAGTGAGTTTCAGTGATAAAGTGTTGACTAAAGTTATATTTACTGGCCTTTCAAACATTATCAGAGAACCTTTTCCTCAGATTAAGTGGAAATCAAAGGTGACAAGCCATTATCTATCAAATGAAGCTCCAGTGCCATTTTGGAAGACAGAAGGGAAGAATATTAGTGAGATTAAACATAAAGTTATTAAGTTTCTCCCAATATATACAAGATGGTGTGATAAACCTTAAGTCATAAACTAATATTATTTTTTTCTAGACCCACATTTGATATCAGAGACAGGCAGAAAAAAAATAAGCCTTTTATCCTTGCAAACCCAAGTCAGTAAAATTATCTTTTCGCTCACCTGAGACAGCCCACATTTAAAATAAAAAGCTAGTTCTTCCTTGTTTACCAGAAATGCCGTGTCGCTGAGGGCAAATGGGAGGGTTCTGGTCCAAAATTGTCCTAAAAACCACTTGTGTTTAGCTCTTCATCTGCTGCAAACACCAGGGGAGACTGAGGAAGCAGAGTCAGATGGTTTCCAGCATAAGTTCATTCTCCTCATCCCAGACCCACAGTATTAGGAACAGCACACTTCACCTCCACTCCTGAGATCTCCTTTGACAAAACCATGATTGTATGTGAATATGCACAATTCACTTCCAATTGACATGGAAAGAAAAATTTGGCTATTTTTAAAAGCAAGTCATTTATTTATTCCACCTGCCGAGATATCAGTTGTTTCCAAATAGATAAATGATTGGCAAGAAATTTTATTACTGGCAAGGCAAGAAAATAAAGCACTAGTTCTGCACAGGTTAAAGAGCCCAACTTGGCCTTTGTCCTCAGCTGCCTCTATGATGATATTCTCCAAGAGACCAATGAGGTAGAATAATTTTTTATTGTGTGGGACTGTATGTTTCAGGACATTAAGCATCCCTGGCCCCACTAATTAAATGCTAGTATTTCTTTCAGATATAGTTAACAACTAAAAGCCCTTGGACATTTCTGGATGTCCCCTAAAGACCCCATTTGAGAATCACTGGTGAATAATTTGGCTTATTTAGGTATCATAGATCCCGATATTAGGATCCTTGCTTCCTTTTTAAATAAAAATAATTCATTTCAAAACACAATTGTAAGCTAGATCAAGTATGAAAAGTAAAAACAATGTGAAATATACATGCATATTTTCTCTACAATGAATTGCCAAAGTTCAACAAATCTAAATTTGTTGACTTCTTTTCCTTCCTTTAGGAGAAAGCTGTAATAAGTCATCTGGAGATTAATTTTATCACCCAAAGGTTGTCTCGGGCTTTTAATACAGACTATTGTCGTAAGTGACAGATGACAGTAGTTGAAGCGCTACTCCAGGAAGACCAGAAATATCAGCTGAGAGGATCAAGCACCAATAAAGGTAGAAACAAAAAGGGAATTGGCTACAGAACTTCAGGAGGAAAAGCAATACTAGCTTGCTACCTAGAAAATTCTGTCCCCTGATGATTGCATTGCTGGCATTTTACTGGCCATGCTGGTCTTGGCTCAATGGCAGTGAGGTGAATAGGAATTCCCAGCTTGAGAGATCATGTATACCAGGGACCGTGCAGCCAGCCTCCCTGGGTTTGAATGCTAGCCTTGCCATTTCCCAGCTGAGCATTCTTGGATAAGTCATTTACCTTGAGCCTCACTTCCCTCATCTATGAAATCAGAGTATTAAGAGTATTTAGTGGTATTAAAAATTCTTAGAATTATATGAGCTAATGCACACAAAACAAATGAGTCATTGTGAGCATTCAATGGCCATTAACTATTATACCAGGATGATGTTTAGGGTTTTGACTAAGACAACAGGATGAAAGTATGAAATTCGAAGTAAGATGTCAAATGAAAAATACCAATATTTTCAGAAGCCTTGAGAAATAGTTGCACAACTCTTAACATTTTACCCACTTTAAAAATATAAAATAATCAAAAGAAGATTTTGAAAAAAAAATTTGGTGAGGAGATTCTCTTTGGAGAAAGTTGTACTGTGAACCCCATTCATCCCCTACTGGGAAATGGAGACGTACCCGTTTACCATTAGCCTTAGATCCACTGAGAGATTTTCATACACAACCCCTAGGTAGGCACATAGTGGACAGGCGTTGATTCCTATTTGGGAGACCTAAAACTATAGTAAGTCCTTTGATAGCAAAGCCAGAACTTATCTATTGAGTTAGCTTTACCTCACTTTCTCAGAGTTTACTGTGTAAAAGATATCCATGAACTAAAGCAGACCATGCAGCAGACAGAGTCAGCATATGAGGGGCAGAGAGCTTCAGCCAAAGGTAAATGTGCATCACACAGGGTTGGAGTCAGAAGAGCTCAGCAAGGAGGCTGTGAAGGGCCATAACAGCATACAGGAGATGGCCAACTTTTTTCTTTTATGTTTATTACAGTAAGGACACTTACCATGGCATCTACCTTCTAAAGAAAATTTTGGGAGAGAGATCCAAGATGGCTGATCACTAGCAGCTCGGGATTGCAGCTCCCACTGAAAGAGCAGAGAACGAGAGGATGCCACACTTTCAGATCAATTTTTGTTGCTCACACACCAGGAGATTCCCAGCGGAGGAGCCCCA
>NW_016107634.1:2540073-2547302 GCF_001604975.1 Cebus imitator
AAAAAAAAAAAGGAAAGAAAAAAAAAGAAAATTTTAAGTGTACAACATATTATTGTTGACTCTAGATACAATATTGTATAGAAGATCTCTACAGCTTATTTATCTTGCCTAACTGAAACTCTATATCCACTGATGCTGGAAACCACCATTATCCTCTTTAATTCTATAAATTTTACTATTTTTGATACCACATATAAATGGAATCATGCAGTATTTATCTTTCTATCACTTTCTTATTTTGCTCAGCATAATGTCTTCTAGATTCATCCACATCATCATATATGACAGGATTTTTTTTTTTAAGGCTGAATTGTATTTCACTGTACATATGGTGAGCTTTAAGGATCTATTAGAATCAACAAACAAAAAGCAGGCAGCCCAGTAGGACCTGCCCCATATCTTTATCCATTCTTATTACTCCCTGACCCTGTTTAAGAGCAAAACAGTAACTATGTATGCAGAGGAAGACGAATCTTTATTCATTTTTCTCTTTAGAAAGAGACTAATGGCTAACCACCAGTGTCACTATGTCACTTCTTCAAAGCCCTGGCATGCAGAAAGAGAAAAATAAACATTTGAGAATGGGTTTGAATGACTACTTAAGGCCAGTTTAATAGTTAGGAGTAAATATTCTAGTTACAGAATTGAGATTATGTTTGTGACATTACCTAATAGAGGGCAGAAAAGTCATTCGACATGCCCAAGATTTTATCCAGAATCAAGGAAGGATTACAATCACAAAATACAATTTTTTAAAAATATCAGCTGACAAAAACAAATTATAATTTTAATTACTTTGTGAGTGGTCCTGATTCAAAATATGTCTTAGCCTATTTTTTAATTCCCAAACCACCCAATCTGAATTAGTCACTGTCTATCCTATTCTTATTTCCTTTATAGTACTGATCCAAGATAACACTATGTATTTATTTGCTTGCATCTTTTATTTTTATTTATTTATTTATTGTTTTGAGACAAAGTCTCATTCTATTGCCAGGCTAGAGTGCAAAGGCATGATCTCGGCTCACTGCAATCTCCGCCTCCCAGGTTGCAGCGATTCTCCTGCCTCAGCCTCCTGAGTAGCTGGTACTACAGGCATGTACCACCATGCCCAGCTAATTTGCCCAGCTAATTTTTGTAGTTTTTTTTAGTACAGATAGGGTTTCACCATGTTGGCCAGGATGGTCTCGATCTCTTGACCTTGTGATCTGCCTGCCTTGCCTCCCAGAGTGCTGGGATTACAGGCATGAGCCACCACCCTCAGCTTATTTGCTTGCATCTTTAGAAAGTCTCACCCTACACTAGAATGTGGGATCCTTAATAGTAGCCATTTTATCTATCTGGCTCTCTGTTCTATCTCAGCACCTACAATGTGGCCAAATACATACCAAGGTTACTCAATAATTATTTCTTCAGTGAATGAATCCTGATTTTGTGGTTAGCCTCAATGCTCTTTTAATGTACTTCATTGCTTCAATTACATTTTCATAGCTAATAATTACAAGTTTATCAACTAAAATCTGAAGGCCCAAACATTCTTCATCAACCAATAAAAGGAACAGACAAGTAGGACTTACTGCTGCATAAACCACAAGATGAGAGAGGGAAGCAGGGAGTAGGGAAAAAGAGAAACAGAGCCTAAAACAGAAACAAACAAACAAAAGAGGTGGAGGGTCTGAATCAATAATTAGGCAGACTGAGTCCTGTGGTCCATGCATGCAGAGCCAGGTTTACCTCTGCTTATATCACCCAGCAGCCTTAATACAAAACTGCTCTCCATCAGCCTCCATATTACTTTCAACAACAGGGCAATCTCATCATGGTCCACCATTGCAGTGGCACCTAAATCTAGGATTCTCCACATCATCAATCAATTTTAAACAAACAATCACAAGTCAAATACAAATGCAATGTAACCCAAATTACTTTCCAGAAGGTACTGATTACAACAAATATGGATTTTTTCCTTAATAGAAACTTGTCTCCCAGCTTTTAATTCCTCAAGGAAAAAGAGTCTGCCTTATTCATAGACATAGGCATACAGTATATTCTGTTTCTACCTTGAAAGATAAATTGTGACAGCAATTGCCTTCCAGCCCTAAATAAATCAGAAAAAAATACATAAAACAATGTTCCAGACATTGGACAACAGGAAGGCCAGGATTGTGATGATTGAGAGAAGTGAACCCCACAGTGCCCAAGACTGGGACATTGTCTGGAGGCCAAGGCCATAGCTCAGGGAGAGGAACCCAAACAGAGACCTACTTTCTCATTAGTTTAAGGACACAGGGATCAGAATATAGTCAGGCCACTGTGGCAAGAATTTTCAGAACAGAGAATGACAGAGGAGGAAGAACAGAAAAACAAGAACTCTGACAACTCTGGATGTCTGAAGAGGAGTTCCTTCAAGTCTTTGGTTGAGTACAGATCAGTGCACACATGGGAAGAAAACTCCTGAGGTTGCAGAAGAGGCACCAGAAAACAGTCAGCAGAACAACTACAGAACTTACACAGGATAAGAATGATTTGTGGTCTCACCGACCAAAGTGTAATACATGGGGCACTGGATAGAGGTCTAAGAAGGATTATGCCTTAGTCATTGGGCTAAATTAATCCCAGAATAGAGGTTGCTCTGAAGCTTCTTTAACAAAGTTTAAAAGTAAGCCTTTAAAAGATCAAACTTATCTGAAAGTGACTTCACTGCACACCAGAAAGAAATCCAACACTCTTTTAAAAAAAAATGACAAGACCTACAACCCAACATTGTAAAATTCACAATATCTAGCATCTGATCAAAATTTCCAGGCACGTAAGGGAGCAGGAAAATGTAACCCAAACCTCAGGTAGAAGTCAATTATTGGAAATAAGTCCAGAAATAACACAGAGGATGGAATTACTAAGGACTTTAAAATAGCTATTATAAATCTTATAAATATGTCAGCAATGTAAAAAAATGACAAAAAGATAAATGAAAGGTACTGAAAGGCCCAAATGAAACTTCTAGAGATGAAAAACACAGTGACTTAAATAAAAAAGATATCAGATGAAATTAACCGCAGATTAAACATTGCAAAAGAAAAACCGGTGAACTTCAAGGTAAGGCAAAAAACAAATCCAAAATGAAACATGGAGAGAAAAAAGCTAAAAAATAAAATGCTTTGTGAGCTGTAAAACTAAACAGTCTAGCAGATGATTGGAGTTCCAGAAAAGGGGTGAGGAGCAGGGGAAAAAAATGAATAAATAGTGATCACATTTTATTTCTAAATTTTATGAAAACCAGAATTCACAGATCTAAGAAGCCTGATAAATCTAAAGGAAAAGAAATAAAGCAGCACAAAGGTTCATCATAAACTACTTAAAACTAGTGCTAAAGAAAAACTGTTTGAAGCATCCAGAGTTAAAAATTGGAGAATAAAGATAAAAATGACAACAGATAACCATTAAAACACATGCACATCAGAAGATAATGGAATGACAGCTCTAAAGTGCTTTTTTTAAAAGGTAAACCTAGAGCTCTATAAGCAATGAAAATGTCTTCAAAAATGAAGGTGAGATAAAAACTCTAAGATCAAGAAAATCTGAGTTTATGACATCAGACTTGTACTGCAAGAAATGTAGAAGGAAGTTCTTTTATCAGAGAAAAGGAACTTTCATCAGAGAAAAGGAAACTGTAGTAGATAGGAATGTGGATCTAAACAAAAGAAAGATGAGCAACAGAAAGGGTAAATGTCTGGGTAAAAAATTCTACTTAGGAGCACCAGGCACAGTGGCTCACGCCGGTAATCCCAGCACTTTCGGAGGCCGAGGGAGGCAGATCACTTGAGGCCAGGAGTTCAAAACCAGCCTACTCAACATGGTGAAACCCCATCTCTACTAAAAAACACAAAAATTAGCTGAGCTTGGTGGTGCATGCCTGTAATCCCAACTACTCAGGAGGCTGAGGCAGGAGAATTGCTTGAACCCAGGAGGTAGAGGTTGCAGTGAGCCAAGATCACACTGCTGCATTCCAGCCTGAGCAACAGAGACCCTGTCTTTTTAAGAAAAGAAAAAAAAATTACCTAGGCAACTCTCACTTGTAACTATTAGGAACTAATTAATTTGGACTAACCCTCACCTTTTCAATTCATTCTTTAAACAAAGCCAGGATAATCTCTGATAATCATAGCTTCCGTTGGTTCTTAGGATAAATGTCCTTACTGTGAACTTCAACTTCATGCATGGCTTGACTCCTGCCTTTTTTTTCAGTCTTACTACTCTCTTTGTTCTCTGTGCTCAGATCATGCCAACCTTCCTTCAGTTCTGCTGTCATAACAAGTTCCCTCGTAGGCATCCTGACACCAATGAATTGTAAAGAGACATTTTTGGAGGAATCTAGGAAGCTTTGATGAAGGCATGGTATTAGATGCCACCAAAGAATTACTGTTAATTTATTGGGGGTGATAATGATATTGTGATTATGCAATAGTATGCCTGTATTCTTTAAAGCTGTATGTAGAAGTAAATAACACGATTTCTAGAATAAGCTTTAAAATATTCAGGCAAAGCAGATTAAGGGATAAAATTTTAAAAGTAGAAAAACCTGCCCGTACAATTTCTCAGTCTGGATGATGAATTTGTATTGATTATTATCCTTTCTACTCTGGATATGTTTAAAGTTTTTCAGAATAAAAACATTTAAAAACAAATGAAGTCTTTCATTTGCTGCAGAATTTCAATAAAAACACACAGGTTTAATAAACTATGCTTTTAAATAGCCAAAGAAATACATTGCAATCAGCAATAATACTTATGAAAATGTGTTCAGATAGGGAATCTTAGATTTAACATTAAAAAAGTAAAAGCTTGGTGAAGTCTTATGGAAAAAAAATCAATACTCATAACCATGAAATAAAAGTAATTTTCTCTACTTTCTTATACAAATATAATAAGAAAAGTAATATAAATAGCAATACAATCACCTGAATTATAATAAAATCAACATAGCTAAAAGAAATCTTTCAGGCTTCTGAAGTTGAGCAGCACTGAGTTGTTTAAAAAACTGAATAGAATGAATAGAATATTGTATATTCATCTTTCTAATTTCCTAGTAAAAACAATGTACAAAACATTTTTCAAAGAACACTTTAAATGAATGGCTTTGAAATACATGTTAGCACTAAAAGCTCTTTTGAAACTAGGACCAACCCAAATCCTGAAATATGCTAATGCTACAAGGGGTTATTGACTCCCTTCTATGTTCCAGCTACCAGCAAGGTATGGAAGAGAAACCAAGACACATAAAGCATTCAAAGATATTTTTGATAAATTCTCCAAGAGGTGAATTAGGTTGGAAAAACTAGTTCAGATGTAATTTGTTTAGATGTAATGAAAATAACTGAAGTTTATGAAAATCATCTGTATGAAAATGAAAATTAAGGAAAAAAATACGAATATAAATCTGCAAGTATAGCCAGGTGCTGTGGCTCATGCCTGTAATCCCAGCACTTTGGGAGGCCAAGGCAGGTGGATCACCTGAGGTCAGGAGTTCGAGACCAGCTTGGCCAACATGGTGAAACCACATCTCTACTAAAAATACAAAATTTAGCCAGGCATGGTAGCCAGCACCTGTAATCCCAGCTACTCAAGAGGCTGGGGCAGGAGAATTGCTTAAACCTGGGAGACAGAAGTTGCAGTGAGCCGAGATCGTGCCCTGCACTCTAGCCTGGGCAACAACAGCAAATCTCCATCTCAAAAAAAATAAACAAACAAACAAACAAACAAAAATGCCCTCCAAAGACAACATCCAAGCTCTGTTCCCTGGTATGTAAGGTTGTCCCTGGTTTAGCATCTNAAAAAAAAAAAAAAAAAAAAGAAAAGAAAACTGCAAGTATAAATATGTCAGAGTATATGAAAATACAAATGAAAATTTTAGCCACAAAAGAGAAAATAACCAGAGAAAAAGGGAGAGGGGTAGAGAGAGAGAGATTTCTGTTATCAAATGAATCTCAATGATTCTGCCCAAATCAGGTACAATTAAGGATCTCTAGGACAATGATTCAGCCAACGTTCTCTGGAACTGCTCTTGCTCTGTCCCTGTCCAGTAAGTTGATTGTCTTTTCCCTTTGCTTATAACTGAGATCCTGTCTTTGAAATACATTGAATCCTTGTCATATTGGTATGTTTTTTCCTTAGAGTTCTTGATATTTCCAGTTGCAAAACTGCCCATGGCTTAAATCATTCTCCATGCTATAAACGAATAATTCATTCTTTCATTGTTATTCATTCAATTATTCATTTAATAAATATGCTTTGAAGACTCAGTATGGCACCAGTTTTAGGGCATACTTTGGTGAAAATGGGTCTCTTTTCCCACAGAGATAACAGACAAGAGTTAACAGTTTGATAAAAAAAAAAAGGAAATAATGAGGCTTCTTTGCAACAGGATTTCAAATATCCAATTTTTAAGCCAGTGTCTCCAGTTTTTTGACAGAGAGGTGATTGATGTCTAAGGAATACAGGACCCACATAATTCATCTGGTTGATTCCAAAGTCAACAACACAAATCAGTTGTCTTCAGCTTGCTGAGGATAAGAGTAACAGCCCTGCCACTCACACCTTTAATCAGACAAAATGCACCCACAAAAGTGTTCTGAAGGATTAACAAAAGAAGTTTTAAGATAGATACCGACATTGTTTTTCACTCAATAAAGAAAAGTCTCGAATATACTAACTGACATTCAGTCATGAGAAATATCTCCTTGGCCGTACAGGTTAAATAATCAGAATTGGATTTCTTTTACTCAAAACAACATAAACACGGTTGAGACATGAACTATAAAGACTATTAAAGAAAAGGAAACTGTCTCAGACCCAAAGGGCTAAACTGACTTATTAGACTAAAAATTACAACTCAAATAAAAGCTAGGTGAGGAGTAGAACCTGGGTCTCCCAGTATCCACAATCCTGAGTTTGTTGTTGCTGTTGCTGTTTTAACAGACTTCTTCTATCAAGGACTAATCTTACCTAAAGACAGAAAATGAGTCTGTAGTTTGTTTTCTACATTCCTATACTTATCAAATATAAATTTCTTCTCCATAAGAGTCATCACTTTATTTACCTTTATGCACAAAGGAGAAAACAGTAAGACCCTGTATCTTCCAAAGTTACAATGCATAATTTGGAATGGATACTCTCATCCATGATCATCAGTATGAGGAGCTTTGGGGAACTGAAGTCTACATTCTGATAGG
>NW_016107634.1:2548289-2568612 GCF_001604975.1 Cebus imitator
AAAAAAAAAAAAAAAAAAAAGAAAGGAAGAATCCAGAAGGATAAGTGTTATCTGGTTATCTGGAGTATAGGGGTCAGCACAGTTTGTAGTACTAAAGAGAGTGGTCAGGCTAGAATTGTTGAGAAAGTTAGCTACCAACCAAGACTTGAAAGAGGTATGCAACTGAATCAAGTAGATGTCTAGCAGAAGAGTATTCCAGGCAGAACCTGTTAGTGGGAGAGAACAGGGCAAGTTTGAGGGACAGCAGGTGGCCAGTGTGTTTCAGGAGAGCAACAGTGGAAGGCTAGTAAGAAAGAAGGCTGAGAGATGACAGGGGCCAGATCATGTTGGATGTTGTGACTTTGGCTTTTACTCTGAATGAGGTGGAGTTTTAAGAAGAGGAGTTGTCATGAACTAACTTGCATTTAACAGGATCACTCTGCTGCTATGTTGAAAATAGTGTGTAGGAGAACAAGAAAAACTAGAAGAGAGATTATTTAGGAAGCCATTCCAGTAACTCAGGTGAGAGATTATGAAGACTCAAATGATGGTGGTTACAGTAAATTGTTTTAAAAAACTACTTTGATTCTGGATATAATTTGAAGATTTTCTGATGGATTGAATGTAGGATGTGAGAGAAAGAGAAAAACCCAAGATGACTGCAACATTGACTGGAACAATCAACTTGCCATCAACTAAGCTTGGGAAGGCTACAGGTGGAGTAAGTAGAAAGAATCATTGCATAAAACTCAAGAATCTGATTTCACACAAGCTGAGCTTTGAAATGTTTGTTAGGAATCTGATTTCACACAAGCTGAGCTTTGAAATGTTTGTTAGACCTCAAAGTAGAGACACTGAGTAGCTACTTAGATAAGTATAAAATCTAAGAAAGAGTTCTGGGATAGGGGTTCAAATTTAAGAGTCATCAGCATATAGATGTTATTTAAAGTGAAATCGCCAAGCGAGTGTGTAGGCAAAGAAGAGGACCAACGTCTGAGCTCTAGGACTCTCCAACATCAAGACGCTGGGGAGAGGAGAAGACAGCAACAGAGGAGACTGAAAAGGAGCAGCCAGGGGGCTAAGAGTCAAACCAGGACTTACCAAGTTGATGAGATGCATCAAAGAAGAGAGAGACAAAATACTGCTAATGGGAAGAGGCCGGAAGACTGATCAGTAAAACTGGCAAAGTACAGGTCATTGGTGGCCTTAATGATGGCAATTTTGATGGAGTTTATGAAAATGGAAGCCTAGTTAGAGTCATGTAAGAATTAATGAGAAGAAAAAAATTGGAAACCATGAATTTTTCTACAAAAGAGAGTACACAAATACATTAGCTGATAAAGAAAGTGGAGTCAAGAGAATATTTTGTTTATGATTTTAAAAGTAATAGCATGTTTAAATGCTGGTAGAAATAGTCCAGTAAAGAGAGGAGAGAGTGATGCCTAAAGAAAAGAATGAAGAATTGCTAGAGCAATGCTCTCAAGTAGGCAAAAAGAAATGAGATCTTGTGAACAAGTGGAACACCTAACTTTAGATAAAAGCAAAGATGCTTCATACAGGAACAGGCAAGAAAGCACAGGGTGTGGATGCAGGTGCGGGGAGGTAAATGGGATGTGGGCTTCTATAAATTCTTGTCTGATTGCTTCAGTCTGCTCAGTGAAATAGGAGTCTATCATATGAGAATGAGAACAGGGAAGCAAAGTGGAGAAGATGGAAAAGAGTCTTCTAGGTGGGCAGAAGAGGAAGGGAGACAAGATGAATAGCACTGTGCCCTAGCCACATCAAGAACCCACTTGAGGTTTACGGCCATGAGTTTAAAGTGAGATAAGACAGCATGAGTGTGTGTTTTCTCTAGAGCTATTCAGTTGCATGAGTGCAGGCTTGGAAAGGCAAATAGATTCTATTTATCCAGGGTTGTGGCTTTGCCAATACCAAGTAAAAAGAAGCCAAAGAGAAGCAAGGGATTTATGGTGAATGCACAAGAGTAATTATAATGATGGACCTTGAAATTGAAGCCTAAGACTTAGAAGAAATCAAAAGCCATGCATGTAGGTCATCATCTGCCCCTCTGTTTTTGTCTTACCTTAGGTTTTCAAGGACAAGACAATATTTTCTATAACTCTCTATAGCAACTAGACCTATATCTATAATGAATACTCGATTAATATGTATTGATTGTCTAGTCACTTCTAGGTGTGAAAATGTAGCAGGCTTTCTAGTCTTCAGTGATCCTTTCAGAGATAAGCTCCACTAGTTTTGACAGATGGTCTATAATTTTTATATTTGAAACACCATATGTCAAGTACCAAAGCTCTATACATACTTAGTTTTGAATTTTCAGGTTTGGGTGATAATGTATTTGGTAGCACCTGTGCTTCAAAATCTGCCATCCAGAAGCTTCTATTTTCTCCTCCGCACATATTCATCACCTCAACCAGATGCTTCCAATTTCCTGCTTCCTCAGAGCACGGTCTGGCCATCCCAGGATCAAATCCCATTTCACTGGGTCTTACGTAAGAGCCCTGGTCCAGGAGCACAGAGCTGCCATCTGTCTGTTTCCCTCCCTCATTTCACAGAGATCACTTGGTTCCTAACTGCTGTTTCAGGAATAATTTGAAGGATTAATTAATTTTCCACAGCTTCATTGAATGCTTCATCTCTGACCCTTTTGATTATTGGCCCATGCGATTTGGGTTTATCTACCTAGGCACAACTACTGGCGCCTGTGTTCAAATCATAAGTACAGACAATACTAGTCTTCTTTAAAAGGTACAGAAACTAAAACGCTGTGGCATTCTTATCCCAGGTCACTCAGTATTAACATGATGACATAAGAACTACAGTTATTCAGATTCCCACTTGAAAGTACTTGAAAGAAAATAACATTTTTAAGTATACATCACTATAAGATATAGGCCTTCAAGTTGCTAACCTGAAGACAAGCCATATTGCCAATAATTCAAATGAAAATGTACCTCATTTATAGATGCCCCATCTCTTAACTCAATCTTTACTTTTTCAGGCCCAGAATCAGTGTTTCAGCAAAGGCTTTTGCCTTATTTCCCTTGACTTCTACTTTAAAAGCTAAAATACGATCTATTATAAATTTCAGAGTTGGACATGAATATAATAAAATCACATCATAAAATGTAGCAAACAACTTCATTTAGAGGCAAACATTCTATTTGGTACAGGACAAACTAGAATCGATGATACAATAGCATTAAGAGGTGTGCACAATTTTTTTAATGGCACCAAATACACTGTGCCAGACTATGGGGATCCAGAAACTAAGGAAATAGAGTTCCTGCCCACAAAGATTTACATTAAAGGGAGAAGACAAATGTGTAATTACAATGAAGTCACATTATAAAAGTATTTCCCAGCCAGAATTATGCAAAGATCCCCTAGACTTGGAAGAGTACATTCTTGTTGATAATATTTCTTCCAAATTAAAAAAAAAAAAATGCTACCAAATACAAGGGTGAAAGAAATAATTTAGTTCAGAACCAGGTGTCCTGGTAACTAACTCTTTGGTCTCTTGCTGTCTGTGGACATATAGATTTTCAGAATTATCGTAAGATTTATCTCCAACATCTTAATTCTTCCGAATTGACATCCAAGGATATTTCTTTACAATGATGGCCTAATTTTTACCATTTCTAATTACTTCTTTCTAAGCATCTTCGCTTGTCAATACCTGCGATGACATTTTTGACAAAAATCACATTCATATAAATAAAACAACCAGCTTTTACACATACAATTATCAGGCATACAGAATAGTCCTTTCCATACAGAAATGTGAAGGAAACCTGAAGTTATCCATGTAACTTGAATAGAGTTCATTTTATGCAGTGAGTAGGTAGTTATCTGCTTGTAAATTTAAAGGTATCATTGAGACTCTTCCTTTTCTATCATCAATCAATTGTGACATTTCTTAAATAGGGAAGGAAGTCATTTGGTTCCACTGTCAGAGATATGCAAATAGAAGAACTCTTTCACCTTCAAACACCCTTGATCCACAGTTTTGTTTAGTAGACTGTCCTCAACAATTTAATTTGGTATTTAAAACTATCTATTGAATACCTACTGTGCATAGGCGTTAGCTATGAGCCACCAAGAAAATTCATTTGGTGTGCTAATATGCTTACCAGTCCCACAGAGAATGAATTTGAGAACAAGAGCTACTTCTCTAATTCCCACCTGTGATTTGCAAAATAAGAACAATCTTTCTGCTCCAGAACCAACTTCCCATCATAGAGATGAATGGAAAAGGTCCCTAAAAACTAGAATTCTGTATCTTTTACTTTTTCAGATTGACGTATTGTGCTTTAAAAAAAGATTAAAGTTTTCATCTAGATTAACCCCTTGGATAGGAAGAAATTCAGATGCCATATGAATGACCACAAGTAAAGAGAAACGAGAAAACATTTAAAAGCACAGCAAGTCATGAGTATTTGCAGTTTGTCTGTCCTGTTGTTTTAAAGGTGAAAACTCTGACATTTTGTTTCTAGTAGCCAAATTCCTAGTCTACTGATGATAAAATCCCACAAAAAGTTTAGAAAATTAAGATCCATACAACTGTTTCTCCCACCTAACAAATTCCAAGAGAAGGAATTTAGTCAATGCACAATGCAATAGGAGAAAAAAAAATGTGTTTTACCACCGCTGACAAATGGACCTTATAAGCTGCCCTGTCTCCTTTGAAGCCAGTGTCTAGTAATTAACCCTTCCATCTGCCAGCATCTTTTCCACACTCCAAGACAAGAGATATTTCACATTCCTAATAGCTGTGACTTCAGCAGACCTCCTGCTAATGATACTTTTTTGTTTCCGTTCCCATTTGCTAAAATGCTTTCCTCTAATTTAGTGACCTGAGCAGGGATATTAAGAAGGGTAGAAAACAATCATTCAGAAACTCATTAAAATATCTCAGTGTGAAATGAGAGTGACACACACGAGGAGAATGAAAACAGTGGAAAGGAATAATGAAGATTTCAGAGTCATTACAGTTACTGTCAGTCTGGCTTTACTCAATCATAGAGGGACTCTGGAAAAAGAAAAAAAAGTCGGCATGGAGTTTAAAAACAGTAGGAGCTACTCAAATGATGTGTGAAAATAACCTTGTACCATCTTGACTATATGCTCTCCCAAAAAATCACCTTTAAAAAGAAATCCATCCTCACCTTTATAAATTCAAATGCTATTTATATGAAAATTGACTTCTGTCTTCCTGGACAGAATTCTGATGTAGGCTTACAAGAACGACATCCCTGGAAATGTCCACCTGGAGTTGTAATACAACCAGGCCATTTTTACTTATTGAAAAAGACTGCTTTCTCTAGTGAGATTAACCAGACAGAACCAAGGGACAGGTTTTCATGACAAAGAAACCCTTTACTTGTTTGATCTTAATTCAATCACATATCTTATAGGTGCTCCATGTTTCCATCCATAAAGAAGCACTTAACCACTAAGATTGCTGGGAAGTTATTAAGAGGTAATAAATTCCTTAAAGTAAAGGCAGTCATCCTTAAGATCTCAGGTCAGCTGTCAAATCTTTGGAAAAGACTTTCCTGACTACCAGTCTTTGTCCACACCTCATCCCAGCCAACTTCTGCCCACAGCACACTTAGAGCATCACCTCCTTGATTTCATAGCACATAACATGGCTTACAGTTTCATATTTGCCTACTGTGTCCCTCTAGTGTATACTCCATAAAGGCAGGAACTACTCTCTGTTCACTGTTATATCCCATCCACACTCCCAGCACAACGTTTGGCATATTAGTAGCTTGTCGACAAATCGTAAATTAAAAGATTCTTTTAATCCTTAGATCTGGAGAAAAGGATACAAGTTGAGTATCCCTTATTCAAAATGCTTGGGACCAGACATGTTTTGGATTTCAGATTTTTTTTTAGATTTGGGGATATTTGCATTATACTTACCAATGGAGCACTCAAATCTGAAAATCTGAAATCCAAAATGCTCCAACGAGCATTTCCTTTGAACACCATGTTGGTGCTCAAAAAGCTTCAGACTTTAGGGCATTTCAGATTTTGGATTTTCAAATTTGGGAAGCTCAATCTGTATTTAGAGTCCTGATAAAGACACAATTGTAGAACCAATTCTTTTCTTTTTCTTTCTTGAGTTCATGCCATGGAGAAAATGGACATTGCCCAAATCTCTTGGCCAACCCAACTCTGTCATTATGGCCTCCATGCTGAGCTGTGTCACATGGGAGGCATCCGAGCTGGCACTGCCTATCTTACATCATTCAGGACTCACTATTCGTTATTTTCTTTTCAAAAACAACCAAAGCTTATGAATTTTAATTCTAAAAAGACCTGCCTATGCTTGTCCCAAAAAGGAAAAGAGAAGCTCTAATTTGCCGGTACAATTCTGTCTTCAACACTGTATACATCTGTCCCTCTCTTCTGTGCCTATAATAAACACACATCACATACATACATACTTTGTAAACCATGAGAATTTAATAGATGATGAGTCCAATGGACTATGTACTTGTAAAATCGGTAAATTTTATTTATTCAACTACACGTATTAAAGTAGACAATTCATTTCTCAGCTAATTCAAAATGAGATGGTAATATAAATTTTTAAATCCTGTTTACAATAGATAAAGAAAGCTATCCAGATTATCAATTGATCATTTTCTAGTAAATGTCACCAGTGTAATTTTTTTTCATAAACCTTAAAATAGAATGATTATTTTCTATTATCTAAGAAAAAATGTAATTTTTGTTTCTACCCAAACAATTTATCTATGGCACAGGTGTCTAAATTTTTCATTTTTTCAGGTATTTTAACTCTGACAAAACCTCTTTCAGTGGCCATCTTTTAAACTGGAGACCTTGTGTTGATGGCTATTGGTCATTCATTTATTTAATTATTAGCTCAGCCATTCTTTTTTTTTTTTTAAGACAGAGTTTCACTCTTGTTACCCGGGCTGGAGTGCAATGGCGCGATCTCGGCTCACTGCAACCTCTGCCTCCTAGGTTCAGGCAATTCTCCTGCCTCAGCCTCCTGAGTAGCCGGGATTACAGGCGCGCGCCACCATGCCCAGCTAGCTCAGCCATTCTTTATCGATTATCTGCCATGTATCAAGGACAACGCTAATATTCTGTGGGCTCTGATAATCTCTTGAGGAAAATGAAGAATCCTAGAGCATCTTTACCTTTATCCGTTTAATTTAGAATCTGAGTGCTTCCAAATCCTCTGGCCTAAAGCTTGCCCTTTTCCTAATATTCAAATAAAATAGGCCAAATTTCCATTTTTATGAGCAGAAAATCTAGATACTTTCCAAATATTTCTGGGGATTCTCTGGGAGGACTTACATGTCTGAGTTGATTCTTTTCTCCTCTAAATCCGAAGGGTTGCCCCCCTTTCACTCTGATCACCCCTGGATATATCTCTGCTCCTCCATGAGCTTTCTGAGCCTGCATTCCCCAAGGTGGCTGATACACTAAACAGGCTTTAGACTGTTAAGCTAATCAGCTTTACTGAAATCTGAGGCTGTCCTAAGGGAATGATAATGCAGAAGAGGAAAACAAAACTCAAAATCAATACTACTGCTCCGGATTCCGGAGTGGTACCTCTGCCTTCAAGCCCATCCTCAGGCCTTGGCCTGCCCCACATCCCATCTGCCACCAGTGCAAGCTAAAGCATCAATTAACTAACATCTTGGGAACCCATCAAACCAAGGCAGGAAACTACCCTTTTACTTTATTATGATCCTCTTTGTCCTCATGCCTTCCCTTCATGTCTTTGCATAAGCTATTGTTTTCCCAAGCAGAAGCACATTCCTGCTCTTAGGATGAATTCTGACACAATTATTAAAATGTGAGGACACTTGGAGTCAACATTTTGCTACAATAGTTACAGGTTTTTCCCTGTACACTCTACATTTATCGGATTCTACAATAATTTTTGTTTAAACAAAGAAGTCTTCATTCTAAAAAATAATAACACAATTTGAATAACTCAGTGGGGTCATTGGAGGCTTTCAATCAGAAGAGTGACTAGAACTATGCTTAAGGAAGATTAACCTGCATCAGGGACCTTGCCCTGAAAAAGACTTTACTTTGGAGAAAACATAACATTTTCATTTCTGGATGCTTTTAACTTATCTTCTACTGATACTTTCTATTCTTTCCAAAAGACTAAGAGGGCAAACTCTTAGTAGGTTTATTCAAATTACAGTATCACGTGAAGGACATATATGCAATAAACACTTAACACTAAGCAAGGTCAATTCTATTTTAGTTGAACTGCTTTGGCCTAGATCAAGGATTTGTGTCTTAAACAGAATTATATGGAAAAGAGAATAGAGAATGTTGGTTCCTATTTCTCTCCTACAGAATTCCTTCCAGATAGTTGCTTATCCCTAATTAATATGGGGGAAAGACTCATTTTAGGAAATATGGTTCATTCATATGCTATAATATTTCCTCTAACCCACTCTCCTCATTACCATGGCTAAGCACCCAGTCAGAAAGGCGAAACTAAAATTATCTGAATATGTGGGCTATATACAGTTGTCCCTCAGTGTATGAATGGGATTGATTCTAGGACCCTGCATATACCAAAATCCAAGCACACTCAAGTCCCATAATCAGCCCTGTAGATCACACATATACACCAGAAATCCGATCTCCATATCCTCAGGTTTCACATCCTATGAATACTGTATTTTGGATTCACCTTTGATTGAAAGAAATCTGCATGTTAGGGGACCCATGCAGTTCAAATGCATGTTGTTCAAGGGTCAGCTGTACGGTAAATGTAAACCACCGGATGACTGGTGATGTTTCAGTGATCCAGTGGTTTACATCCTTGCTTCTGTATGCTTTAAGACCCTGTAAATACCAAACCCAATCTGAATTCAACAATGTGATCGAAACCCAACGGTTCTTATTGGTCCTGCTAAGCTCCGTCAATTTTCTCAGGCTGGCAAAAGACCAAGGAATGAAGATTAAAAAGTTCAGTAATTTGTTACATTGTCATCATTATCTGTCAGTTCTACCTCCATCATCTGTTGGCAAGCTTTAAATCACTGATATTTATTCTCCTTAAAGGGAAAGTTAATGTTTTTTAAATATGAAAAACACACATGGTAATTTTATAATTTTAAAACTATAAAATTATAATTTTATAATTTTACAAAAATGGAAAATATAAGAACATTAAAAGAATAATAAAAATCATCCATGACCTCACACCCCAGAGATAATCACTGTTACAATTTAGCATATTTCCTTCCTAGCTTTAAATGTGTATGTGTGTATGTGATTGTGTATACCACAGTGTAATATTAGTAACCCACTGATATTGTAATTTAAATTTCCTTGACTGCCAGTTTTCTTATTTTAAAGTCTTGATCTTTCCCCAACTCATAACCATCCCATTGAGAAGAAACTCTATTAAGATTCACAAAAGTCCTCAGAGTCCAAGTCTCGCCTGAGGCTAACTGGTATCTCCCCATAGACACCCCTAGGACGCTAGGACGCTGATGGATAGCCTAGCGGGAGCCTGAGAAGAAAACTCATCCCAAGATGTCAGACGCAGACACATGATTCAATAGCAGGGCCTCAGGCTCTGGAGGGAGATGTCATTCTGACTCAGCCTAGTGTCAGCAGCTCAGATTTGCTTTCTTGCTCATTTCTCATAAATCTGTGCTCTGCATCCTAGGAAGTAAGTAGGGCTACAGATTAAAAGCAAGTAAAAGTAACATTCACTCACATTTCTATCAGGTATTGGGTAAAAAGCAGCTCTGCTTTGGGACTCCTGTGAGAAATCTAGCAGAAAAGCTATAATCCACTTCTGCACAGAACCCAGTGTGGCTTTGGTGCATTGAGGCCAGGAAAACACTCCTATGCCTCGGCACATGGGGGCCTCCTACACACCTTACTGGAGTCACCTAAAGGTAATGACAGCTCAAATGAGGGCATCGCAGGGTAGTAGCCATTCACTAATGGCAGCTTTCAAAACAGTGAAGACTCTTGTCTGTAGTTTCTGGATTAGGAGAGGAAGCAACTCATAACTGTAACTAAATATGAGATAAACAGGGCTGGGTCATGGGGTGATGGTGGGGTGAGGGACAGGGAGGGTGTTAGCAGTGGATGTGGGTAAGTGATTTTGCAGATAGAAGTCCTACATTAACAGGTAGAAAGAAGAAACACATGAAGGAAAATCACTTTGTCAGGGGAAGCCCCTTCTAGAAATTTGCTCACCTCACACCAATAACATAAAACTTTATTCCTGATAATCTGCAAATATGCTTTGTTTGCCTTCAGTAAATACAGAAATGGTTACAGAATTCTCTATGTAATAATTATGTATTATGTATGATGAATGAATGGTCTTTATCCCTATTAAATAAATCCAATGTCTTTTGCCTTTTCTGAAGCCCACCTCAAAGCCATTCCTCTGGAATGAATTTAAACATTTCTCCCCTTGGAGTCTGGCCACTGAGGGGCATTAGGGCAGATTAAGAGTGAGGCTTCCTTTCATCCCACCCACTAGGGAGTTCATTGTTAAATCCTGTAAAGCTAGAGAGAGAGAATAGAACACAATATATCTAAAATAAACCCATGTGCAATTTGTCTTTTTAAAAGAAAACTACCACTGCTTCAACTCTTTGCAAATAAGAAGACAGAAGGACTAATGTTCTTTCAGTCATGTGAGTCATCCGTGAATTAAATGGTAAGTTAGGAGATTATATTAAATGACAAGCAGCATGAACTGAACATTTATATGATGACTGTATCCACAGGGTATACTTGTCTCACCACAGACAATTTTAGTTGAACTTTTCTGAAAGATAATGTTAATTCGGGCCAAGTGTGGTAGCTCACACCTGTGATCCCAGTGCTTTCAGAGGACAAGACAGGAGAATCATTTGAGGTCAGGAGTTTGTACCAGTCTGGGCAATATAGCGAGACCTCGTCATCCCAAAAAAAAAGTTAAAAATTAGCTGAGCATGGTGACACATACCTATAGCCCTAGTTACTCCAGAAGTTAAGCCTAGAAGATCACTTGAGCCCAGGAGTTCGAGGCTGCAGAGAGCTTTGACAGCACCACTGCACTCCAGCCTGCATAACAGAGTGAGACTTTGCCTCTAAAAAAATTTTTAATTTAAAAACTAATAAATTCACTCTTAATCATTGAAAAAAACACTTGATGACTAACCTGCATAAGACAGAATAATCATGATGGAGGAGGAGGAGGAAGAAACACTCTGCCAGGTACTTTTCTAAAATTTTCTTTAACTCACTCATTTAATCCTTACAACAACCCAAGGAAAATAAGTGCTATTATTACTTGCATTTTACAGATAAGAAAAATGAGACATGGAGAGGTCTCAAAAAACTTGTCAGGGTATTGTAGTAAGTTGAGGAGCCAGATTTCAAACACAGAAATCCAACGTTAAGATTAGCAACATGCCGACATTTCAATCAAAAATAAAAAGTTTAATCTACTACATTGGCATTGTTGGTTTTTTGGAACCTGAAGTTGTTTCAGTTGACTGAATTGTTTTTGTTTCACATAAACAACTTTGTTATAATGAACAAAGCCATTACCTAAAAGGCAAAACATAAAAATTCAACAGATTTTTCAAATTGACTCATTTTTCATTTCTTGATCACAGAAGTCCAGCTAAATAATGGAAAGTTTAAGATTCAGTCATTTGTATTTTGTATAACACAGCTCAGTATTTATTGGAATAAGATTCATGTTGTAAAAAAAAAAAACCCATTTTGCAGAATAAGAACAAAAAAGATAAAGGTTTGAACTGGACACATAATAAGTCTTTGAGAAAAAAATCTATCTTTTGTTTCAGAATTATTAATAAATCTCCATAAGGCAAGGCATCATTTTTAACCTTCCTTCTTGTTTCCTATTAGCATCTGTAGGTCTTTCAAGAAAGGATCTGTGTTTTTTTGTTTTGTTTGTTTGTTCTTTGAGACAGTCTCACTCTGTCACCTAGGCTAGAGTGCAGTAGCACCATCTCATCTCACAGCAACCTCTGCCTCCTGGGTTTAAGCGATTCTCATGCCTCAGCCTCCTGAGTAGCTGGGACTACAGGTGCCCACCACCACACCCAGCTAATTTTTGTATTTGTAGTAGAGACAGGGTTTCACTATGTCAGCCAGGATGATCTCGAACGCCTAGCCTCATGATCCACCCACCTCGGCCTCCCAGAGTGCTGGGATTACAGGTGTGAGCCACCATGCTCAGCCAAGGGTCTGTGTTTTTTTTTTTTTTTTTTTAATTGTACTTTAGGTTCTGGGGTACATGTGCAGATCATGCAGGACTGTTGCATAAGTACATATATGGCAATGTGGTTTGCTGCCTCCATCCCCCGTCACCTATATCTGGCATTTCTAAGCAGTCATGTTTTCACAAGCATGCCACCATCCCCATAGCAGCTCACTGGCCCTTTTGATTTCCACCCTCCCTACTCTCCACTCTTTTGAGACCTACTTTACTCTTGCCAGGTGTCTAGAACACGATTTCCTTTTCTATAAGCAAAAAAGTAATTAAGATATTCAGTGTCTTTTTCTGTCTCTCAATAAGTTTTACTAGAAAACAATGATCATCAATTATATTATTAAAAAATGAACTCAATTTATCCAACAAAGCACAGTGCATGACAGAAGTCACTGTATTCAGAGGACTTGCCAATAGTAATAGGAATGGCCCCAAAGCACAACCAACTGTGAATTTCTTTAAGGGCAGAAGTCACGTCTTTTATTGCTGTTCCCAGTATCTATAAATTGCTATTCCCAGTATCTACAAATCTTGCATTTTCAAGAACGTTGGTTGGATTTAATTGACTTGAAATGTGAATACGAAAGCTAATGAACTGTTAAAGTTTTTCAAGCTACAAAACTTGACTTATTACTAGATACATCGTGCTATGACTGCCACTTCTGGCAAAGCTTGCTATTTGTAACTAAAAAGACAGACAAATCAGGGTGGGATGGGGAGGGAGAGAGAGAAAGCGAATGAGGATAAAGTGGGATGGTTGCAGAATCACAGGCAGGTGAAAAACACAAAAAGAGCTGCAGCAGAACACAGAAAATAATAACATTGGGAGAGGCCTGGACACTGGAGGAGGTACCTCCAAAATAAGCCAAAGAATAGAGAGTATAAGATTCAGTCATTTGCATTTTGTATAATATAGCTTGGTATGTACTGGAACAAGATTCATATTGTGAAAACCCCCATTTTTTCACACTACATTGCCATTGTTGATTTTTCAGAATTTTGAAGTTGTTTCAGATGACTGAATTGTTTTCTTTTCATGTAAGCAACTTTAATGAAAGGTCATTACCTAAAAGGGAAAAGATAATGACTCTATGCCACATATGACTCTTTCATTCCAGTTAAGTTTTAAATCCTAAGCTGAAGAAGGTAGAATTATTAGCTAACTCCACAATATCTCAACACTGTCTTCTTGTTTATGTTCTGTTCCCAGTTTATATCTCTGTTAGATTTATCAGTTGAGCTTTAAGAGTAGGGGATTAAAATTTCCAGTTAAATCCATTTTCATTAAGATATATACCCATAGAGCAGATTTCTCAAGAAAGCATCTGTTCATTGCTTACATAAGCAACACGATAAGTGTGCATCTTAAAGCAGAATAATAAAGCAGTTTGGAGCAAGGAGCAGGGCAAGTTTGCTAATGTCGATTTTCATAAACACAAAAGCCATCAGCAGCAAAATATTACATTCATCTTAGTACTAGAACCACTTGACTTTTTGACGTACTCCAAATTACTCTGCACCAGTGTTTGATAGAAGCTTATTAGCTCTATAGACTGCTAAAACTATCTTCATATAAACAAAATCTTACAGCATGTTTCTATGGAATGATTACTAGAGCTTAGAAGTTCTTAAAACTCTTTATTGCCTCCTATATTTTCTTCCCCTACCTGACACATTGCATAAAGATATATAACTGATACAAATGAGGATGAGTTATTGTAAGATATGGATTTTGTTTTCCTCTCTTTTCTTAAATATTTCTTCCTCCCTTATTTTGACATTTTTATTGTGAAATATATCATGCATAAAGAATTATTATATAATGTTTATACATAGATGAACAATTGAAAAATAATGTGGCACACACCGTGTGCTTTTGCTTTCTTCCTCTTTTAATAGAATTTTTTAAACATCTATTGGACTACTTAGAAAACAAAAGTGAAAACATTAAGTCCAAAGGAAAAAATACATTTTAAAGCCTCCCAAGAAATAAATTAAGAAAAATATGTAGGGTTAGTCCGCATGCTGTAGTGTTTACAATGAATTGATCACAACCAGTTACAGATTTCTTGTCACATCTCCACTCCCACTGCTTCATGTCACTAGCCTTAAAAAAAGAAAAAACGCCTGAGACTAGAAAACATTTTGTTTTTAAGTCGAAAAAGAATTAAAACTCGTTTCCTGTTTTGACTTTTACTCCCTTTTTTTAAAAAAAGTTCTCTCTTCTTTAACCTCCCCATTTTTTCTCTTCTATTTCCCCTTGGATTTCCTGAATTTTAATTGTTATTAGGCAATTAATAAGCTACAAAGCGGATAGTTCTCTAAAGAATGGTTCAGATAGCTGCTAACATGAGATTGGACCAATGATTCCAGGAAAAAAGGCATGAAAGTATGAAACCATTTCCAAGCATTCCAACCTCACATGTTACAGAAGTTTCAGCAAGGGAAAGCCAGACAGCCTCTGACTTACACAAAGGTTTGACTTACGTTTTTCTAACTTTACAATGGTTCAAAGGCAATATGCATACAGCAGAGACCATACTTCAAGTACCCCTACAACCATTCTGTTTTCCACTTCTGGAACAGTATTCAACGAATTACACGTGTCAATCGAGAAAAATGATGAGACAAGTCTCAGTCATTTTAGAAGGTTTATTTGTCAAAGTTAAGGCTGTGCAACCCATGACACAGCCTCAGGAAGTCCTGGCAACATGTCCCCAGGGTAGTCAGGGCACAGCTTGGTGGTATACATTTTAGAGAGACATGAGGCATCAATCAATTTATGTAAGAAGTACATTGGTTCCGTCCAGAAAAGTGGGGACAACTCAAAGCCGGGAGGAGGCTTCCAGGTCACAGGTAGGGGAGAGACAAATGTTTGCATTCTTTTGAGTTTCTTATAAGCCTGTCCAAACAAGGCAACCAGAATATGCAGCTTTCTCAGTGAGCAGAGGGATTACTTTGAATAGAATGAGAGACAGTTTTGCCCTGAGTAGTTCCCAGCTTGAAGGATCTCAAGATATTTTCCTTTCACACATGAGATATCCAACACTCTGTTATAAAAGAGGCTTTGTGTTACATGATTTTGTCCAACTGTAGGTTAATATAATAGTTCTGAGTCTGTTTTAGTTAGGTAAGGCTAAGCTTTGATATTCAGTACACTGCATTAAATGCATTTTCAACTTAGAATATTTTTAACGTATGTTGGGTTTTTCAGGACATAACTCCATAGTAAGTTAAGAAGCATCTGTATACCTCAAGACAAGACCATCGTCACAGTCCCATCCTCTCGCCTTACCTGTAAAGACTCCAACCCTGCTTCTGCTGAGGAAGTTATCTAACCTTGAGGTGCTCCTTCATGCACACAAGCCAGATAAAGCCCTTCTTTGCTATTTAAGTTGCTTGAACTATTTTTGCCTTGAGTGTTTCCTTGTGTTAATGTTCAAACACCCATGTTTCACCACATCATCTTTACTCCCACACAGAAGTGTGCTCTGCTTTCATTCAAGGATAGGTCTGCACTCACAGACAGGCTCTACACCCAGGATAGAGACTTCCTTACCAATCTCTAGATTTGGCCAATAGAGGGTAATGGAGTGGTTAGATGAAAGAATATTCTGTCATTCCCAAAACTGTTGCCCACTGTGTCTGGCATCATTGGAATTTTCATTTTTGGAAACATCTTACCCTGAATCCTTCCACTGACTCCTTCAAAGGTCTTTTTCTTCTGCATGTCTCTCTGCCAACCAGAAAGAGAAGCAACCACCAAACGAAAGCACTGTGGGGAATAAAGGACTGACCGCCTCCTCACTGTGGAGCCAATCCAGTCCAAGGTGAGGATCAAGTGACCAATATTGGTGCCTCACGCCCCCTGCAGATAAGCAGAATCAGCAAAGGCATGTGGTTTCCTGCGTTCACCTACTGTTAGAGTCAAAAAAGACCTCCAAGAGTATCTAACCAAATTCCTGCATTTTACAGTTGAGCATGCAGAAGCCTAGAAAGCTAAACTGACCTGTCCAAGACCACAGAATTAATTAGTATAAAGGCTGAAATTAGAATTTGATTTCATCTCAGACATTTACACTGAATATTGATTAATATGATAACAACAACAACAACAATAATAATGTTTAGTGAGTACTTACTCTGTGCCAGGAACTATTCTAAAAACGTACATGTATTAATTCTTTTAACCCTTACTGCAACCTTCTGAGACAGGAATAATTATTACCTCTATTTTACAGATGAGGAAACTGAAACTCAAGTAATTACAGAATGGCCAGTGAGTGGTAGAGGCAGAATCTGATTCCAGGAAGTTGTCTTTCAGACCTAGACCTTATAAACCACTCACATTTTTTGCTGCTGTACAGTAAAATGAAAAATAATAATAATAATGAGAGTGCAGTACATTTTTCTTAAAGCTAGACTTAATTCTATTTTAAATACTATCCTTAATTATACTCTGTACTTCCTATTTCAGAATATTTAAAATGCAATTTCTTCTATGAGAAAATGGAGTACACGGTAGTTGGTGTTTTGTAAATTTTTTTCTTAATAAAAATATATTTTGGAAGCTGTTTTTGATGTAGAATTGCAGAATCTGGAAACCCTTTCCTTATATTGTATGTGTGCTGTAGGAATCCTGGGAGAAGGTACAGTGGCTCTCCTGCTTCCCCTGCAGGGACTCGTCCCCTGAGAAATAAGGAACAGGAAAAGGAGCCAATTATCATTTATTATGTACTTTGTTCAGTTAGGATTCTTTTGATTGCAAGCAAACGACTTCAGTAAAAATGAATATATAGGTTAATATAACTGAAACATCTCTTGGCTTACTCTACCATATATCGGCTCCTCTGAGGCTCCCAGGTACAAAATGGCTGCCCACAGCTTCAGCGCTTCTCTATGTTCAAGTTCAGAGGGTCTCTCTCCCTAGTAGTTTCCACGTAGGATAGTACTTTGATTGGATCAACTGAGTCACATGTCCACCCCTAAAGGAGTCGCTATGCCAAGATAATAGATTTACGGCACTTGGCCATGAGTTATACACTCTTGAAGCTAGTCATAGAATCAGCTCCAACAGTAGCTGTTCATCGGAGAGAAGGTGGAGGGTGGTTCTCGAAAAAGAAAATTAGACACCGTTGCCAAAAGAAGAAAAAATGGATGCTTGGTGATCAACCCAGCAAATGTTTGCTATTCACCTAACATATGTCATTCACTGGGTTGAGAGCTACTCACTCAAAACTCCACCATTGAACTGAAGATAAAATAAGCCACTCCTGTGTATTTCAATTACGCTTTGATCCAGTAGCTCAGTAACTACCCTTCAAAACCCACTTAAGAGAAGTGTAGCTCTTGAAACCGTTGATTCCTGCCCGTCTCCCACTTCAACAAAAATTAAGAATTTCTTAAATATTTGTCCCTTATTTCCCCACTACAGTTGAAGAAGCTAAGATTCAAGACAGTGACTATGTCTCACATCTAGGTTAAAAACAAAATGTCATCCAGAACAATTCTAGAGGGACGTTAATCAAATAAGAGAATAGTGTTTCTTCCAAATTTCATTTCAAATTCTCTAGTGTTAAATACCTGGCATCCGTACCTCACAGAATATGTCCATTAGCCTTAAGAATTAAATTTATCTAATAAAGCATCTAAGAGTGCATTTTAAGAGAAGAATTTTATCACTGATACACTCAAAAACAATTTTTTTTAATTTACTCTATAGCAAGCACAGGTATCACAATTACCCCACAATAGTTCCAGGAAACTATTCTCTGAAACAATAAATCTATCCAATCAAAATTAAGTGTTTATAGTTATAAGCAGTATTCAATGCATCACGCAAAATTTAAAACAATATCATCATTTGCAGCTCCAGATATCTCTAGGCATCCAGACTTTGGCCATAAGATTGCATTAATAAAATATAAAGTCACGACTTAATTTAATATGAAAGGGATCCAAAATCATTAATCTCTATATTTACTCAATGCTAAAAACAATTTCTATTCTCTTCCAAGAAAAATGCTCACATAGGGAGAAAAAGAATAGTCATAAGATAAAAACAATTTGAGGTTTTGCATACTAGTTGTGGTGAACCTTGGCCATCACCTAATATCATGTAAGATAGCACATGACCTTACATGGACAAAATTCCACGTGGAGAGTTTCCTAGAGAGATTCCCCAATGTGCCTCACTTAGCCCTCAGTCTACTCACCATCTCCTGATGGCTTCAGAGAGCAGACTTGGCTCCATTTCTTTCTCCTTTGTATTCCTTCTCTCCACGCCTAGTCCCTCTAAGGATAGATAGTAATTGTATTTGCTGGACTCCTTAGTTCCAGTCCTGGTGCTGTTCCTAGCACACATCGTGCAGCTTCAGGGTAAGTAACTTCACATCTCTTCAATTCACATTCCCTCATGGTTTGAACCAAGGAGCCCTCAATTAATAAGGTTTGGCTGTGTCCCCACCCAAATCTCATCTTGAATTGTAGCTCCCATAATTCCCACTGTTGTGGGAGGCATCTGGTGAGAGGTAACTGAACTTCATGGTGATGGGTCTTTCCCAAGCTGTTTTTATGATAGTGAATAAGTCTCACGAGATCTGATGGTTTTATAAAGGGTAGTTTCCTTACACAAGCTCTCTCATTTTCTGTCTCCTGCCATGTAAGATGTGCCTTTCACCTTATACCATGATTGTGAGACTTCCTCAGCCATGTGGAACTGTAAGTTCATTAAACCTATTTTTCTTTATAAATTTCCCAATCTCAGGTATGTCTTTATCAGCAGCATGAAAACGGACTAATACCATCAATTGACCCCAGATAAACTAATGGGGGTTCTGCTAAAAAAAAAAAAAAAAAATTGAGAAGAGAATGATTACACATTTCTGGGGAGAGGGCATATTCCAAAAGAATAAGAGGCCACTAGCCACAGCAATCTTTATCCAGTAACAATAAAGAAGAAGAAATTGTCATCATAGCCACAGCAATCTTCAGCCAGAAGAAGAAAGAAGAAGGAGAAAGAATAAAGAAGTAGTTGTTATCATCCTTGCTCTTACAGGGGTCCTGGGCATGGGCAAGAGTGGCCATGCCTTCCAGGAGACAGCAGATGTGATTTCAGTCCCATCAGTGCCCTGGCACAGAGTGAGGTGTGGTGTCCAGAGGATCTTCAAAGTACCTCAAGGCAAGGGGGCTGGAGCAGAGTAACAAGGTGGAATGGCAAGGACCATATGGCTAATAACTAGAACCTTTTTGTTTTTCAGTGTCTGGAGACTCTCCAAAATACCTGTGTAAGAAGGAAAAAGTGCAGGGGTGGTGATTTTATGTTGGGTACTAGCAAAACAGGAATTGTACATGAAATGAGATTATTGGATGACTTCTGAATGCCTTCCAGCTCTGACTTGGAATAATTATATATTCTAACTAGCTAGTGGTAGGGGAAAAAAAACCTTCCCCCCCCCCACCCCACCCCTTTTTCCCAAACCTCTTTGTCTTCAATCCTCATCAAGAGTAAGTTAGGTCTCCAGAAGACAGGAACAAAAGCAGCCACTGCTGAACAGGATACTCCTCCCTCCTTCTTGTGATGATCCTCACGCTTCTCCTGCCCATTCCTTCCCTCTTATACAGAGGGCTTTTCCCCAGACTTATGCCTCTCTGCCCCTCACCCACATCTTCCCTGGGCATCTCTATAGAGCATAAGGTTCCAAGAAAAGGCTCCAATCTCCTTTTGAGCCTCCAAATCTCACTCTGGCTACTTTCATTGAAAAGCAGATATAGGGAGCTTCTGACCTTTGTCCTGATCCCTGAAAGCACCACATGCAGGTTCAATATTACTAAGAATGTTTCAACATTTCAAATGTAGACAGTTAATGGAGGAATCTCAACTCCATGAGGTTATTAATATGTAATTGTTATTCCTTTAAATCCTACTTTTATTCATGGTCTGTGACATAGCCCTGTCCTACTCCCTAGCAATGGCCTCTTGGTACATTCTATAGCTTACTAGATACTTCTTATTACTAATATGACTTCTTTTTTTTTTTTTTTTTT
>NW_016107634.1:2568717-2587471 GCF_001604975.1 Cebus imitator
GATGGCGCAATCTCGGCTCACCGCAACCTCCGCCTCCTGGGTTCAAGCAATTCTCCTGCCTCAGCCTCCTGAGCAGCTGGGATTACAGGCACGCACCACCATGCCCAGCTAATGTTTTGTAGTTTTAGTAGAGACGGGGTTTCACCATGTTGACCAGGATGGTCTCGATCTCTTGACCTCATGATCCACCGGCCTCAGCCTCCCAAAGCGCTGGGATTACAAGCGTGAGCCACCGCGCCCGGCCTACTAATATGACTTCTAATAAAATATCATAACATTGATTTTAAAATGTTTACTTCTCTTCTTCAAAATTGCTAGGCACATGGTCCTAGGTTCTTGAAGTGAAGAATGAACACAGTGTGGCTCTGAAATAACTCCTCCCCTCTCTCTGTTCAAAGTCTGGCTCCTCCAGCCCCTCATGGGCAGGAGAGAAATAAGTAAAGGCAGAGATCATGTCAATGAGGGTAGATGTCCTGGCATTCCTCTGTTGCAGGCTCTTTCCCTTTGATGCTGGTCACCTCTGCTGATGTAGTGATCTCTGCCTGGACACTGTGCATGGGTTTTTTAAGGGCAATGATATATTTTTACCTTCCCCCCTACCAGTCCTGAGAACCCTCAGAACAAGGAATATCCCCTACACCTTACCTATTCCCAACTACAGCACAAGCCCTCAGCCCTTTCTCTTAGTTAGATGGCCTTTTGCTTATCCCATTGATCCCCCTTCATCTGTCCCTCCACTCACCTCTGTGTTGTTTCCTCAAAAGGTCACTGGGGACTAAGGAAAGTGTGGCCACAGCCTGTTCTTCAGAACCTAACACTGTGGCACTCTTCTTATTCTGCTGGTGACAGCTATTGCAATAAGCTTCTTTGCTCAGAAATCTCCAGACCGGTAGCACACTGGTCTGTATGCCCCAGACACTGAAGGAAGAGCATCTCAGGCTCTCCTAAAATGTTCTTGCCCTGCTCTGTACCACACCAACATCAGTAGAGAGTGATCCTGCAGGTTCTAGAGCTTAGTACACACCTGTCATAAAAAAGACACAAGTCTCTTCTTCTCCTAGATACCCCTAACCTCTACGGCTGGTTCCCATTGGAAGCCCTTCACTTGGCTTCTTAGGGAGGAGAGCAGCCCGCCCATGGGGAAGAAAAGGAAAAACCTCTTGTCTAGGCTCTAATAACACCTTCCATCCTGATTCCTCTTGCAGACAGGGGTGGGACAGGGAATTATGGTAACGGGGAAGGTTTAACCACTGCTTAGTAAATAAACCTGGAAGTCCCTAGTGGTGGTGACTCTTTGGGAACTATCTTTAGGATATGGGGGCTTAGCTTTTCTTATCCTCCTCGACTTTATGTCTTCTCTAGAATTCTTGCACTAAAGGAC
The DNA here is from genome assembly GCF_001604975.1 of Cebus imitator. Lineage (NCBI taxonomy): Eukaryota > Metazoa > Chordata > Mammalia > Primates > Cebidae > Cebus > Cebus imitator. The sequence continues at coordinate 2,570,099 of NW_016107634.1, forward strand.
AAAAATCATTCAAAATATCCTGTTACAAAATTCAAGGAATTAGTAAGAGTTAGTAACTGTATTTAAAAACAAACAAAAAAAAATACAAACAACAACAACAAAAACCCTTTATCATGGTACCTGTACTTTCTGAATAATTAGCCACATCCCAACCCTCCACCTGTAAGAAGCTTCCTACTTAAGGATAGACCTCATCCATAGCAAATTGGCAGAACTACACTGAGACTTCATTAGGGAAAGAGATTTACCATCATTGGTTTGCCATAATTGGCTTGTAAGCCAATGTAACAATACTTTTTTATGTAATAACTTAACATCAAGAGACAATAAGAACATGTACCCAAACAGCAGCATGACTCATACCCTCACCCCTTACTATTTTGTTCTTAATAATCTTATCTCATCCATTGGGAAATTGAGACCCATAAACTCCAAAATCACACAGAATAGAGTCAAAATTGTCACTGGAGACTTCAAATAACTTCAAGCTACTCCATAGCTCAGTAAAGAACAATGTGTTTTTATTCCTAAATGAAAGTCTTAAACTACCTCCTCAATGACATTTCTTACTAATAATAAATGTTATTGAAAGAAATCTTATCTTGGTCTATAGGCCAGAAAGAAATTCATGTTAATGATAAGCCTGATACATTCTAGGCATGACTGTAAATGACCATTTGTTAAGTTACAGTTAATTACAGAGGGCATTCTTCCCTGGAATGTTCTTTCATTTTAAATATATCATCTTTGGGAATTTTATATTCTGGCATAATGTGATACATAGAAAAGTGCTTGACCGTCTAAACTATTTCAAGCACCAAGCCAGTTACAAACACAAAATAGGCCTCTTGTTTACCTAAAAATAAACATACAAGATTAGAACCTTTTGTTTGTCTATAGCAAATAATCTTCTTAGCTTTTCTGACACACTTGTAGCCAACCTGTTGAAAATCTGCAATTAGAACAGGATTCATTTGCCCATGACTATAATGTGAGAGCCAGTATTTGTCTTTTCTTAGAGGTTTCCTACGGTGAAGGAAAAATGCAGCATCCCAATTAGACTATAAACCCACCCTCTCAGAGGATGCTTTTAGAAGCCTAGATTTTTTTACTTCAAATTGTATACTAATGAAGGCAGTTACCAGTAACTGCCCGCAACACAGAAACCTAGCTGAATACCAGGTGACTCCCTAAGCTGCAGCACACAAGTGGCCAACAAATATTTCTCCAACTTGTGTTGCTGTTGTTGTTGTTGCTATTTGTCTGGGCTACAACATTGGCCAAGCTTGGTGCACACCAACCATCCCTAGAAGCCAGGGTTCTCAATCTAGGAAGCACATGAGAATCACCTGGTGTATTATTCCATTTTCACACTGCTGATAAAGACTTACCAGAGACTGGGAAGAAAAATAGTTTTAATAGACTCACAGTTCCATGTGGCTGGTGAGGCCTCATAATCACGGCAGAAGGTAAAAGGCATTTCATACATGGCAGGCAGTAAAAGAGAATGAGAACCAAGCGAAAGGCGTTTCCCCTTATAAAACCATCAGATCTCCTAAGGTGAAACTTATTCACGACCACGAGAACAGTATGGCAGAAACCACTCCCATGATTCAATTCTCTCCCACCAAGTCCCTCCCATAGCATGTAGGAATTATGGGAGCTACAATTCAAGACAAGATTTGGGTAAGGACATAGCCAAACCATATCACCTGGCAACTCTGAAAATCCTGATATCCAAGCCAAATAATTCAGAATCTCTGAGAGTGAGACCAAAGTATCAGTATTCATTACAGACCCCAGAGCATGCCCGTGTGTACCCTGGATTGGGAACCACTGCTGTAAGATAACCATGCTGAATGTGTGCAGAGAAATGGGATACAAAAGTGAACAATGTTGACTACTAAGTGTGGACAGTTCTGAATTTGCAACAGTCTTTTTTCCCTCTTCATACAACCATAAACAGCAGCACTGGGTACCTGAAGGAAATTAGTATACTGAAATAAGGTTGGTGATATGCTTTAGCTGCACCCCCACCCAAATCTGATCTTGTAGTTCCCACAATGTCCACATGTCATGGGAGGAACCCAGTGGGAGGTAATTGAATCACGGGGGCGTGTCTTTCTCGTGCTATCCTCCTGATAGGGAATAAGTCTCATGAGATCTAATGCTCTTATAAAGGGGAGTTTCTTTGCACAAGCTCTTTTTTTGTCCACCACCATATAAGAAGTCCCTTTGCTCTTTCTTTGGCTTCTACCATGATTTTGAGGCCTCCCCACCCAGGTGGAACTGTGAGTCCATTAACCCTCTCTCCATTACAAATGATCCAGTCTCAGGTATGTATTTATTAGCAGCGTGAGAACAGACTGATATAGTTCGAAAAGAAGATTGGACCCTAAAGTAAAGCACAGCGAATACTGGAGTAGAATTATGGATTTCACCCTTTAGTCACCAGGGAATCATTGAAGGTTTGGGTGCAGTGATGTGATGAGATTTAGAGGATATTTTAGGAAGACCAGTCTGCCAACAATAATAGGATGAATTGGACAAGAAGAAAAAAAAGGCAAGGAAACCAATTAAGAGGGAATTGGAGTGGTCCAGATAGCAACAGCAGTGGGAATGGAGAATAACTGCAACCCTTAACTAGTTATTGAGGAAATAAAGGGGGAAGATTGAAAGTGGAGGTTTGAAGCCATGTCTGAATGAAACAGAGATGTCAGGAAGAGAAGGAATTCAAAAATAAGAGAAAAAAAATTGACATGTTTAGTCTAGGAAAAAGATTTACTAGGTAGCCAAAAATATGAGCCTGAGGTTCAGAAGAGAAGACAAGATGAACCAATATCAGATTTTTCTTCTTCTCAGAGTTCAAGGAGAATTTAGAAACAGGTCAGCAGTCGACAGACACAGATTTTAAAGGTAGAATTTATATCTTAGTCACCTTTTTTATTGTCAGAACCTGGCAAAGGTCCTGATACATAATAGATGTTCAATAAATGAATGAATATCTATTATGTATTATTTATCTATCAAGAAATGAACATCTGTGATGTATCAGGTTAACATCTATTGCTTGCTAAGCTGAACTGAAGTGTAGTAAAAGGAAACAGTTGGAGAATTTGCAAATAATTTTTGCCAAAGTCATAGTTTTGGCTAAGAGCTTCCCTGTTTGTCCAATGCTAGGAAGACAAATAGAAAGAGGCACATAAATACAGAGAACACCCTGCCTTAGAGACAAATGGGAACCACAGGCCTAGTGCAAGCTCATGCAGAGACTGGCAGAGAGGAGGGAGAGGCTGGCCGCCCAGGTATTCCAGCCATGCAACCTGTGATGAAGGACCAACTGTGATCCAGTAATTGATAATTCCCAGGGCTCAGCTCCTAAGGAGCTGGTGGGGAATCTCTACAGATAGAATGAATTAGAATGAATTCAGAGTAGAAAATTTAGTTTTGAACAGAACTTCAAATATGTCAACTTAGAAGAACAATTGAGAGTAAAAAAGCTATTATACTATTTTTCACAACAACTTTAGGACAAATGGCTCCTAATCTGTTAACATCATTCATTGTTCAGAAACGGAATGAACGTTACTTTGTACAACAGTACCACTATTATTCAAATGTATGGGGGTGCTGTGACAATAAGGAATGAAATGTTCATGCTAAAAAGTAGTACTCATATTAATATAGTTAGAAACCAATAGTTTATGGCTTTTAACAATATCCAATTCATTATTTTTTCTGAAGTGTATTAATTGTGAATAATTTCAAAAGTACTATAAAATTATCTTTTAAATAACATCGAGATTAAATGAAGTTACATATCACATTCAATCTTTTAATATTTAAAGGAATTTATGAAAATATGTTAATTTATATTAATTATATTGTTAATTTATTAAATTTAAATAATTGAATGTTAACATTTTATACCATTTGTTCAAAAATAATATTCTGTCTTCTTTAAAGGGTAAGCTTTTTTACCCACTCTTTATTCTTCTCTCCTTTTCCTGGAAATTAATACTATTTCAATGTTTACTATTTTACATATGTATATGTTCAAAACCACCACGTTGTTTTCTGTGGGGTTTCTAATGCTTAAATAAATGATATTATACTGTATGGATCCAAATTTCTTTTTGTATTCAGTGTTATGTTTTTAAGAGCTAGTCAGTCAATTTCACAGCTGTATAGTACTCTACTGTTTGATAACTAGAGTTTATTAGTCCATTGTTTAATCTAATGTTATTTAGGTTGTTTTCTTCTAATTTCTATTGCAGACAGAATTGCAATGAGCTTCCTTGCACATGTCTTCTTATGCATATTTGAAAATCTAAAGACTGAATTGCTAGATGTGAGAGTATGCATATTTAACAGAGTATTAAAATAGAAGATTTGCCTGAGATCATAAGATGATAGATAACAGTTATCAAAGTTATATGCCAGACCAAGATAAAATGTCTCATGATACAAAAAGTAGTTTCACTGTTCTTAAACCCTCACCCATATTAAATATTAAAAAGGGTCAAGTTGTTGAAAATGAAGGAGAGAGAATTTGCAGTAAGAAGTTCTTGTAGAGAACCGTGCTGTAAGTCTCATCTGGTCCCTGATTCCTATCAAAAAGAGAGTAGGATATGGAGCTACTTACTTCTCACATAAAGCCAATAGGTGATCTTGAAAGGCTTAGTTTCTGACTTGTGGTATGCAGGACTGAGTGAGCTGGGGCCAAGTCCCATCTAAATAATATAAACAGCTTGCTCCTGCATTAAATTGCTCTAACCACGGCCACTGCTGGCTAAATGCCCAACTGTTCACAAGAGAGAGAATACCATGGGTCCATCATAAGCCTTCATTCTTTGAGGAGGTCAGCTGCCCACTTGGTCATGGGTTAGTTACATAACATCTCACACATCTGGGTGGGCAGGGGGAGGGAGCAGCAATTTGTTCATTGGAATTAAGACACATTACATCTATGCTTGCCCTCCTTGACCACAGTACCTCTGTCAGCACTACCTTCTGAGGGTTCACACCCATCTTCTCTATCAATGTGGCAGCCTGCAGAATCTCACCGTAGAACAAGGGATTCATATGACAGCAATAGAAGCGTGTTAGAGAATTTGTGGCCACAGGATTCTTTGGCTTCACAACATACTAAGAAGCAGCCAAACTGATGGAGTGCTGAAGGTCACGGCTGCGGTAAGCCATGATCGTACCACTGCACTCCAGCCTGGGAGTGAGACCCTGACTCGAAAAATAAATAAAGTTACATATAATTAGACCATATGGCCAACTAGATGCAGCTAGAAGCACCTCTTTCACAAAAAGAGGAACCAAAATATCAAGTAAGCCTTCATACTTCCAACAGATCTTTTGAAAAAAAAGAAAAAAACACTGAAAGTCAATAGAGAGGTGATACAGACACTGGTTGAAGAGGGAGGGAGTGGTACAGCCTGCTCTGTCACCAGGTGTCAGAACCTGTCCCTGGACCCAGACTGGACCCAAGGAAGAAGTAAATGAAGGAACCCCAGGGCACCACATGCCCACCATGGAACCCTTAGTCCTAGCAACAGGCGTTCCCATGACCCCCACACATCTTTGGATTGTCAGGGGAAGCTGCCTGGACAAGTGGAGAGGCACAGCAAGAACCTGCATGGAGCCCAGAAGATTTTGCTGTGCTGGACAGCTGTGGCAAAACACGAGACCAGGGTGGGCCTATCCACTAAGGCACTGATCGTCCATCCTGCACTAAGCAACTGCAGCTCCTGCTGTCTGCTGGGCCAGTAGAGAACAAGGCATGACCTCACTCAGAAGACCAAGAAACACCCCATGGCCATTGTTGCCTAATGAGGTGCAGATGAACCATACTCCCCCTTGCCTGCCGGCCCTCCCAAGACCATCTGCCTAGCCACTCCCACAGGAGTGTACCCCCAGCACAGCCTCCACTGCCCCATCTGAGCGTCGTGTTGGCAGACTGTGACCAGCTCACTTCCTCCATACCAGCCTCAGCATGGCCCCAAGGAGCCAGAGGACAAATCCACCAGCCAGGTCCCAACTCCTCAGGATTCAAGCACATCTCCCAGGGGCACTGAGTTAATATTTGTGGCCTGATCTTGAGTAGGGGAGGAGCCCCCACTGTCAGAACACAGAGTGTGGTGCTGGTTCATGCAGTAGCATGGGAGCTGGGCACCCCTTCCTTTGCAAGGCCAGATGGGGAAGGGCGTGGCCTGATAGCAGAAGTTTCCACCTCAGGGAGTCTGGCAGCCCGCAATGCCCAGTAGGGTTCAGCAATCTGGGCACTGACAGCTTGGGATGAGCTTAGCTAGTCAGTCCTGTTGAATGGGCCAGATGTGAGAGGGAGATTCACTGGGTCTGGGATACACAAACCGGGTGGACCCCATGGCTGCCTTCTTGGCTGAAAACCCTGGTCCACTTCTCTTACCCTAAGCAAGCTCTGTGGCATAGGAGGGGCCTCCTTTCCCTTCCTGAAAGGTTGTCCCACCAGCCTGAGCACTACCCCTATGCCTCCATCATGGTCAGTGCTCACACTGGATTCAGAGAGTCTGGTAATGGGCTTGCCCAACCCAGCCACATCCAGCTTTGCCCCTCCAGCTGCTCTCAGCAGAGCACAGACTGGTATCCCTGGGAACCCCACACCCTGCCCATTGCCAAGGACACCCCAGTACTTCCCCTGTTTAACCAAGACCAAGAAAAAATTCTGCTGCCATCTCCACAGTTGCCTCTCACATGCAAGCACTATCTACAGGCCACTAAGTCAACCTGCAGGGCCCATTACAACTTCAGAAGACAGCATGGTACAGCGCTCAGTGGGTTCATACCCACAAGTGCCATCTACTGGCCAGTGGAGTGAACTGCACAACCCGATATAATTTCCTTAGACAGAAATGCACAGCACTGGGGAAAGAGGTAAAACTTCCCAAGACCTACTGTGACAAACGGAGCTATCTGACCCAGATACTGGGCTTTTCCCATGGTCTTTGCAACCCACAGACCAGGAGATTCCCTTGGCTACCTACACCACAAGGGCCCTGTAAAGCAGGCCTGGTGGTAATGAAATCTCTGAGCAATTTCTTGTTCATAAAGGATTTTATTTTTCCTTCACTTATGAAGCTTAGTTTGGCTGGTTGTGAAATTCTAGGTTGAAAGTTCTTTTCTTTAAGGATGTTAAGTATTAGTCCCTACTCTCTTCTGGCTTGTAGGGTTTCTGTTGAGAGATCCGCTGTGAGTCTGATGGGCTTCCCTTTGTGGGTAACTCAACCTTTCTCTCTGGCTGCTCTTAGCATTTTCTCCTTCATGTCAACCCTGGTGAATTTAACAATTATGTGCCTTGGGGTTGCTCTTCTTGAAGAATACCTTTGTGGTGTTCTCTGTATTTCCTGGACTTGAATGTCCACCTGCCTTGCTAGGTTGGGGAAGTTCTCCTGGATAATATCCTGAAGATTATTTTCCAGCTTGGATTCATTCTCTCCATCACATTCAGGTACACCTATCAAATGTAGATTAGGTCTTTTCACATAATCCCATATTTCTTGGAGGCTTTGTTAATTTTCTTTTACTCTTTTTCCTCTAATCTTGTCTTCTCATTTTATTTCATTGAGTTGATCTTCAATCTCTGATATCCTTTCTTCTGCCTGGCCAATTTGGCTGTTGAAACTTGTGTATGCTTCTCGAAGTTCTCGTGTTGTGTTTTTCAGCTCTATCAATTCATTTATATTCCTCTCTAAGCTGTTTATTCTCATTAGCATTTCATCAAACCTTTTTTCAAGGTTCTTAGTTTCTTTGCATTGGGTTAGAACATGATTTTTTAGCTCAGAGAAGTTTCTTATTACCCACCTTCTGAAGCCTGTTTCTGTCAATTCATCAGACTAATTCTCTATCCAGCCTTGTTCCCTTGCTAGCGAGGAGTTGTGATCCCTTGGAGGAGAGGCATTCTAGTTTTGGGTATTTTCATTCTTTTTACACTGGTTTCTTCCCATCTTTGTGGATTTATCTACCTGTGGTCTTTGTGGTTGGTGACTTTCAAATGGGTCTCTGAGTGGATGTCCTTTTCGTTGCTGATGAAGTTATTTCTTTCTGTTTCTTAGTTTTCCTTCTAACAGTCAGGCCCCCCTGCTGTAGGACTGCTGGAGGTCCACTCCAGACCCTGCTTGCCTGGGGATCACCTGCAGTGGCTGCAAAAAAGTAAGGGTTGCTGCCAGTTTCTTCTTCTGCTATCTTTGTCCCAGAAGGATACGTACCAGATGTCAGCCTGAGCTCTCCTTTATGAGGTGTCTCTCTGGATATACAGGTGTCGGGGAGCTGCTTAAGGAGACAGTCTGTCCCTTATGGGAGCTCAGGTGCTGAGCTGTGAGCTCTGTTGTTCTGTTCAGAGCTGCTGGGCAGGTACATTTAAGTCTGCTGCAGCGGAACCCATAACCGCTTTTTTTTTCCCAGGTGCTCTGTCCCAGGAAGGTGGGGCTTTATTTGTAAGTTCCTGATGTGCTGCTGCCTTTTTCAGAGATGCCTTGCCCAGCAAGGAGGTAGCCTAGTCACAGTCTGCCAGCAGAGGTTTGCTGAGCTGCCATGGGCTCTGCCCAGCTGCTGTGTGAACTTCCTTGCAGTTTTGTTTATAGGGGTATAGTTAGAACTGCCTCAGTAATGTCAGACTGCCTCGGTAGTAGTGGACTGCCTCGGTAATGGCGGATGCCCTTCCGCCCACAGAACTGAACCATCCCTGGTCGAGCTGTGTTCACTGTGAAACTCTCAATCCAGAGAGTTTCATATTGCTTGTCTTTGTGGGGGTGGGACCAGCCGAGCCAGATCACCTCACTCCCTGTTTCAGCCCCATTTTTTTTCAGTTGAACTGGTGACTCTGTTTCTCAGGCATTCCAGTCACCAGTTGAAGCATTTTATGTGAGTTTTTGTGCGGAGAACTGCTGCGCCAGCTGAAACAGCCATGCTGGAGACTCGTGGCACTTTTCCACCCAGGAATCTCCTGGTCTTTGGGCAGTAAAAATTCGTTTGGAAATGTAGTGATCACTCATCCTCTGCATTTTACTGGGAACCGCAATCCAGAGCTGTTCCTATTTGGCCATCTTGGATCCTCTCAACCTAAACTAAAGAACTTCTAAACAGCTATAGAAACTATCAACAGAGTAAACAGAAAATATATGAAATGGGAGAAAATATTTGCAAACTATGCTTCTGACAAAGGTCTAATATCCAGAATCTATAAACAACTTAAATAAATCAACAAGAAAAAAAAACTACCCCACTAAAAAGTGGGCAAAGGACATGAACAGACATGTCTCAAAAGAAGACATACAAGGCAGCCAACAAACATATGAAAACATGCTCAACATCATTAATCAGAGAAATGCAAATTACCACAATGACATACCATCTCAGACAGGTCAGAATGTCTATTAAACAGTCAAAAAATAACAAATGATGTAGAGGACGTTGGTGGAAATGTAAATTACTTCAACCCCTATAGAAAACAGTATGGAGATTTCTCAAAGAACATAAAAATGGAACCACCATTCAATCCAGCAACCGCACTACTGGGTACACACCTAAAGGAAAAGAAATTGTTTTATCAAAAAGACCACTTGAATGTTTATCGCAGCATTTCACAACATCAAAGCCAAGGAATCAACCTAAGTGTCTATCAATGGTGGACTGGATAAAGAAAATTCACCGTGGAATACTACACAGCCATAAAAAATAATGAAAGTGTTTCCTTCACAGCAACCTGGATGCAGCTGGATAATTCATTTAGATGCCATTATTCTAAATGAATTAATGCAGAAACAGAAAATCAAACACCATGTTATTACAGGTGGGAGTTAAACAAAATGTACACATGGCTATAAAGATGGAAACAATAGACCCCGGAGACTCCAAAAGGAGTCCAAAACCACCTATTGCGTACTACGTTCACTATTTGGGTAATAGGTTCAAAAGAATTTCAAACCCCAGTATTATACAATATGCCCATATGACAAACCTGCACATGTACCCCATGAATCTATTTCTCAAAAATGGAATGAAACATATGCATTGAGTCAATAAATTATATCCTAGTTTTCAGTCCAATCAAATAACCAAAGAGTAGAATTAAAAGCAGTCCTCCAAGGTGGTTTACACCTATAATCCTAGGATTTTGGGAGACCAAGGTGGTGAATCACTTGAGGTCAGGAGTTCAAGACCAGCCTGGCTAACATGGGGAAACCCTGTCTCTACTAAAAATACAAAAATTAGCTGGGCATGGTCATGGGTACCTGTAATCCCAACTACTCAGCAGGACATGGTCATGGGTACCTGTAATCCCAACTACTCAGGAGACTGAGGCAAGAGAATCACTTGAACCTGGGAGGTGGAGATTGCAGTGAGCCAAGATCACATCACTACACTCCAGCCTGGGTGACAGAGCAAGACACCATCTCAAAAACAAAGAAAAAGGAAAAAAAAAAAAAAAAGCAGCCCTCTCATAATTACAACCAATAACACGTTTGAGGAATTTGGCCTCCAAATTTGGACTCTAAAAGGCTAGAGGTATTGGCTTTCTTGGTGAGGGGGAGTAGGGCTAGTAAGAGCTGCACTGAGCTGAAAGCTGCAGCTACCACATGGCCAATGAACTCCTTAGTGTTCAGGAGGTAAAGGAGTCACTGTAAGGTTGGTGGCCATTGTTAATGACACCCATGATGAACTAGGGCTGCACTCCACAATGACAGCAGAAATGAGTAGGTCTGAATGCTGGGGATTCGCCGGGGTGTCTCCTATTGCTACCAAACCTAGAATAAACTGTTCAGGAGCAATTATACCAAATGTGTCTGAACTTGAGTACCACAGGAACAAACCCTGACAAGGATCCGAGTGCAATTAGTTTATTTGGGAGTAAGCCCAGAAAACACCAATAGGGAAGCGAGTAGGAGGTGGAGAAAGCCAGTATTATCAACCAATGTATCACTGTAGGCAACTGGAGCTCACTCCTGCTGGGCAACTCTGGCAGCCTGTGTGGAGCATAAGCCCAAAGTTGAGGAAGCTGGGTAATTTTACATCTCCAGGTAACCAGTGGTTCAGGGCTGCTTCCACAGGATTCACTGTCTAACACTCTAGTTTGTTCTTTGCCTGTATCCAGAGAAAAAAAGCCTTCAGTCACAGAGCTTACAGATGTTCACGGTATGCAGCTTTCAGAATGTGGAGGTGGGTGCTGAGGTTACATAGAGGGGATACCAGCACTATCTGCTACAAGCCACAACCCAAGAAGGGCAGAACAGCAAAAAGTTCACATGAAAGTCAGGACTCGTACATTAGGCAAAAAATCCAAACCAGCGTAAATGCTGATCAAGTACCAGGGGAATCCATAAGAAGTGGTGGTGGAGGTAAAGGGAGATGGAGAATATAAAGTACAACATCAACACCCATCACAGTAGCTGGACCATTACACATGCCTTGTATCCTCTCGGACATCACAATGGGCTACCAGTTTGACGAGAACTCTGTGTCGAACTGGGCTTATTCCTCTCCTCTCTGAAAAGACATTAGTGTGCCCTGCTTTCATGAAAATAAAAAGGAAGACTCCATATTATAGTAACAGAAACCTAAAATGAGAGAGCATGATTAGATTGGAGCGGTTGTCAGGAGGAGACTGTATCTGACCCAGATTGTTCGCACCTTCTCAAATTCCCTTGTCTGCCTCCTGGACCGTGCTGCCACACTGCCACATCTAGGGCTGGACCAGTACTTGCCTGGTATGTGCCTGGGCCTCCCTTTCATTACTGTCACAGGGTCTAGACCATCAGCCACACATGTAGAGTTTCTGGCTTCTCCCACCACTTCCAGATGCAAATGCAACACTACAATGTAGAGCACAGGCCCAGCATCCCAAACAGCTGCTGAGGGGAGCCAGATGACTTAGCCTGGAAGTGTGGTGGAGTTACCTTCCCATAGGCTAACTTTGACCAATAGGAAGTGGGTCTAGCATAGACCTTTGTCCCTTCCTCCTTCCCTTTAACTGCTCTGAGTCAGCTGCTCTGTAAAGCCTAACTGGAGGCATCTCACATGCTGAGCACCTGCTGGAGCTTGCCACCTTCACCATGGGGCAGTGGGCAAAGCAGTGAGAGTTCAAGGCAAGTCTTCCCTCCTCCCCTGCCTCAGCTCCCTCTCTCTCATTCCAGCGCCTGGATTGCACTTCCCAAATAAAGTCTCAGCTCTTTAAATCCTTGCTTCAGGTACTATCTATTAGAAAACCTAGCTTAAGACATAACACTTAAACCAGGATCACTCTCAATTCAATGTTCAGCTTGGAGTTTTTCAGATCACACAGAAACTGTGAATCCCAGCCTCAAACCTATAGGTGGTGATTAAGAATTCTCAGGAGATTTTTTTTTCAAGGATTGTTCCATTGTATATTTAGCCAAAACCGAAACATGCCAGTCTCATTCTGTGGGGAAGTTTTCTTTCATTTTTAGCAGATTCATGTCTCTAATCAGACCTCTTACCTTTCTGGGCACAGAGCTATCTTTGTTTTCTTTCCTAGGCATGGCCATAGAAAGTCAAGGCTCTAGGGCACAAGGTATTCTTAGGTCAAACTAGAGATCCAGAGCTCACTTACTCCTGGGGAATCATGCCTTCTTGACATTCTAGTCTGTTTCTCTTTTATACTGCCTGCTCAGCCATGCTTTTAAGAAGTTGTTTCCTTTTGTTTTATATTCTGCATTTTAAGTATCTTATACTAAGAAGGTTTTCTTAGGACATCTAGTCCACAGTGTTGCCTGAAAAAAAAATTTGGAGAACACATTTTTTATATTGAAATAATCTGAAATTTACAAGCAAAGTTGCAAGTGTAATACAAAGAATACTTTTTCCAGAATCATTTGAGATAGATTGCCACGATGGTGCCCATAATCCACCCACCCTTGAATACTTCAGCATGTTTCTTGCCCAAAAAAACAAAGGATAATTCTACAAAACCTCATACAATGACCAAAATCAAGAAATCAACATTTATATCCTAATCCCCAGATATGTACAAGTCTTGCCATTGGCTCTAATAGCCGCCTTCATCAGAAAAGGATCTAATTCAGAATCATGCACTTCATTTTGTTGTCATGTCTTTTTATTCTCTTTTAATCTCGAATGGTTCTGCCTGGCCTTGACTTAAACTTGACAACTGTGATGATTAAAGGACAGTTATGAAGTAAGATACCCCTTGATTTAAGATTGTCTGATGTCTCCCCATGAGTATGCATATTTGGCAGAGATGTCATAGAAATGAGGCTGTGTTATCTTTGATTTGTTCCAATACTGATGATGTTCACTTGATGCAGTTTACATCTACCAGGCCACTCCACTGCAAAGTTTCTCTTTTCTGTTTTAGAATTAATGAGTATTTTGTGGAGATTTTGTAAATTTCCCATTGCTTATCAAAATTTCCATTTATTTATGTGGTAATCTATATTACTATACGCCCAGTGGGTTATAAAATATTACAAATTGTCTTAGTCCATTAAGCTGCTGTAACAGAGTCTTTAGACTAAGCAATGTACAAACAACAGAAATTTACAGTTCTGGAGGCTGGGAAAACCAGGATCAAGGTGCTAACAGTTTTGGTGTCTGATGAGAGTCCGTTGCTCAGAGACAGCACCTTCCTGCTGAGTTGTTTTCAAAGGCAAAAAGGGCAAACATTCTCCCTTCAATCTGTTTTATAAGGACACTAATTCCATACATGAGGGTGGAGTCCTTATGATTTAATCACTTCCCAAAGGGCTCCCCCTCTTGATACTATCACGCTGGAGATTAAGCTTCAACATAGGAATTGAGGGGGTACACCAACATTCAGACCACAGCACTATTTGCTGTGATAGCAATGCTCAACATGATATTCAAATTGTCTTTTAGTTGGCTCCCAGGCAATCAGTGGAGTGAAGTAAGAAACACATATATGCATGTACGGATATGTATGTATATACATAAATACACATATATACATATACCTAAATTTATACTTATTCCTATACCTGCCTATCTATATCGAGAATCCCAAGTTTACGCAGACACCACCAATTTCAATCCAACCATTACAAGGTCCTTTATAGTTTTATCCCCTTATACTTTTTAATTCTCCCTCTATGGTCATGAGATATCTGGCTCCCAATTATTCTTCCTTATTTATTTGAACAACACCCCATCTGTAACCAATTTCCAATCTCTCCTGCACTCTGCTCTCCCATATGGACACTCTTCTCACCCCACTCAACTCCACAAACCATGCCAAGCAAGCTACCCCCACTACCTGGGCTTCCTCCTCTTCAGACCTGGGCTCTGATACTCCATGCCAGGCAGCCCTATGGAGGTGCCTCCCTCACATGGTACTATGTAACACCCTCCTCTCCCTACTGGCTTCACCACTCTACACCATGTCACTCATTGTACAGATGCTTGACTCACCCCTCTTAGCTTCTGACACCCTGTGCTGCACAGGTCTTCTATGCAAATACCCTTCTTACTCCATTCTTGCTCTGACACCTGCACCAGGTGCACGCCTACATAAACATCCTCCTCACTCAGCTTGGACTCCATCGCCCCACTCTGGGCCACCATGGTTAGCATCTGCCCACCCCAGCATGGATGCCTATACCTTGCCCTAATGGCTTTAAAACTGAATTGTTCAGAAAGAAAAGCGGAAGTAGAAGGGACACCAGAGTTTTTAACATGCATATTTAACGTAGACACTTAGCCAGTAGTCCTATCTCCACCCCTATCATTTCAAGGACTTGGAAATGTAATTCATGGCACCACTATATCTGCACACCCCAATGTCTTAAATGTTATTGTTGTCAGTTGGTTTTTCTCTCCTTTTTTTCCCTTTGTATAGCTCTAAAACTGCTAGTTATTATCATTATTACTTTGTCGAGTCAATACTCCTTTATACTAATTAATGTTTTACCTATTTGTTCCCTATTGCCTATTATATCCAATTCCTTCCATCTAGATTGATTTTGTTTTTTCTAAACTATATTCTTCAGTAGCCCTTTCAACAACAGTCTACAAGAGATGAACTTTTTCAGCCTTTTTTCAGATAACATTATTTCACTCATACTTTTTAACAACCACATTTTGTTGTTGTTCTTGCTCTCTAAAGGCAGCTTAACCACAAAGAGCAGTGCAGGGTGATCAGTGATCAGCTTTGGACTGAGGGATTTCCCAGGACTTGCAACCTTCAGTGCCAAAACCAGGACAGTTTCTAGCAAAAGGTCATGGTTGATCACCCTCTGTTATGTTCCATTTATTTGCACTCACCAGTGTTAATAATATTGTCTTCTGATGGCTAGCTGTGCTTCTGAGAAAACTTCTGTGTGCTAAATTTTGTTTCTCTGAGGATAACCTATTATTCTCTCTGGCTGCTTGTCAGATTTTCTCTTTGATAGTCTATCCACAGTGTTGCTTTATAAATTTATTTTCTGTTCATTCTATTCAGGATTGGTTACACTATTGAATATAAAGATTTTATATCTTTCAATTTTGGAAAAATTTTAATCAATTTTTAAACATTTCATCTCTTACTTTAGAATTCCTATTAGCTATTGCCATGCACTGAATGTCTCTGTTCCCGCAAAACTCTTATGTTGAAATATTAACCTCCAATTTGATGGTATTAGGAAGTGGGGCCTTTTGGAAATAATTAGATCATGAGGATGGAGCCCTCTTAAACAGGATTAGTGCCCTTATAAAAAGATATGAGGTTTTTGGTTGGTTGGTTTTTTTCCTCTCTTTTGTCCACCAGATGAAGATACAATGAGGAGACAGCCGTCTGCAAACCAGGAGACGGGCCCTCACCAGACACTGAATATGCTGGTACTTTGATCTGGGACTTCCAGCCTCCAGAACGGTAAGAAATACATTTCCGTGGCTTATAAGTCACCCAGCTATGAAACTTTGTTTTGCAACCCAAGATAAAACAGGTATTCTGTATTTTCTCATTATATTCCAAATGCTTCTTTATCCCTTAGATTTTTCTACCTCTACGCTTTTCTGTTCTGCACTCTGGATAATTTCCCCAGCCCTATCTTCCAGATACACAGGTATAATTTCAGTAATATTGAATATGATGTTTAACCCATTGTATTAGTCTGACATACCCAACACTGGGCAATTTACAAAAGAAAGAGGTTTAATTGGACTGATAGTTCCACGTGGCTAGGGGAGGCTTCACAGTCATGTCAGAGGGTGAAAGACACTTCTTACACTGCAGCGGCAAGACAGAATGAGAAAAAAGCAGAAGCAGAAACCCCTAATAAACTCGTCAGATCTTGTGAGACTTATTCACTATCACAAGAATAGCACGGGGAAGACTGCCCCCATAATTCGATTACCCCCCCCCCCCCCCGGGTCCGTCCCGCAACACGTGGGGATTCTGGGAGATACAATTCAATTTGAGATTTGGGTGAGGACACAGCGAAACCATATCACCCAGTGAGTTTTTAACTTTATTGGTTAAAATTTTGTTTCTGGAAGTTCTATTTGGCTCTTATTAAATTTAAATTTTTTTAAATTTTTTCAGGAAGTTATGCTACTTATTTGTACCATGTTATTTTTCTCCCCTTTAATCCTTACAAACATTTATTTTATATTCTCATTCAGATTATTTCACTGAGTTCAAGGGCACCAACCTCCCTGCATGCGCTGACTCTCTCTCTCTCGTGGATTATCTTCCCACATGATTTATGATTTTGATTGTGAGATAATATTTCTAGTGACTTATTTTTATATGAGAGACCTGTGAGCCTGGTTATGGAAATACATTTTCAAAGCGGTTTTGCATTTGCTGCTGTCTGGTACCCCAGGGATACCAATACACAGTGATGAGCTTTCATTATTTTTCAGTTAGGGATTTCTGGGATGCCTAAATAGTGCTTAGAAATCCAAACTTGGGAGAGATATAAATCAGAGTTACAGGTTCTTCTGAGGATATGCAGATATATATTTTATCCAAAGCTTAGACCAAGAGACATAATTGCCTCTTCATCTCCCTGCAATGGTGGGCAGTTTTTCTAGTCACTTCTTGCTTTAAGACTACAATTCTTTAAGGGTCTTAGCTTTAGGCAAAGGTCTTATTTACAGAACATCGTTTCAATCAGGCTCAACGTCACTAAGACAGAAGCCTCCACCCTGACATTTACCCATGTAAAGGACAGCTGCAACATCCTGTATTCAAAACTGTTTTGTCTAGTACTTTTGTGTATTTGCAGTGGGAGATTTGGGACATTGCCTTTGTCTATCCTGTCAAAATTACCATTCCCTCCTCTTCCAGGTGCCTCTTTTTTTTTTTTTTTTTTTTTTTTTTTTTTTTTTTTTTTTTTTTTTTTTTTTTTT
>NW_016107634.1:2588301-2595717 GCF_001604975.1 Cebus imitator
CCAACCCACAGATACACTATGCCAACCCCTGTTCTAAAGGACATAATGACTGCATATTATTATCTTCTTCAGATAGGGAAACCTCCATAAATGTTCAATACTTGGACATTCATACTCCTTGGCATTGATATTATATGGAAGAGTCCAGAAAGAACTGCCTGGCGATTCCAACCGCAATAAAAGCAAGAGCCAATTGAGTTTTAAATCCCCACACTAAATATTAATCAGTATTTCAGTATTTGCCTTGATTACATTGAAATCTAGGAATTGTTCCCTTGTCCTCAGCCCCTAACTTAATTGGACATTTCAATTTGTTTTTTCTGGTTGTATTAGCTGATTTTGTTCAGTAAGGTATTTTTCAGAAATGAGTAGATGAATGTACAAAATCACAAATGGGCAGTCCAGGTAAGAGACTGGACTATGACCTCAAAATATGTGGCTATTCCATATAACTGTAACAATTATTTCACATTGTTGGCCTCATCTTGTCTTGGCTCCTTTCTGTTAAGGCTTGTGAAGTCTTGAGAGCCTTTTACTATTTTTAAGTATAAGCTTGTATCCTTTCTTTCCTTCCCTACACCATGACTTTTACAGCATGTGGGAAATAACAACAGGAACAAGTATTTAAAGGCATGGTGATCATTGCTTAGTGATGCATATTTTCTATTGTAAAGGAGTAGATTTAAACCCTCATTAATCTTTTGGAAATTTTGTATTACTCTTTTGGAAATTTGGTTGGTATGACTCAGTCAGGCCAAGAAATTCTGAGACTCTAACCCAATCAAGTTCTTGCATCTGAGGATAAAACCCACCATTTTGTCAAGACTCTTCCAGGACTGACAAATGACCGTTCCTAAGATGCAGTGATGAAGATTCAGCTCTTCATCAGTGCATATCTACTTCTAGCCCAATGCCAAATAAGGATTAGATTTCAGGTACTGTTAAAGGATAGCAAGAAGAAGAGGCAGAAGAGAGACACCAGAAGAAAGCCAATAGAAATAGGAAAGTGTCAGGCTCTGAACGGTGGCTTTGAGGTCACTCTCCAATGGTGCAGTTTCCCAGAGCTGTGCACCCTACCCAGCTAAGTGTACTATCCTATACAGGATGATCTGACTATCTGAAATGTTTGAATTTTGTCCAAATACTTTGCTTTCTACCTCACCTTCTGTTTTCCTTATGCTATTTTTTCCCTATGATTGTATTTTTTTTAATTATACTTTAAGTTCTGGGAGTACATGTGCAGAATGTGCAGGTTTGTTACATAGGTAAATACATGTGCCATGGTGGTTTGCTGCATCCATCCTCCTGTCATGTACATTTGGTATTTCTGCTAATGTTATCCCTCCCCAATCCCGGCACCCCCACTATCCCTCCCCATTCCCCCCCACCCCCCAACAGGCCACAGTGAGTGATGTTCCCTTCCCTGTGTCCATGTGTTCTCATTGTTTAACACCCACTTATGAGTGAGAACATGCACCATTTGGTTTTCTCTTCTTGTGTCAGTTTGCTGAGAATGATGGTTTCCAGTTTCATCCATGTCCCTGCAAAGGACATGAACTCATCCTTTTTATGGCTGCATAGTATTCCATGGTATATATGTGCCACATTTTCTTTATCCAGTCTATCATAGATGGGCATTTGGGTTGGTTCCAAGTCTTTGCTATTGTAAACAGTGCTGCAATAAATATATGTGTGCATGCATCTTTATAATAGAATAATTTATAATCCTTTGGGTATCTTATTTTAATTTACAAAAAGAGAGGAGAGAGCTAACACAGGAAATATCTTCTGACAAGGGTTTCAAAGGATGTTTGGTGGAAAAGTGCTCTCAAGAGGCCAACTATCTATATTTTGCACTTCTAACTCCATAAAGCTTCACTTGAAAACTATACATTCTACAAAGGAAGGACATAAGTTACATGTGGTACTTATGGAGTGTGTATAGTGGTAACTTCTTTTATTTGCCCCAAATATTGCTCTTTTGTTAGAAAGGCTCCTATACATGTATAAATAGATATTTGTTCTTTCCTCTCTTTTGGGGGGGATTTCTTACATCAATACCCACCTCATGCCCTCATGGCAACTGCCATTTGTTCTCTTGCCCCAGATCCCTAGGTCCAGTTCTAATCATCAGCATCACTTAGGATTCAACAGGAAAACGAACCCACACAAACAATTTCAACATTGGAATTAGAGGGTAAAATGAACAAATGAAAACACTGAGGTAGATCAGAGGTACTAAATTCAGGAAACATCTTCCACCCTTAGGGCTATGGGACAAAGAGAAAAGGCTGGAATGACTAAGACCTGGGAGCTCAGAGGAGAAGCCCAGGGACCCAGTTCAGACCTCCAAAGAAGGAGAGGCCCAGGGACCCAGCTCAGATCTCTGACGAAGGAGGAGCCTAGGGACCCAGCTCAGACCTCCGAGGAAGGGCGCTGAGAGCTATTTCCAGATCAGGGGGTGCCAAAAGAAGCAGAGGAGTGGAACCAACTGCCTCTGTTGAGGCAAAATGCAACAGGGTGATGCTGATGGACCAGCAAGCTGGAGAGACGAGGGCCCTTCTCCCCTTCATCCTACCTTTCCATCTTCTTCTGGAGCTCTCTGGGGGTAGAGCCTAATAAAGAACCAGATGGCAAAGGAGGAAAGAAGAATGTAGGTTAGAGTGTCCCAGACCAAGCATCACAAAGCCAACTTGAGAAGATTTATTTGGAACTGGGGGATGCTATCTTGATAACCAGCACAGCACCTGATTCATGTTGGTCAGATTTTCTTAATTTAGAACAAGAAAGAACAGGAGGTCACTCTCTTCAACAGTTGGAAGATGTTGTTTCCTGACATTTGAGAAAACCTGACAAAAGCCAGGGCAACTTGCACTAGTTGCAGAATCAATTATTACTATGGACCAAAACAAATTAAAATATCTGAAAAGGAAACTTCAGGACAGGATCGATTTTTAGAAATAAATAAATAAATAAATGTACTCACATAGAGTAGCTATAATGACCAGAAACACACACACACACACACACACACACACACACACACACACTGCCTAAGAACTATTGTCTGACCAGGCCCCCATGCTTCTATGCTTCCACCACCTCTAAGAGTCACTTTTCTCTCATTTGTATGAAAAACTCTAAATCTCAGTTCCCAACATGACAACAGACAGAGGAAACTGGCTGTAGCATATTGCGTCCTGGACCTCTAGACACCTTCAGAAACGTTTCATAGATGAAAAGGAGTTAGTTTCTGGGAGCAGTACATATTAGGGGCATAATCTCTCATATATAACAATTGCACACACACAAAAAACTAAATACTGCCTCTTACATCCTATAAAGTAAAAAACAATGAAGCAAGAATTGAAAGAACAAAAGATCCTAGTACATTTCTACCAAAAATTAGAATTGATTCTGAACATGTGAACCATTCCAGGTCTAGACCAGAGAAGAAAAGTCGTATTTACTCAAAAAGTTACTACTACCACTGCATATACCTTGACTTTTAGTAAACTGAACCTAGAAAAATCCTGCTAATGCTAGCAATAAGTTAACAAAAATGCAGGCAAATAAAACTTGTGGGCTAATAAAATATTTTATTACAAGGGACAGCAAATATTATTCTGAACAGCTGGAAGAAGAATACACATTGATAATTATTTTCTATTAAAAAACAGAATATTTTTATTGTGTTAAAATATAAATAATATAAAATATATATTTTTAACCATTTTTAAGTGTACAGTTTAATGAAATTAAAGACATTCACAGTGTTGCATGGCCATGAATGTTTTTTAAATTTCTTTACAATATTCCCCAAAATATACTTTCTTAGGAAAAAAATAATACTAGGGACTAGTAGAAGAGAACAGATTGCAATAAAAGCATAAATAAAGGGAACAGGACTAAAAAGTAAGATGCAATATGTTTTAATGAAATTGCATTAAAATTCATATTAAAGGCAGTAAAAAGCAAAGCTGACAAAAACCTATTCAGCAATGTAGAGGATAAATTTGAAAGTCTCCTGAAACAAAAACAGAAAGATGTAAGAAATGCAAACAATAACAGAGATGAGAGCAGAAGTGAAAGAAAGTTGACTGGTCTAAGCCAATCAAGGAGGCCCTGCCTTGTTCTCATAGTGATTGGTTCTAAGTGGGCATATGACCTGCAATTACCCAATCAGGGTGAAACACAGAGGTTTTACTCAACGAATGTGAGAACAGATGCTGTCTCTCCTCCTAGATATTAATAAGGAAGCCTGTGGCCCTGGAAATTGCTGGTAACCATAACACTTAAATGAATAAAGGTCTCCTGAGAATGAAGCTGACAAAGGATTAGAGAAGGGCAGAGCCTAGAGAATTGATGCCCTGATAACAACAGGAAGCTAGGGAATGCGATGCCTAAACACCTTCCTGTCTTCTGCACCATTCAGCTCTTTATCTAACATAACACTTTGTTGTTTAAGCAAACTTGAGTTCGAATTCTCTTTAAATTCAAAAATATTTTAATGAATACTATCAGTAAAATCCCTGGATTAGTGAAATTCTCTGAAATCAGAATGTCCAATCCAAAGTTCTGGGTTGTTTGTTGTTGTTGTTGTTGTTGTTGTTGTTGTTGTTGTTTTTTTTTTTTTTTTTTTTTAACAAAGATTATGTCTAAGGAAGGTAATTTAAAAGACCTATACTTAGATCTAACCCAGCAAAAGTTTTAAATGTCAGTGGAAGAGAAAATATACCAGGAGCTTTCAGACAGAAAAATATCAAGCTGACCTTAGATTTCTTAGAAATACTGAACACCACTATGCAATTAAACAATGTTTACAGATTTTTGAGAAATTACCGTTTTGACTCAAGAATTCAAAACATAGAAAAATTTCATTTGGATGTGAAAATAGTAAAAAGATTTATCTAGCTATACAGAAATTGTGAAAGTATAACAATAGCCTTCCTGAAACCGTAATCAAAAACAATGTAAGTAAACAAGTGATGAATCAAAATTATAAATGCAAAAAAGTAAAAATGATAACATAACTATACTGATAGTGAGCACAAAATTTGTTAAAATGCTTGAAAAATTCAATTCAAAATCCAAAGTACCAATAAGTCTTAAAAAATAATTTCCATGGTTAAAACAATAAATGATATTTAATGAAAATGTGGCTTTGTTGTATCAATTTAAATTACAAGCCCTTAAAGGACACAAGAGGGAAGGATGGGAACTTAAAAGCGTAAGACAGCCAGGCATGGTGGCTCACACCTGTAATCCCAGCACTTTGCGAGACTGAGGCGGGGGGATCATGATGTCAGGAGTTCAAGACCAGCCTGGACAACATGGTAAAACTCTGTCTCTACTGAAAATAGAAAAATTAGCCAGGCATGGTGGTGCATGTCTGTAGTCCAAGTTACTCAGGAGGCTAAGGCAGGAGAATCACTTGAACCCAGAAGATGGAGGCTGCAGTGAGCCAAAATCATACCATTGCACTCCAGCCTGGACAACAAGAGTGAAACTCTGTCTCAAGAAAAAAAAAAAAAAAAACCAAAAAAAAAAAAAAAAAAAAAAAAAAAAAAAAAGAAAATCAGAACTTATTTCTTCTAAATTACTCTATGTTTGCACCCATTCACCAATCACTCTTGATCACCCTCCCTCCCACCCACATACCCTTCCCAGCCTCTGGTATCTATCATTCTATTCTTTATCTCCATGAGATCAACTTTTATAGCTCCCACATATGGGTGAGAACATGCAATATTTGTCTTTATGTGCCTGGCTTATTTCATTTAACATCATGACCTCCAGTTCCACTCATGTTGCTGCAAATGACATTATTTCATCCCTTTTTATGGCCAAATAGTATTCCATTGTTCATATATACCACATCTTTCTTTATTCATTCATCCATTGACGGACAGTTAGGCTGATTCCACATCTTTGCTATTGTGAATAGTGCTATAATAAACACAAAGGTACAGATATTCCTTTGATATACTGATTCCCTTTCCTTTAAATAAATACCCAGTGTGAGATTACTGGATCATATAATACTCTATTTTTTATTTTTTGAGAAATCCCTATACTGTTTTACATAATGAATGTACTAACTTACATTCCCACCAACAGTGTAAAAGAGTTCTCTTTTTTTCTACACCCTCACCTGCATCTGTTATTTTTTGTCTTGTTTTAAATAATAACCATTCTAACTGGGGTAAGATGATATCTCATTGTGGTTTTGATTTTTCATTTCCTTGATAATTATGGATGTTGAGCATTTATTATAAACCTGTTGGCCATTTGTATGTTGTCTTTTGAGAAATGTCTACTCATGCCCTTTACCCACTTTTTAATGAGATTGTTGGGTTTTTAAAATTGAGTTGACCACGCCTCCTCCAAGTGTCAGCGAGTTCACATGCAGCTGTGTCTGACTCCAGCTGCCTCTTCAGCTTGGCATGGATCCCAACTGCTCCTGTGCCACCAGTTACTCCTGCACCTGAGCCAGCTCCTGCAAGTGCAAAGAGCACAAATGCACCTCCTGCAAGAAAAGCTGCTGTTCCTGCTGCTCTGTGGGCTGTGCCAAGTGTGCCCAGGGCTGCACCTGCAAAGGGGAGTCAGACAAGTGCAGCTGCTGCAGCTGATGCCAGGACAACCCTGCTCCCATGTGTAAATAACACGACCTCTACAAACCTGGATTTTTAAAAAAATGTACAACCCTGACCCACTTGCTACTTTCCTTTTTCTATGAAATAGTGTGAATGATAATAAAACAGCTTTGCCTTGAAAAAAATTGAGTTGTTTGAGTTCCTAGCATATTCTGGATATTAGTTCCTTGGTGGATAAATAGTCTGCAGATATTTG
Source organism: Cebus imitator (assembly GCF_001604975.1). NCBI lineage: Eukaryota > Metazoa > Chordata > Mammalia > Primates > Cebidae > Cebus > Cebus imitator. Next base: position 2,595,154 of record NW_016107634.1, read on the forward strand.
CTCCTATTCAACAAGTTGTCTCTATTCTGTTGATTGCTTTGCCATGCAGAAGTTTTAAGTGTAATATAATTCCATTTGTCTATTTTTGTTTCAGTTGTCTATGCTTTTGGGGTCTTAGCCATAAAATCTTTGTCTAGACCAGTATCCTGAAGTATTTTCCCTAATGTTTTCTTCTTGTAGTTTTATAGTTTGGGATCTTACATTTAAGGCTTTAGCCTGTCATTAGTTGATTTTTCTGTACAGTGAGAGATAAGGGTCTAGTTTTATACTTCTGCAAATTGTTACACAGTTTTCCCAGTACCATTTACTGTAGAAGTTTTCCTTTCCCCAGTGTAGGTTCTTAGTCAGTTGGTTGGAGTCAATTGACTATAAATACATAGATTTATCTCTTGATTGTTTATTCTCTTACACTTGTCTATTTGCCTGATTTCATATCAATACCATGATGTTTTGGTTACTATAGCCTTGTAATATATTTTGAAGTCAGTAGTGTGACACTTCCAGCTTTGTTCTCTTTTGCTCAGGATTGCTTTGGCTATTCTGGCTCTTTTTTTTTTTTTTTTT
>NW_016107634.1:2595730-2607972 GCF_001604975.1 Cebus imitator
AAGTTATAATTCTGTTGATTTCAATAAAGGGAGAAAAATTGATTAGATATTTAATATTAAAGGCAATCACTATTGCAAATAAAGGCAAATCATTTAATTTTTAAAACACAATTTAAACAGGTCAATAGGTGCAGCAAACTACCATGGCACATGTATACCTATGTAACAAACCTGCACCTTCTGCAGATGTATTCTGGAACTTAAATTTAAAAATTAAAAAAAAAAAAACGGGCCGGGCGAGGTGGCTCAAGCCTGTAATCCCAGCACTTTGGGAGGCCGAGGCGGGTGGATCACGAGGTCAAGCGGTAGAGACCATCTTGGTCAACATAGTGAAACCCCGTCTCTACTAAAAAACTACAAAAAATTAGCTGGGCATGGTGGTGCGTGCCTGTAATCCCAGCTACTCAGGAGGCTGAGGCAGGAGAATTGCCTGAACCCAGGAGGCAGAGGTTGCGGTGAGCCGAGATCACGCCATTGCACTCCAGCCTGGGTAACAAGAGTGAAACTCCGTCTCAAAAAATAAACAAAACAAACAAAAAAAAACCCCACAATTTAAAAAACAATGTAAGCACTCAGTAAATATACTCAAAGACAGAAAACAATAGAAAGCACAAGGAGATAGAAAAACAGCATAACCTACGTGAGGAAAAACCAAATATAGGTGCATGAGAAAAAGAGAATCTTCCCTGTTATTAAAAGAAGCATTTTCTCACATTGAAATATTTTAAAGTACAAATCTCTATTTATAAAATTAAGTGAAATAAAAATAAAGATTAAAAATAAGAGAAATAGCAACGGTCACTTCATGATATGGGAAAGACTTTCCCTATTGTTCTAGAACATTGTTTAGAGTCCCAAAATTCAGTATATTAGAAACTTTGTAATTTCCAATTTCGAAGAGAACACTAAGAACCTGCCATATACATCCTCCAGGGCTTATATTATAAAACAGGGCTCACTGTCTATACGGCAACCTGCTCACCAAAGGAAAACAGCTCATAAGAAGGTTAGCTGAATAGAGAAAGATTTTAGAGTAGGCCTCAGTGGGGAAGTATGCCATGGCTTTTGTCTTTGTGGAGGAGAAGAGGGAGCACCATCCCCAGCTCTATGAAACCAAATTGAAGGTGTCCTCAAGAAAAGGGGATCTGCATCACAGCTCCCCCATTGACTCCTTCACATGCTGAACTTCACAGACTTGTAAACCTATTTAGATGTTACCATCAGAGCACGGGAGCATATAGTAAAAGTTCTTTGAAGTTTGGCATGTCTTCTTGAGAGTTGGGGGTCTTATATGAAAATGGAAATATCTTCTCTGGAGAATAATGAAAGCTGGAACCTGGCTAGAGTAGAATGGGATGGAAAAGAAGAGGCAACAGTGCAGTGAGACAAAGACAGGAGGACACCTCTTCACATGGCCAAGAGGACACCAGGAAAGTTAGGCAGGCTTGACCCTTCTTGAAGATACCCCTACAAGGAAGGTGACTTACCAGGCAAGTGTACTGCAGGGGTGAGAGCTGTGGGGAGAGGGTCACAGAGACAAAAGAGCTGTGCACTGACTGAGCCTGTGATGGTTAATTTTATATGCCAACTTGGATAGGCCATGGTGCTCAGGCATTCAATCAAGCACTATTCTAGATGTATCTATAAAAGTATGTTTAGATGAGATTAGCATTTCCATCAATGTACTTTGAGTAAAGCCAATTACCCTTCATAATGTGGGTGGGCCTCATCTAATCAGTTGAAGGTCTAAGGAGAGAAAAGACTGACATCCACCAAGAAAGAGGGAATTCTATCAGCTGACTGTCTGCAAGCTCAAACTGCAACATTTACTTTTTCCTGGCTCTTCAGCCCGCTGGCCTACCCTGCATACTTTGAACTTGCTGGCTCTCTACAGTTACATAAACCAATTCCTTAAAATCAACTTCTCTTAATTTCTCTCTCTCTCTGTCTCTGTCTCTCTGTCTCTGTGTGTGTGTGTGTGTGTGTGTGTGTGTGTGTGTGCCACAGACACACCCTACTGGGTCCCACCACATAGAAAATACCTAAGGCCAGATGGTGTGAGCCAAGAGATCACTACAGCACAGGATTACTATGTTTTTCAAGTTTGAAGAGGTTTTTTTCTCTCTCTCATTGCTTCTATACACACACCACCACTCCAAAAGAGCCACAAAAAGAAAAATGTACAGGGAGAAACAGACGCTGCCTGTCTCATCAATGTCCTGAGCCTGGGATAGGGCTTTAAACAAAAAATTTCACACCAGTCTCATTTTTTTCAATATCAATATTAATTCTAAATAAAATACTAGCAAATTTAATCAGCTTAACTTTAAAAGAAAAATCCACCATAACCAAATAAAATTATTCCCATAATGCAAAAATTATTAGTGAATAAAATGTATCAGATCAATAAGCCAATAAAAAATAAACCATAAGATCATGAGACATGCAGAACAGACATTTGATAAAATTCTCAGCTCATCCCTAATGATCTATTTTAAGCCTACAGCTATTATACTTAACAAAAAAATATTACAGATATCATTATTAGAGTAAGAAACAAAATATATGATAGCCAATATCATAACCATTATTTGACATTGTTCTGGCAGCTTTAATCAGTGTAAGATACCTATAAAGGAACACTCTATAAAGCAAAAAACTTCTTCAGATAAAAACTCTAGCTGAAAGTACAGTGAAATAAGGAAGATGTGCTGTTTCTTCACATGGTGATTTATGTATATATGTGTATTGTGTATGCATGTAATTATTTGGGTATTTATTTTATTCATGCCTTACCTTCTTCAAATAAAAGGATAAATCTTGGGGGGAAAAGGAATCTTTCTTTGCAGACAACAAATGAGAATATGCCTAAAAATTCCAAGAGATTCAACTGAAAATCTTTTTAAACATGAATATATAAAAATCTATCACCTTTATGTATGGAAATAATAACAAGTTAGAAAATATAATGAAATAAAAGTTCCTTTTGCATTACAGCAACAAAAAACAAAAGATGTAATACCTAGAAATGAACTTTAAAAACTGTAGAATTTATGTGAAAGAGAATAAACTTTACCAGGAGATTTTGGTGTGCAAAAAGGCACATACAATAAGAAAAAAATCATAATCCCAGCTACTCGGGAGGCTGTGGAAGGAAAATCGCTTGAATCCATGAGGCAGAGGTGGCAGTGAGCCGAGATCACGACACTGCACTCCAGCCTGGCAACAGAGTGAGACTCCATCTCAAAAAAACAAACAACAACAAAAAAACACCCCTCAACATATTAATGAATCAAACGCATAATAACTCCCTAAAAAGATAGGCAAAGTTTTTAAGTTTTTCTTGAAAACATAGTTTTAGAAATAAACCTCATTAGTAATCAAAGAAATGCAGATTAAAATCAAAATGGCACCATTCTTCACATATCAAATAAAATAAGTTTTTGTTTCTTTGATTATTTCTGTTTTTAATGATACTACTCAATTGTGGCAAGAATGCGGTAAAATAGAAAATAATTTAAATACTTTCACAAACTGCTGGTACCAGCATGGTTGGAACAACCTTTCTGAAAAACAATTTGCATATCATTCATTTTAGTTATAATATACATTTGCACCTAGTAATTCTTCTAGGTATTCCTAGGAAATTTCTTAATATATTAACAAAGATTTGGCTCTAAGATGTTCAGAGCAACTTCGTGGCAAATAATGGAAGGGTAAGGGAATACCTAAACATACATTAGAAAATGTTTAAGCACATTACAGTATATTTATACATTGAAATATTATACAAACATTTAAAAGGATGTTTATGAAGAATTTTTTATTTCATTGGGAACTACTTACTATATATTGTTATGCCAAAAATGTTGGATATAAAATCATATCAATAATATAAATGCAACAATTTTTTAAATGAAAATAAAAGGATCGAAAATAGCTGTCCCATGGTGCTGGGGTTACAGGTACTTTTGCTGCTTTTTTTCTTTTGGCTATTAAAATTTTAAGAGCATATATTATTTAAAAAGAGAAACATATAGCAGGGGTTCATAACCTAGGGTTGGTTGACGGAGGAGCTTTGGTGTGTCCATAACTCCTTCAATACTGTATGCAATTTTTGTGTGTAACCAAATTTCCCTAGAGGGTAATAGGTTTCAAAGGATTGTCAGCCAGAATTATTAAAACCTAGTTGTTGAAAACTTTTAGAAAGAGGTTTAGAAGAGTCATAATTACATATTAATTGTGTTTCAGATTTCCCCACACCTTTATATTAAAGGGCTTGTGTTTTACATATAATGATTTTGAAAACTAAACTTCAGCAGTATTTCATTTGCTTGATATTCAAACTCTTAAGATACTCATAAGTATCTTTTTCATTTAAATTATAACTACTACTAAAACTGTTATTCTATAAATATGTATTAAGCACCTATAAAGGAACACTCTATGAAGCATAAAAAACTTTTTCAGATAAGAACTCCAGGTTCAAGATACACTGAAATACGGAAGATGTACTATATCTTCATATGATGATTTACGTATGTATGTATGCATAGTATGTGCATATATAATTATGTGGGTATTTATTTCTATTTATGCCTTACTTTGTTCCAAAAATATTTAAGGAAGCTTACCAAAGTAAATATAACAACATAGCATAAAATAAAATGTTAAATTTGTAGGCGAGTCAATTGCGACAAAGGCTAAAATAAGGTAGAAAAGGTAAGGTGAAGCCAAGAGTAAGGTCAGTGCTCCCAGTTCACGCCAAAGTTTTAAGTTTCCTTTTAATCTTAACGAAGAGGTAACCATGATCTGTTACATGATTCTTGGTGCCCAGAAGATAAAAACAAACCAGTCACTCAAGAGAAGCCTGATGACTGCTAGTTCTAACATCAAAGTGCAAGTTCTCCCATGAGTCCTCATAAAGAAGACAGCTTGCAATATAGTGAACACTTCACAGGATTAAATAATGAACATCCTCATGTAAAATACTAAGCAAAATAATGCGTGTCATACCAGGTATCATCAGGACACCTTCACTGGTTAGCCTATTTAAAATTGCAACACCCAACTCCCTCTCTTGCTTTATTTCTTCCTGTAGCACTTATCATCAACTCACATTTTCTTTGCCTTTTTGTAATCTTTCTCCCTACTAACTTAAAAATAAGTCAAATAAACCCAGAGATTTTTGTCTATCTCATTCATTGGTATTCCACAGTTTAGAAGATTATCTGGCATGTAGAAATTGTTCAATATATATGTATTGAATAATGAATTCATAAATTATCAGCATTATTATTATATCATTATTGGCAGGATTCACAGAATTCTTTTGTATAATATTCTTTAAGGTAAACAAAGGATAAAGTTAAAATATAATTTACCAAAATCAAGACTATGAAAGTCAAAACAACGTGATATAAGAATATAGCTTTCAGCACTCAAGATAGAGACTTCATAATCTCTAAAGGAACCCATAAACTGCAAATTTTTGAACAATCCATCATTTATATGGATTTGATCATTATGATAAAGCCACAAACTGGGGTTACATTCCCTAAAAGCATTTGGAAAGCAGTTATTCTATATTCCTGTGAAGTGCACAGCTGTATAATTTGGCTCACCTAAAATGGGAAGAGACCAAAAAATGGCATATGCCTGAAAATAAGTTTTGTCACCTCCCTGAAGAGACAGGCCAAGTGACAACCCCCAGCCAGAGCCAGGATTTTTCTCAGAACAAGATTAGTTCATGTTAACATAAAGGCAATTAGACGACCATGACACCAAATGTTTCTGCTATAATTTAACAGCCGTAAAAATTTTAGCTTAGAAAAAATGTAAAGCAGGATAGCCAAACGTTCATCTGAGCCATAAAACATCTTAATAAGACTCTCACGAGGTATCACAACCTTTTAGTATATTCCAGCTGCAAAACATACATTTAAAAAAGCAAATAAGCTAACTTGCTGGGTAGATACGTTTTCCACAAGGGGCTTAAAGGTCAAGAGATATTTACAAATATAAGAACTTCATTTGATCATAATTGCTCTGTATCTATTCTTTGTAAAACTATTATATAACTGAACCAGTTGTCGATTCAGGTCAGTTCTGGCTACTGACAAAAAAAAAAAAATCTTTTTTTTTCCCTTGGTAACTGGGAAACTGGGGGCCATTCACCTAGCTCATCTTGAACTGGTACTATTTCTTTTTTAAAACGAGAAAGAGTAACCACTAAACCTCCTTGGTTTTTTGTTTGGTTGGTTGGTTGGTTTTGTTTTGTTTTGTTTTGTTTTGCTTTTTGAGAGTTTCGCCCGTGTCACCCAGGTTGAAGTACAGTGGTGCAATCTCAGCTCACCGCAACCTCCACCTCCCAGGTTCAAGTGATTCTTCTGCATCAGCCTCCCAAGTACCTGGGATTACAGGCACTCATCAACATGCTCAGCTAATTTTTACATTTTTAGTAGAGACAGGGTTTCGCTATGTTGGCCAGGCTGGTCTCGAACTCCTGACCCTAGGTGATCTACCCACCTTGGCCTCCCACAGTGCTGGGATTACAGGCATGAGCCACCGTGCCTGGCTTAAACCTCCTTGTTTTATTCCCACCAAATATTAGTATTTGACTCCTAAAAGCCCATGTACACCAATCTGACTAGCACACTGACAACTAATGATAATGTAAAATGGGCAGGGATGTGTGCCTAGGGGAAATGTGATGGTGCACAGCACAGATCCCCTGTCAAGACTGAAAACTTGCATCCCCCAATCGCTAGGCATGCTGCCCACTTTCAACTCTCCTCTGCCAGACTCTGGGGACTGCCCCTCCTGAAGAGAATTACTTGGGCCACGGCCATGCTCCTTTCTGTGTAGTGTTGCTAAATAAAATACAGGACACTTAGTTAATTCAAATTTAAATGTCCAATCAACAACAAATTATAGTATATCCCAAATATTGCATGTAACACACTTATACTAATATATTATGCATTGCTGATCTGAGAATCAAATGTGATTGGACAATGTATATTTTTATTTGCTAAATCCAGCAACCTTATTCCCAGGCAGTCAGAGAAAACAACTGCTCCACGCAAAGGGATAAAGGCACAACCTCTTCACCTTAACTTGGAACAACTGTGAAGGTCATCCTCATTCCAGAGCTCCCCTTTTGGTCAACTGTGGTGTTCCTTTGTACTGTATCCCAGCCCAACTTCTCCCTCTGCCCAGTATTGCTTCCTTCCCTTCTTTAGTCACTAATCCCAAAGAACACATCCACTAGACTTCCTACATACCAACCTGCCTCTTAGAGTCTGCTTTCCCAGAAACCTAACCCAAGACAGTACCCTAGGAAGAAGTAAAGAGATAAAAGGTATAACAAGAATCTACAAAGAACTTAAACAAATTTACAAGAAAAAAAAAAATCAAAAAGAGGGCAAAGGATATGCACAGACATTTTTCAAAAGAAGGCATTTATGCAGCCAAGAAAAGAGGCTCATGATCACTGGTCATTAAAAAAATGCAAATCAAAACCACATTGAGATACCATCTCTCACCAGTTAGAATGGTGATCATTAAAAAATCTGGAGACAACAGATGCTGGAGAGGATGTGGAGAAATGGGAACGCTTTTACATTGTTGGTGGGAGTGTAAATTAGTTCAACCATTGTGGAAGACAGTGTGGCAATTCCTCAAGGATCTAGAACTAGAAATATCATTTGACCCAGCAATCCCATTACTGGGTATATACCCAAAGGATTATAAAACATCCAATAATGAAGACGCATGCACACTTATGTTTATTGTGGCACTGTTTACAATAGCAAAGACTTGGAACCAACCCAAATGCCCATCAGTGACAGACTGGATAAAGAAAATGTGACACATATACACCATGGAATACTATGCAGCCATAAAAAAGGAAGAGTTCATGTCCTTTGCAAGGACATGGATGAAGCTGGAAATCATCATTCTTAGCAAATTGACACAAGAACAGAAAACCAAACACTGCATATTCTCACTCATAGGTGGGTGTTGAACGATGAGAACACATGGACGCAAGGAGGGGAACATCACACACCGGGGTCTGTCGGGGGTTGGGGAAATTGGGGAGGAATAACATTAGGAGAAATACCTAATACAGATGATAGGGGGATAGATGCAGCAAACCACCATGGCACGTGTATATCCATGTAACAAACCTGCATGATCCGCACAAATACCCCAGCACTTAAAGTATAATAATTTTTGTAAAAAGGTGTGGGCACTCATAGACAGACAGAGCACTTGCTGGGAGAGTCTGGAAAGGCCTCAGGAAGTAGACGGCATCTGGGCAGGACCTGATGACAAGCTAGATTTAGACACGAAGAGATAGGCAGCCCTGGAGAACACACCAAGGTTACTCAGAGGTCACTCAACAGTTTGGCTTGGCTCTAACAGAAGATGAATGACAGATACGTAGGAGCCACTCTAGAGAGAAAAGTTCAGGACAAGTTGTGAAGAGTACACACACACTACAGTTCAATGCTGCAAGATAGACCAGTTCATAGAACACACTTCAGGTTATAATTTAGATCTCTTTGACCTTCTGTTTCCGAGTTATTTCACTTAAGATGATGGCCTCTATTTCCAATAATTCAGAAACAGGAAGCCAAACACCACATGTTCTCTCTTACAAGTGGGAGCTAAATCATATATACACATGGACACAGAATGTGGAATAACAGACATTGAAGACTAGAAAGGGCAGGAAGGTCTGAGGAATGACAAATTACTTAATGGGTGCAATGTAAACTATTTGGATAATAGGTAAACCAAAAGTCCACACTTCACTAGACAACAATGATGCTAAATGGTTCTGCTATAGCTTAATAGTCATAAAAACTTTAGCTTAGAAAAAAATGTAAAACAAGATAACAAAATGTTCATCTGAGCCATAAAACATCTCAGTAGGACTCCTGGGATGTAACACAACCTTTTAGCATAATCTAGCTGCAAAACATACACTTAAATAAGCAAATAAACTAACTTGCTCGGCAGACGTGTTTTCCACACGGGGCTTAAATGTCAAGAGATATTTACAAATATAAGGACTTTCATTTGATAACATTGCATGCAAAAATCATATATTGTTTATTACGTAAGTAACGATACACTAGCCTTCACAGTGGCTTACATCTGTAATCCCAGCATTTTAAGAGGCTGAGGCTGGAGGATTGCTTGAGTCCCATAACCCAAGACCAGCCTGGGCAACATCGTAAGACTTTGTCTCAACAAAAGATAAAAAAAAATGAGCCCGGCATGGTGGCTCATACCTGTGGTCCCAGCTACTCAGAAGGCTAAGGTGGGAGGACTGTTTGAGCCCAGGAGGTTGACACTGTAGTGAGCTGTGATCGTGCCACCCGTACTCCAGCCTGAGTGAGAAAGAAAGACCCTGTCTCCCCACAAAAAGAATTAAAAAGAAAAAAGAAAGAAACTGCACTTGTGTCCCATAATTTATACAAATACATTTTTTTTAAAAATAAGTAACTATCTAGAAAACTTCAGTCATTTGTGATGCTCTATGGAAGGAAGAATCTGTGAAAAGAAAGTAAGGTGTTATTTGCTTGCCTTTCACCAGTGCTTCCTGAAGCTTTCTTCCCATTCTAGGAGCAGAGGAGGGTGAGCCTCTATAATTTGTGGCAACGTGAAACTCCTTTGAGATCTTTATTGTAAATACTGGTATAAATCATGCCTTCTATTTCATAATTTGCTGCTTCACATTAAGAAATGTTTTCTTAAAATTATTCAATTAATTAATTGACTTCCAGGAAGATATTCCATGGTGTTTCTATAGATTTATATACTTTATGGCGTATATAAAGTATACTCACCCCTACAGGCATTCTTATCATAGGTAGAGTGGCACAGCTTCCAAGGGATCTATTTCTCTCTGGGTTTATTTTAAGGAAAATCCTGTCAGCCTCTCTTGCATCCAGAATCTCTTTCTCCCAACTAAAATGTTCTGTTCATGTAAGGGGAAAAAAAAAAAAAACAAAACTGTACTACTGCAAGTAACCTTAACTCTCCATTGCTATTCTACACCAGTTCCAGACTTCTTTAGTAGGCATACAATGTCTGAGGTTAATGTAAAAGTCTTGAGACGGAGTTTCACTCATGTTACCCAGGCTGGAGTGCAATGGTGCGATCTCGGCTCACCGCAACCTCCGCCTCCTGGGTTCAGGCAATTCTCCTGCCTCAGCCTCCTGAGTAGCTGGGATTACAGGCACGCACCACCATGCCCAGCTCATTTTTTGTATTTTTAGTAGAGACGGGGTTTCACCATGTTGACCAGGATGGTCTCGATCTCTTGACCTCGTGATCCACCTGCCTCGGCCTCCCAAAGTGCTGGGATTACAGGCTTGAGCCACCGCGCCCGGCCATGTAAAAGTCTTTTGTCTGTGTTGCTCCAGCAACTCTTGGTAACTAGATGCAAAAACTGTATTTAAAGATACCAGGTCAGAAGCTGAAACAGATCATAAAGCACATAAGCAAATGGTATCGTTACTACATCACGTGGGCCATTTTCCCTCAAGTTATTGCTGGTCACTTGCCCTTATAGAAGCTCACCTTCTATTTTAGTGAGATTCTCCTTCAGTTTGCTGCTGAAGTTTGACATTTCACTAGCTAGAAAAGTGCACAATTATGAGGACACTTGGAGCTTCATCACGTAATCCTAATTTCAAATCATCTATGAAAACCTTAATTTGAAAAATCCAGGCTGAGTGCAGTGGCTCATGCCTGTAACTCCAGCACCCTGGGAGGCCAAGGTGGGCAAACTACTTAAGGCCAGGAGTTTGAGATCAGCCTGGCCAACATGGTAAAACCCTATCTCCACTAAAAATACAAAAATTAGCCAGGCGTGGTGGCACGTGCCTGTAATCCCAGCTACTTAGAAGGCTGAGGCAGGACAATTGCTTGAACCCAGGAGGCAGAGACTGCAGTGAGCTGAGACTGTGCCACTGCATTCCAACCTGGGCGACAGAACAAGACTGTTTTAAAAAAATAGAAAAAGAAAAATCCAGGCTCCATTGCTACTCCCTTACCACTTCTCCATCCAGTCATCTCACCCTCCCTTTTCTCTTGTTAAATCATATCTCTATTGAGTTCGTTTTCTATTGCTGCGGTAACAAATTATCACATATTAGGTAATTTGACTTCAAATAATACACATTCATAATCTCACAGTTCTGAAGGTCATAAGCCTGACACAGTCTCATTGGGCTGAAATCAAGGTGTTCACGAGGTTGTGTGCCTTTCTGGAGGCCCCACTGGTCATCCTTGTCCTCACCTCTTCCAGCACAAGAGCCCCCTGGCATTCCCTGGTTCATGGCCCACTTCTTTCACATTCAAAGCTGGCAACATAGCATCTCTCTGATCTTTCTTCCAGTATCACATCTCTTTTTAATCTCAGCCTAGAAAAGTTCTCTACTGCTAAGAAACCATGTGATTGGTTTGGGCCCACCCAGATAACCCAGGATAATCCACATCCCCCCACCATTTCAATATCCTGTTAACTTAATCACATTTACAAAGTCCCATTTGCCAAAGATGGTAACATAGTGACAGGTTCTAGGGATGAGGGGGTGGAGCAGAGAGAGTATCATTCTAATCTACTGCATTTACCCCTAACAAAATATGCTTCCTCATCCTGGGGTAAATCATTAAAACAAGTTCAAAATATGTGAAGAGTTAAAAAAAAAAGTAAATACTAGTGTTTCAATAAGGAAAAAAGGAACAAAATTATGCTGAGCTACAGCAACCTTCTCCTTTTCTACATCATTTTCTTCCCTGTGGAAGATGTTGGTTAGATGAGTAGAATATAATCTCCCTTGCAGCAACCATGTAAGCCATCCCCAGCATTCTGTGAACACAATGTCTGTCAGTGAACAACTAATCTTACATCACAGAACATAGCGAACACTATGTCTAACAATGAACAACTAATATATTCTAACAGCCCTCAATGAAGGCTAAATCTACGTAGAATTTTCAAATTACATTAATACTTGTAGAATTTTCCTGAAGATAAAATAATCAGATGTTCCTGGGCTCAGTTTTAGAGCGACATAGTTAACTGAGTCCTGCATTGATCAGAATGGTAGATAATTCTTCAAAATGCTAAGATAATTTTAACTCCAAACTCTGAGCTATTGAAGTGACTTGTTTCTTTTTTTTTTTTTTTTTTTTTTTTTTTTTTTTTTTTTTTTTTT
>NW_016107634.1:2608217-2670327 GCF_001604975.1 Cebus imitator
TCTCCTGACCTCATGATCCACCAGCTTCGGCCTCCCAAAGTGCTGGATTACAGGCATGAGCCACCACACCCGGCCCTGAAGTGGCTTATTTCTATATAAAATAAATTTCTGCCATAACCTTGTCAACATAGTATTTATATTCCTTATCAAGTTGAAGTAGGAGAGGTATATCTTTCTTCTGGAGCAGAGGGAAATAAAGAATGCTTACCTCTGGTTTTTTACAAAATGTTAAGATTATAAAATATGCATTTGGGATATCATGAGAGTCTTAGAAAAATGAATAGCATAATGTGTGGGGGAAAATAATCATCTATTTTTCATGATATAAAGATACTCTGTTCCAAGCTCACTTCCAAACTTTTTGCCTTTTTGACATTTCATGAGAAATCTATATGCAAATTTTTATTCAGGAGGCAGCTTTTGCAGTTAAATACAACCAAGATTTATTGTTGCTCCTTCCTCTTGAAAATGGCTTCATTAGAGCCCCATTTGATTTTCTAAAAGACTAAAGAAAGCAAACATTTGTGAACATTTTTTAACTTTTAATGTAGTGTAAGCAATCACTTCGGTGTACCTCAGACACCCTCTCATCTGCAACTGCCAGTGATACCCTCACCCATTACCATCACTCCAGCAAGAATTAACAGCAAGCTAATGTAAACTGTAAAAATTAGTCTCAGAGAGGTGCTGATTTAAAAAAAGTGTCGGCCTGTACTCCCAGCTACTCAAGAGGCGGAGACCAAAAGATTGATCACAGGAGACCAAAAGATTGAGGCTACAGTGTCCCATGATCACGTCTGTGAATAGCCACTGCACTCCAGCTTGGGCTACACAGCAAGAGTCCATCTTTAACAAAACACTTAAAAATTAAAAAAAAAAAAGAAAAAAAAAGAAAGAAAGAAAGAAAAGATCAGAGGAAAGGAGCATCAAGGGTTGAAGTCACAGGGAAAAATCAAAACAATCACTATGTCACTCTAGAAGCTTCAGCTCCCAAAGCAGTGCCTGGCATCTCTACATTTATTGAGTTCAACTCAATAAATGTTTATTGAATGGTGGGACTCTTTGAACAATTTCTCACTACAGCCATGAGCAACCTGCAGTCACAGAGACAGTGTCCAGAGATAATAATATCCACTGGAAAGGGGATGGTAAGGTGAGTGGTTGTGTTCTGGTCACAGCTTTGTCACAACTAGATGTATAATTTTAGGGAAGTTATCTCAATGTTCTAGATGTATGATTTCTCAGCTGAAAAATGAAAGGTTTAGACTGTAGTGGTAGGATTTCTTCATATGCAAATGCTACAATTTCTACAAGAATTAATATAATAACAACAGTTATTATAGTTCGGTGTCCTGCCCTTAGCCCAGAGTCGGTTTCTACCTTCTTCCCTCACACTGTATATAGTTGTGATTTCCAACTTTATACTTCTACTAGCTCTGGCCCTATCTTACTTCCTCCAACCACAGGCCTAGCCAGTGTAGAACCATCAATAACATCAGGGGCTGGCCTGCTTAGGGACATATTAAAAACACTCTCCCTCAACTTTCATTCCCAAGGAACTTGTACCCATTTCTTTCTCCATTTTATTCTTTCTTCTTTTTTTCTTTCTTTTTTTTTTCAGTCTGGAAATGATCCTGCCGGTGTATACAAAAGCCAGTTTGTTTGGCACAGTGCTAATGAATTCAAGAATACCAGGAAGGTTTAGCGTCTTTCTGTTCCATGAGCAGGTACTGAACTTTAATCATGGCTTAGCCTAGCTATCTGTGGACTATCACTCAGGCCTCATGCAAAGTGTATCCTGGAAAAACATCCCCAAGAGCATTCCCCATTGCAGCAGTGAGTCCTAACAGACATACAATAAAAGGAAGCAGCTTTCTCCTTTCTCTTTTCTCTTTCACTTAACTCTGGCATCAAAACGGCAGGTTTCTCACAAACAGACTGAAAATAAATATATTATCTATGATTTATAAGGCCAAATTCAAGACAAGAAAACATTTATTTAAGCAAGTTCTTGAATATTCAGCCTTAAATAAAAGATAGAAAACCTCCTGAATATTTTACTACAAAGGTCCCCTAAGGATCTCGAAACACACAAGTACACACAAATCGTGTTCAGGAATCCTTACTGAAATGTATTAACCTATTCCATTCTGACCTGTTCCTGAGATATGTTCAAGCTAATTCATTAGTAAAATACCATTTTAAATAAAAGATGCCTTTAATGCAAACTGGAGATGCAGAACTGAAGTCCGCCCTTCTGCCTCATTTTCACTGATCAGTCAGTAACCATTATAAACACTGAATGAATTACACAGCTTCCCGAGGGAGAAAATATAGGCAAGGAAAACAAGCTTTTACTCTATGGACATGACTTTTTAAAATAAATTTCAGAAGAAAAGGCTTAGGCTCATTAATTTTAAAGTCAGCCGAAAAGTTAAATTAGTGGCATAGCATAATAACTCAAGTCTAATTTATCAACACAGAATTTAAGTATGCAAATTTCAAGAGGCATGAGTCAGTAAGGTTGACTTTCTCCTAAATTAGTAATCAACTAGTTCTTCCAGATCTGAAATTGACTAAAGTCAACTTGCTCAAGAAAATATCATAGTAGATAATCAAATAACAATTATTTTAGCAGCTTCATGTCTCTTGGGTTCTATATTCTGCCTAATCAGAAAACGGACCTACCTCTTTTCTCTACAAAAGGTTGAGGCTGAACCCTTGTATGATGCAATGTCTCCTCAAGCAGATAAGGATTCAGATCAACCATCCAAATACCCTGGGACTTTGTTTCCTGGAAAAAAACAAAAGTAAGATTTTTGAAATGAATTAGCTTTGATTTTATAAAATGATTTCCTTCAGATCCTAATTATATTTTAAGGGGAATCATGTTTGAGAGAATTACAAAAATTTCATCTCATTAGACAATGTAGGGTATTTTACATCAAGCAACAGTATATATATTAAATCTTGCATAATAAGTCAAAATAATGATGATAAAACTAAAATCAACTAATAGAATAAACCTCTGGGAGAGAAGTCCCTAAAGTAAGAACATCAAACTAATATTTAGAATCTACATATTTTACAGAGCATATGCCAGCAAAGACATCCATTATTTTCCTATATCTAGTCGTAGCTTACAATTGAGTTTCTTGCAATACAGTGAAAAGAGAAGGTCATAGCATCTTAAACACAGTATTGAGCCAAATGTAAAATGACCTCAAATTGATGGCAAATGGAAATACAAATTAATTTCATCAGATAGCTATATTCTTTCCTAAAAACAATCTGAAATATGGCAATAGAAGTGGAATTTTATGTGGGATGATGCTATGTGCTGAAAGAGAGGTTAGGTCAGGATTGGGGAGGAAAAAGAAAGGATGCAGTGGGCCAGAAAGCATCCTGGGAATGACAGGTGCTGAGAACCAGGAGGAAAGTGGATACTAAATATCAGCTCTCCTCAATTCTCCTTTGAGGATTTTGAATCCTCATAGTTATAAAACTAGTGATACTTAAGTTTTATTTCCTTCTGTTTGGGACGTACTATCACTGGTCCAATTTTTCCTCATACAACGAGGAATGAAGGACACAGTTGGGATAGGATATCTATTACTTACATCTCCTTTTCAACCCTGGTATGATGGGTCATCACACAGCTTCCTTAGGTGATTAGACCTTGAACTTAGCAAAACTAGCCACAAAAAGGCATCTTTTTCCCTCGATCTTATCAATTTCAGAAACTACTAGAAATGGCCAACACAAGCACAAATGTTTCTCTCAGCATGAAGACATGCTAGCAGATTTTAGATTTTTTTCAATCACTAGAAAAGGTATGCCTACCAACAATTTCCATCAAACAAGATTCAGAATAGGTATACCCTTGGAGAAACTCTTGTCAGGAATGATCCTCACTGCTGACCCTCAACTCTTCCTTCCAAACACCCAGAATCCCGTGTGGATTCTCAATTCAATGCTCTTATTGACCCAGGACTAGTTTCTTCTTGAAGAATGTGCTTGGTTCAGTTTGGGTTGGGTCACGGTCTACCCCTAGATATATCAGAAGCAGCCCCAGATGGTGTAGATACAGGTACCCATTTGCATTTCTCAGAAAAGGAGGAGTTGTTATAAGCTAGGGATGATCAAATGATCAGACAGTAGGTATCTGCCTTAGTCCTTGAGATTTTGTGGTGCCCCTAGCTATTCTGGTCCTGCTAACATCCCCTACAGCCTCTGTGATATTCCTACAGTAGTTCTACTCACCCAGCACGGCACGGCTGGCTGTGAAATGACAAGCCAGAAAACCCACACATGGCTGTAGTTTCTTTATCAACAAGAGACTGTCAATCCATTGATGAGAAAACATTTCATTAAAAATAATCCTTTATATATACAGAGCACTTGACAGCCCACAAAACACTTTCATGGGTTATATGTGAGAATCCTCACAACCACCTTAGGAGACAGAAAATTTAATTTATATCTCCATTGTAAAAGCAAACAAACTCAGGAAAGCTATGTGACTTGTTTGCAATTGTAGAATTAATACGTAATAAAGGCAGAACTTGAACACAGGACTCCAGGCTCCAAGGTTGAACATGCTTTCCAAGGTGCCACGGGGCCTTTCACTTCAGCAATGAAGAAAAAACTCAATCTGGAAGCCCAGCACACATCACCTGAGATGCTTACAGACCACACATAACACAACACTGCAAATCGGTGGGGGATCAATAAGGCCAGAATGCCACCATTGGCCTACCTTCTAGACTTGGGTTTAATGAAGGATAACCTTTGGCTTAGCAGACTCCTCAGCATTCAAAGTGGTATGTCAGTCACACAACAAGGCCTAAAATAGCAAATCTCTAACCCACAGCTTATTAGAATCCTTTATCAAGTATTATTAAAATACTGATCCCCAGACCTAGACCTACTAAATCAGAATCTCTAGATATATATCCTGGGAATGTGGACTTTTTTAAAAGCTCTAATGGAGCTATTGATCAAACCTAAGGCTGTGATCTACTTTTCTTAAATACAATCAACTCTGCATCTCAATTATACTCCTAAAACAACTCTCGATTAAAGGGAAGGGAGAGTCAAGGCTTACTGGATATGGTGGTAATAGGCTTAATGTTTTTGTAACAAACAATTTTCAGTCTCCATAGCCAGAGTTCTTCCTGCTTCTAAGAACTATAATTATTCCCCCTCTTGGAAAAGTCATGTTAAGAGGGAGTCATTCTCCTCTACCTTCTGTTACGCTTATGACTGAGGCAGTGCTCATTAAAAGACAAGTAAACAATTTTCCTGGCTTAGAAACTACCTGCATAGTAACAATAAGAATTTCTGCAAATGCAAGGAGGCAGAGTTGCTTTGAACAACCACGTGAAGCACTGCAACTTGGGTTATTCAGCTGTGGGCAGTGACTGGAGGGTGGAGAGTGGACAGCTGTGTCCAGGTCCAGAAGTAGCCTTGGGGAACATACTTTTATCAGCAAATGCTTTAAGCTATCTGCATATGCAACAAACCAAAGCGGGGGGATGGGGGGAAGAACCCTTGTAATTAGCACTAACCTTCAAGTTACCCCTATAAACATACATTAATCCGACTTTTCATCTACTTATAGACATCGTCAAAGAAAATACACTATTTTGTGTAACTGATCATGACACTCTGTGCTGGCTGTTCTAAATTTTAGGTCTAAATTTAGAGTGTACTCCTAGGAAAATGTTAGAAGCCCTTAAAACGTCCATTAGTTCTTTCTGTTTACTAATCTCACTCTGACTTATTTTTTTTGATCTTTTCTTCAATTGTTTGACCTACTTATATTTAATTATATTTTATCTTGTTACATGCTATATATTTTTATAAGTTGCCCCACAACCTTTTGAGAAGCGAGGAAAAAGAGGAAAAAATGATAAGAGGAAGAGGAAGGAGATGAGGAGAAGGTGGGATGGAAAGAATGAGAGAGAGTATTCTACAGAAGGGGTCCCTAACCTCCCAGTCGTGGACCACTACCAGTTCGTGGCCTGTTAGGAACTGGGCCGCCCAGCAGGTGAGCAGCAGTCAAACATTATCACCGGAGCTCTGCCTCCTGTCAGATCAGCAATGGCATTAGATTCTCATAGGGGCAAGAACACCCATGTGAGGGATATAGGTTGCAAGTTCCTTATAAGAATCTAATGCCTCTGAAACGATCCCCCCAACCTCATCTGTGGAAAAATTGTCTTCCATGAAACCGGTCACTGGTTCCAAAAAGGTTGGGGACTTCTGTTCTAGAGCAGCTGCAGCCCCCAAATTGTCCAACTTTACTAAACATTTGTATTATTTACTAATTACAGATGCGAGTCTTATAAATATGGATATCATATTACTTCCAGTATTCATAACTCATTGCTGTGGTTTTCTAAAAATGTGCTTATCTGTTCTAAGAAATAAGATTAAATATGCTGACTTTCTTCAATTTAGAACTGTAAAATAAGTGAAA
Organism: Cebus imitator; assembly: GCF_001604975.1. Lineage (NCBI taxonomy): Eukaryota > Metazoa > Chordata > Mammalia > Primates > Cebidae > Cebus > Cebus imitator. Next base: position 2,614,702 of record NW_016107634.1, read on the forward strand.
GGGGTACAATTCATTTATTTCTTTAGCAAAAGCGCTTACCACACATTGTATGTTAGTCTGTCTCCCTGAAAGACATATGACTCTTGCTCATCACAGTATCCTGGCATAGGGTACTCATTCAAGAAATTTTTGTTTAATTAATGAATATGGCCAAAGCAAAGCCACATTTGGAGATGCAATCATACCTAAAACCGGTCCTCAGCCCTCTGACATTCACAATCTAACAGAAGGATAAAACATATATACAAATATATACAGATGATTGTTATGTAAGGTAAGGTGTGATAAATATATGAATGGTAGAGAAAGTAAGTGTTATAGAAATCTCAAGATGAAATAGCTTTCTTTCAGAAGAGTATTCAGGGAAGGATTCATGGAAAAGGTGTGTTTCACTAGCTGGAGGCAGCAAAGCACACTCTTTAAGCAGAGAAAACCCCACAGGAGCAAAGGAGAAGTGGGAAAATGCAAATGTGTTCAGGAGACCACTTGACTAAAGAGATGAATTGGAACTGGGATGGAAAATAATGATATTTCCAACATCCATCATTCCCTTCTTGTCGCCCAGGCTGGAGTGCAATGGCGCAATCTCGGCTTACTGCAACCACCGCCTCCTGAGTTCAGGCGATTTTACTGCCCCAGCCTCCCAAGTAGCTGGGATTACAGGTGCCCACCACCACACCTAGCTAATTTTTGTATTTTTAGTAAAGACGGAGTTTCACCATGTTGGCCAGGCTGGTCTCGAACTCCTGACTTCAGGTGATCTGCCCATCTTAGCCTCCCAAAGTGCTGAGATTACAGGCATGAGCCACCCTGCCCAGCCACACTTCTTTCCTGGTAACAGAAACTCAGATTTAAGCTTGTCCTCTTGCTGCCTCACTAAGAGACAACTTCCCATCCTTTCCAGATGTTAGGTGTATCCATGGAATACTTTCTGGTCAATGGGATGTAATCTGAAGTGTCACGTGAGACTTCCAGCAAGGCACTATAAACAGAAGGGGGCACATTCTTCTCTTCTTCCATTATGTGCCTCACACTCATTAGTGTAGGCTGAATTCTTAGCAGTCTTCCTGGGCCATGAGAATAAAGCACTTAAGGAGAGTGAGGCCTAGAAGCAGCCTTGCTCCTTGAAGACTTCTTAGAGACACATATAAGTCCTGCTTATTTCCTATCTTGTTTTACAAGAGAAAGAAGTAATTTCTCTATTGCTCAAGACTCTATCATATTGGGTTTTCATGTTATGTGAAGCCAAATCTAATCCTAACTGATACATTTAGAAAAATATGTAAGCACAACACACCCAGCAAGAAACAAAAAATATAACCTTCTTCCCTTAAGTTGCTCAATTTTCCCACTCATCACTTTCTTGACTTTCCTAAACCCAGATGACACAGATCTGCTACCTTTAAGTAATGTTTACCACAAACATAGCTCCTGAGAAATCATCCTCCATAACATCATCGAAAGCAATTTTCCAGTATCTGATTCTGGTATAAATCATTAAGATTTTTGCTTTGGTATGCCACAATTATAGCTTGGCAAGGCTGCAGCGTGGAATTAATCAAGATGGAGTAACAAGGTCAGCTTCAAAAGACATAATAATTTTAGCAGGAGATGATGTCAAGGACAAGGGAGGATATGATAGTGAACTTAGCCAATAAGGCAAAAAGCTGCCCATCTCTAAGCAGGTGTGAACCCTGGATTGAGAGATAATTATACATCCAGATAAAATTCTTATTTTTATCTGTAAAGCCAAATCTGTAGCATTCTGAGTAAGTGCAGAAGAGAAGATTCTGTAGTCAGAGATTCATGAAATATATTTTTTTAAAAAGAGAGAGAAACACACACAGTGGTGGACAAGTCAGTTTGGGAAAGGGTGGTGGTGATAAAGAACATGAGCCACGTGGTGACAGCAAGGAACACATAAGCAACGAGATTGGCAGTTCCCAGCCGATTAATCATCCAGCCCCCTCCTTCCTGTGGTCCCAGAAGTCATATCAACATTTGCCAGCGACTTTCTTTGAAAGTCTCTTTTGAACATCAGCAATGACAGCAGAGCAGGGACATGTCGCCTCCTCCTCACTGCACTTCCAGTTGAACATTCCACCAACTCAGCCCAGCTGAAACCCAACATTCAACCTCATCTTCTTCTTGTTTTCTTACTTCTTACTCTCATCATTGAAAACATCCCACCAAAAAACCATGGCTTTATTACAGTTAAAAAGCATTGCTACATCTATCTTTTGATCCTAATAACCACTTAAATGAAGAAGCTGAGTCCCAAAAAGTTCCATTTAATTGACGTTCCTTATTGACTAGTTTTTTGCAAGGCACCATTCAAGGTGCTGAAAGTGCTGGACAAGTTTGCTGATGGAAAAGAAGAAAGAGAGGAAGAAAAAAGTAAGGCATCTGTACAAGCAAGGCAAAAGCCAGGGCGTGCAAAGTACACTCCAAAAAGAGTGGTCTGGTTGGGACAAGTATCAGTTACCTAGAGTAGGAGATCAGGATAGAAGGGTTGGGAAGGATTGGTGGGGTTTATAATGTGGAGGCCCAGAATGCCAAGGAGAGGGACTGTTTTTTGACTCAATGTGAAGTCGACGAATGTATCTGTGCGAGCTAATTACATGTCTTCAGAACTGGCTTTAAGAAACTAATCTGATAGCGATGTGTAGGTTGTATGCAAGTGGAAAAGCCTGCGTCAAGGCAGAGGCTTTAGAAAAAAATGATGGCATGACAAATACAATTTTCTCTCTCCCTCACTCATGTTTCTGCAATTGGTTTTAAGTGTTCTTTTTGTTTCTGTTTTTTGTTGTTGTTGTTTTACAATCAAATCTCTTCCTAAGCAGAGGTTTCTCTCACTTGTGGATTTTAATCCTGCAAGGCTCTGCTTCCACATGGTTGCCTGTGTGAAGCCTGACTATCTGAGAAGCCCATGTGCACGACACTTAAGGGACTCTGCTCCTCCAGCAGCTGCCCAGCATCACCACAAAACAAATATGTGTGACTGTTGACAGAAAGTAATAACCCTTCCAACAGCTGTCAAATAAATTGCCTATTAGCAGATCCCACACCATAATTCATGTCAGATCATATAGATTCAGCCCTTATGAATGACTGGGAAAATCTTATCATTAAATAAAGTTCTATACCAAATCCCTAAGCATTTTCTTGTTATTTCCAGTTCATTCCTCCTTCAGGCTCATTCTTGAACTTTCTGAGAGCTGGCAGAATCGAAGACAAGCAAAAAGTTTATACTCTCTATACACAGTTCCTCTGGGAATGGGCCCCTTGGGTCCTTGGGATCTATATTTTAGAACCACAATTTAAATGCAGATTTCTAACTCCCATGTTGAGCAGCCAAGAAGGAGCTTCTGACTTGATTAAAATACTGATGCATAAATTTTATACTTAAGATTTTTCATCTATAGCACGAACCTAGCTAAGTGGAGATGTTTTTAAATGAATTTTCAAGTCATGCATGAGGTTTCAAATAAGTTTTTTTTTTTTTCTAAATAAGTTTTCTAACCCCTAAAAGAACAGGATTCTAGCACTTTTTAAACAGCATTCAAACAACATCTCTTACTGATGTATGCCCATAAACTAATGAGACATGTGACCATTTGGTCTTGTGTGAGTGGAGGAGTAAGGACAGCCAGGAGAAGGGAGATGAAATGTGGGATTTGCAGTCAGGCTGCCCAGTGTTCTGCAATTTGGAGTTGGGAATATATCTTATTTCATTATTTACAAAAGTCAGGCTGGTTGCTGCGATGAAATGAGCTAGCAACTAGACATCACCCGAAACATAGAAATCGCACAACAGACATCGATGCCTCACTCCTGCACTGAGTGCATCTTGTTGTGCCATTTAGTTGGTGGACCTGTAAGATCACCTGTAAAAATCACTCCAACAATCTGGTCTTCCATTTCCTTGCTTGTAAAAATGAGAAAGATTAGATTAGATGATCCCCTAGGTCCTTTCTAGTCCTAAAAAATGATGACTCTCTGATCCTACCTTAAGCATCACAACCCACCAACCAACATGGGAACAAAAACTGTAAATGATGGGCAAACAGTGACAGTGGCTCAGCTGTAAGAAAATGCATAGATGGCAAACAGGATAAAAAGTGAAAAGCTTGAGGGAAGTGGGGAAAGCAAGAAGAATTGAGGCAATTCCATCTTTTCTTCTTCTATCTACACATAGGCTCACACTTCAAGGAAAAGAAAGACAAGATGGGAATTGGGGGGCATGAGAATGGCATGGTGCGGGGTGGGGGAGGACAAACAGAAAAAGGTCAATGAGAAACTAAAACAGAAGATGTAGCATATATGACTTAAATACTATATAAGATGTGCCATTTAAAACAGAAGGTTTTCGAAGATTCTATACTACAGGCAACAGACCCTCTTACCAGCAACCCCAAAAGGACACCTTCTTTCATTCTCTTTCTCACTTAAAGCCCTTAAAAGTCATGAAAGCAACTTTGGGATTTTAGTAGAAATAGCTCTCTCAAACAAATGCCTGTCTAACTCTATTTTATCTTATTCACAATGACTAGGCAATCTAGTAGACAAACAGGACGAGTGTCATCTGTGTCCCCCAGCAGCCAGAAGGAGACAGTTGGTGAAGAGTTTTAAAAATCACAACACCTATCATGCCACTTCTTGAGTTGGAGGTCTTCCTTCATTATGCATTCAATTTTCTTGGGAATTCAACAAGAGACAAGCCTCAACCACAGGTAGCATTCGAGCAAAAGACACATAGCATTCTCCAAGAAAGTTCATCAAAGACATTCTTGGGATTTTATTAACAATATACCCAATTAAAAAAAAATGTTAAGTTATACTGAATTCAGATAGAACAATCATACTCATGCCAATTACCCAAAGGAAGCAAGATTCTTAAGAAATACCTCTATAACTTAGTTAGAAATTTAATTTTTAAGGCTTTATTTTAGAAACCAAGCTGACATGGTATTTTGGTTTAAGATCTCAAGCATGTTATCAACATGCTTTTAACTTTTTCATGGTTAGGGTGAAAGTAATGAGATTGTTATTGTTTTTTTTTAAGGAATTGACAAATGAATACCTTCAAAATTTCTCAGTTTTAATTTCTAATTTAATAAATATCAATAGATATAACCCACATAAATAAAAGATCTTAGGGTCTTCAATCTTTAAAAGTGTGAAGGATACAAAGACAAAAAAGTTTCAGAACCACTGAACTAAAATGTCATGAATCCCATATAGCTTTATGGACAGAATTCTTCTCACCTACTCCTTCCTCAGTTTCCCTTCAAAACATACCAGGTCATTGCTAGGCTGGGAACCTAGATTGTATCCTCGACTGCCTGACTAAGTCCTAAGTCCTAAGATCTCCTGCTCAACTTTCCCAACCTCTCTAAGTGGCTCAATTCAGTTTCTCATAATAGATGACATGATAAAGCAACTTTATCACAAGGGCATTGTTATCCAAAAATAGGTATTTTTCTGACATGCATTTTCATTTTAATTTATTTTAGCCTGTTCGTCTTCTCTGTTCTGTTTGTGAGAGCAAAATTAAAACTGGAAATAATACAAATATTCAATATTTCATGCATTTGTGCAAGTTTTTTGGTTACGAAAATTTGTACAAGTATCTTTATGTATGAACTTTTTTAAACTTCAGAGGTCGTTACATTTTGTCAAACAATCAGAACAACCATAATTGTCTAGAAATGAATGATACTTTAAAAATGTTTTAAATTTTTTAAAGCTCATATGTGTTTTCTTTCTTTGTTTTGTTTTCCTTATAAGAAAAATAATTGATTAATTAAGAAAAAAATCAGAAAGCACAAAAAAACAAAAAGAACATTTATAGTAAAATTATCCCAGACTAATCTCATGTCAATTCTTTGGTGGTATCTCCCTTCCATAGATTCTAAACGCACAAATATATTATTTTTATATGGACTCATTCCAGGCATGCCATTTTTATCTTTTTCTTTTCCTTAAATAGAGTAGCATAGATATCAAGCTCTTATAAGGCCATGACTTACAAGCTTCCACATGGCCTGCCTACCTCTCCAACATAATCTCATATCCTCTGCCTTTTGAATATTAATACTTCAGCCACACCTACCTACTTTCTGTTCATCCATCTTGCCAGTTTTCCTGTCCCAAACCTTTGCACTTATTTGTTACTTTTGCAAAGTAAAACATCCCTCCAGTTCTTTGCAGGCCTGGGTCCTTCTCACCCTGTAGGCCTTGGCTCAAACACCACTTTCTCAGAAATACCTTTCTTGATCACCCAATCTAAAATCATATTTCCCCCAATCTCCCACTTAAAATGCTATTATATTGCCCTCTTTCTTTCTTGTTTATTTATTTGTTTACTTGGTTGTGTCTGACTTCCCACCAATAGCACAATAAGAATGTTGGCTCCATAAAGGTAGAGGCCTTTTTTGCTGCTGGGTCTCTTGTCTCCATAGTGTCCAGCACATAGTAAGCCCTCAATAAATGATAGTAGATGAATGAATGAATGAATCTATCATTTTGTGTAACATGTGTTGTAAAACATCACTTTTAATGACCTCCACTATGTTCCATCATATAATAGTTTAAAACATTCATTATAACAGGTTAGACAAGAAAGAAACTGAATAAGTAAAACTGTAAAATGTAAAAATATGGAAAATGCAAAACCATGCATAAAAAGTTGCCAAATTCACTCCTATTGATTCATTAAAATTGTCTTACCAATTGGTTGAGTTGCCTAGACTATTTAAATGAGGCTGCCTTCAACAAGTAGTTTCCAGTACCCCTAAAGCCACTCATTGAAGATATAGATGAAACGAAAGCATAGAATGACAAGCTACAGCTCTTATCGCTGGCCTGCACATCCCCCATTAGCAAGTCTTCATTATGGTTCCCTACACCCCACTTCACCAGGGCCATTTGCGTATCTTCCTTGCTCTGCAGACTGTGTGTCTTGTGAAGTTCAACCTTGATAACCAGTCAGTCTTCCCACAGACTTGCTGTGCGGGCCTTCTGTATCCCTTATACAGCATTTTCCATCTACCATTTAATCATTCAGCAACACTTGGTTTGAGCCTCTGTATTGGCATGACCCAGCCAGGTAGCTGAATGTTAGGCCAGCTCCAGAATCTGGCCTCCTACCTACTACACTTCACTGCTCCTGCACCGGAATCCTCTCTTGTTGAAAGGTTGGGCTAGATCTTTAACACAGAGCTGGTTCTATGGTTTGGGTTAAAAAATTGTCTCCAAACCAGCTGAAAAGGCCTCCTTTTTTTACCCCATTAATTCCTTGAAGCTAAGACTTTTCCTTCTTATCTGGCCACTAATCTAAAATATGAGTCCAAGTTGATTTTTTTATTTATTCTGTACCTCACTTGACCTGCAATTAAAGTGCCTACCAGTGCCATTTTTTCTCAGTTACGCATGACTAACCAATGTTGTCCTGAAAATGAACAGGAGCTGAAAGAGCATTGTCTTTTGATAGAGCTTCCATCCTTCCCTTAGAAGTCACCAGGTGGGCTCTGGAAGGTCCACAGGTCTGTTTGCAATTACAGAAAGCTACAAGAGATTCTCCCCTGGAATTCTCACATACCACATTCCTGCTGCATTTAATCTTTCTGTTTTTTAACCTGCAGATTCTCCTAAACTTCTTGGGAAACACGTAATGATATTTAATTTTAATTCTATGGCTACGGTGGATTTTGCTGATTAGAAAAGGAGGCTTCTTGATGCAGTACCTTAATCCTCTTTAAAAACAGCTCCTGGAGTTCTCTGCAGCTGTAAATTATAAAAACTAAAGCAGGATTAAAAAATACACATGCACTGCGCATAATTATTTAAAAGTGCAACACATCAGGCTTAAACAGTCATATAAATGCATCTTTGAGATAAATGAGACATTAGTGGTATAAGTTTTGATTATTGGTTACTCTTCTCTGGTTTTAACATGTGGTAAGAATATAAATCACTCCAAGGGGAAAAATTAACTCATACCTGCCCTGTCTCCTCTTAGATCAGGAGACAGACATAATAAACATGATTAATCTTTCTGCTTCTGTTACAGTAGGTGGCATCCCCCACCTGTCCCATGGCCCCTCTGCTACCTGCTCTTATAGACCATGTCTTTTATTTTAGATACACGCTTAAATGTATAATTTTATTTGGCACCAGAGTATAAATTCTCTCAGGGCAGGTCTTATTGTTATTCTCATTACAATCATACCCCTAGTATGGGGTGTTAATGATACTAGGTTGCCTGGGACTGTCCCAGTTAGGCACTAAAAGTCCTAATTCCAGGCAACCCCTCGGTTGCAAGCAATCTGGGACAATGGCTTCCCTATCCTAGCACCTAGTTCCATAAACAGCTTTTAAATGAAGGTACAAGCTTAGCAAGTGGTATGTATCATTCCTAAAAGAAATAACGTTCATGAACAATAGAATAGTGCAGTGGTTAAGAGGATGACTATGGCACTAGAGAGCCTTCATCCAAATCCAAGCTCTGCCACTTCCCAGTTATGTGATCCTGGATTGCTTAATCTCTCTGTGTCGCGGTCCCTTCCTCTGTAAAATGGGAAGTTAATAGTAACAGCAACAAAGGGATGTTTGAAAATCAAATTAGTTAATATATGTAAAGTTATTGAGAATAATACACAACACATTTTATTAAAATTATGAACACATCTAGCTGGGCACAGTGGCTCATGCCTGTAATTCTAGCACTTTGGGAGGCTAAGGTAGGCGGATCACTTGAGGTCAGGAGTTCAAGACCAAACTGGCCAACATGGTAAAATCCTGTCTCTACTAAAAATACAAAAAAAAAAAAAAAAAAAAATTAGCCAGGTGTGGGGCAGACACCTATAATTCCAGGTATTCAGGAGGCTGAGACAGGAGAATCACTTGAACCTGGGAGGCAGAGATTGCAGTAAGCCGAGATTGTGCCACTGCACTCTAGCCTGGGGGACAAAGTGAGACTCCATCTCAAAAAAAAAAAAAATGAACACATCTAACATAGTACTTGGCTCCTAGTAGCTGTAAATAGATGACAGATTTTACTCTAGTTAAATTATCATAAACAGGAACAACCCTCTGCCAAATTGCAAACTAAGTGAAATTGTTCTTCATTTTCTCTCATTTCTTTTTTCCAGGCTTGTCAAAAACCAGGTCAAGTGCCTCCCTCCTGGGTGTTCATATAAGCTCTAGCTAACTCAACTCCCTTCCTCACTGTAGAACACTCTGCTTTTCCTCTCTGATAGGGCACCACAGTCTTTGAACTTGGCCCTTCTTTGCTCATCAGCATGTATTTTGCATCCACCACTGCCTTCACCCTATTTCAGAACTGAGTTGCTGGTCGCTAATAAATTCATTTGTACTAAAATACCTCCTCCCAACCTGCCCCACCTCCCATCCCAGGGATTTAATTTTCAAAGGGAACTCCCAGAAACCTCACGTCTTTTAATCTAGGGGAACTAATCTCTAATGGTTGGGATTTGATACTGTGTGGGAGGGAGGAGAGAATTTGGGAACAGGGTCATTTCAATGGCGTTTCACAAATCACTGTGAAGACAACTGCCTACTATACGGAGAATTCATTTTGCTAGATGCTCTCTCCACAAATTCCTGCTTTGAGACACATATTTATCACTGATTAATATGCTCTGATGTTGATTATATTGAAAAACTGCTAGCAGACAAAGACATATCTCTTACCCTGGAGTAGAGGTGCAAGAAAAACAAGTTCAAAGAGATAGTTTAGAGAGAATGGAAGCTATCACCCCGGCACTCATACATTAGGGTAAATTTCTGGAGGACAAAGTCTTAAGAGAGATGACTGAAGGTGAAGCTCTGGATAAGTGAAGAATACTTCCACCTTGACCTTCACTTTTACCTGGGAAAGAAGGCTAGAATTGCTGATCCAGACACAAAATTGTGGTGTGACTAAATATTAATTTATAATTTATTTCATTGATAATCCTTTTCTCTTTAGCAGTCTGGACTCAGGCATTCAATGCCAGCTAAACCCACTCTGATGACCCTCTTAAGTCTGTTTTTCTATATAATACCCCACACTTCCAATTCCCATCTTTCATCAAAACTTGCTTGTCTCATGTCTTATTTCTTCAGCACCTCATTCTAAAGCAAATCTAATGAATGAAGTTGGGCCAAGAGCTGATAGATATTGGTTAGCATGTGATCCCTCTTATTTTTATTTCTTATTGCCGTAAGGTGAAGGCAAATTTCAAGTGTAATAAATTCCAAGCATTTATAATAGGCATATAAAGGAAATATCTTGCACCTGTAATCCCAGCACTTTAGGAGGCCAAGGTGGGAGGATCATTTGAGGTCAGGAGTTTGAGGCCAGCCTGGCCAACATGGTGAAACCCCGCCTCTACTAAAAATATAAAAATTAGCCGGGTGTGGTAGTGGGCACCTGTAGTCCCAGCTACTTGGGAAGCTGAGATAGGAGAATCACTTGAACCCGGGAGGTGAAAGTTGCAGTAAACCAAGATCATGCCACTACACTCCAGTCTCGGCGACCAAGCAAGACTCTATCTCAAAAAAAAAAAAAAAAGTGTACATATCATACCCTAAAAGCATAGAGTTTTTTTACTGATAAACAAAATAGAATTTAATGTCAATAGTCCTTCTTCCCATGGCAAGATTTTTACAAAATATTGTTTTATTTTATATTTGATCACTACTTAAAAGTAAGTCAACTTTAGTTTGGGATTTTAATTTCACAAAAATGAAGAAATATGTTTAGCAGCTAAAATTGACACTTGGTGACCATCCCCCACCTTCCCAGTACTATTCCTTGTGTAAGAAAATTGATACAAACGATAATATGCCAGAGAACTCCAGAAATAAGACTCCCACCTCCTTCCTTAATAAGCCTGTACAACACTAACCCAAGAATTTGTCCATACACTATTGACAACAGAGCTTAATGAAGAAGGACTTTCACAGAAGCTCTAAGTTTAGGTTAGCAACAAGAACGTCAACAATAATATTATTGGTTAACACATACCAATTAGTAACCAATAAACCTTAGTCAGAAAATGCCTCTGATATACAAACTCAATGACTTGGGTTGTAATATAAGCCCCTAGTCCCCTCATTCAGGTTTCCAGAGGTCTGGAGAACCAAGGCAAGTCGTCAGTTCTGACCTGTGGAATGAAGTCTTCATAGATAATGTCCTCTGAAGAGCTTTAAATTATTCCCATGGCAAAATATTTTTCTTCCCCAACTGTCACAGAAGCTGAGATTGTATTCATTTCTTTCAGCTGAGGCTGAATTTCTCTAAAATTTTCTGAAAGTTCCCCAGAAGTGGTAACTTATTAACCTAATACCTAACATTAATACTTTTTACTGGTAGGAAGGATGGAAGAAAAGGAAGAGGACAGTATTAGATGTAGAGTTTCCATCACCTAAGTGACTAAATGAAGCAGCAAGTATTTTAACAGATGTATTGGAGTTTTCCTAATAAAGTAGAATTATATACAAGCATTTTGGACTAAATTGTATCCTCCCAAAATTTACACATTGAAGTCCCAAACCCTAGTCTCTCAGAAGTTAACTGAATTTGGACATAAGGCTGCCAAAGAGTGATTAAATTGAAATGAGGCTGGTAGATGTAAGGCTCTAATTCAGTATGACTGGTGTCCTTGCAAGAAGAAAGAAACCAGGGACACACATGCAGAGGAAAGGCCATGTGAAGATGCAGTTGGAAGGCAGCCATCTGCAAGCCAAGGAGAAAGCCCAAACCTGCTGAAACCTTGATCTTGGAAGTTTAACCTCCAAAACTATGAAAAATTTAATTTCTGTTATTTAAGCCACTCAGTCTGTGATATGATGTCTTGTTATGGCAGCCAAAGATGACTAATACAAGGATCTCACCTAAATATGAGAAAGGCATTGCATCTGGCTCATTCCTAAGTATAGACACCATGTGTGTTGGGTTCAGTAGAGAATTTCAGTGCCCAGTGGTAAGCCTTCTTCAGTGCTCATGGTAAGGTAAGCCTTCTTCAGTGCTCATGGTAATTTCAGTGCTCATGGTAAGCCTTCTCTTTATACATTTGTTGCCACAATGAAATGATGGAGAGATAAATATGTAAACAAGCTAATTGTATCAACTATATTTAAAGTTGCCTGACTGAAAAATAAATAGTGGAAAGCAAGAAGTGTATGCTCTTCTCTTGCTGGTTGTTTGCTATCCCTTGTTACTAATGGTACATGATTGACTGCTTTCAGCCAACTCACTCAGAGCCCAAAGGTGCCAACTTCTGCCACCAAAAATTTGCTGGCCTTAAACCACCAGATATTTTAGGTGGTAATCATTACTTTCTCTGTTTTTCTCTCTGCCTCTCTGCGTGTGTATATGTGTGTGTGTGTGTCCCCTCCCACTGTGTCCTCCTCTCTGTCCACGTCCCTCTTTCTCTGTGTCCCTGTTCTTGTAGCAGAATAATTTTCTGGCAATGAAGAAATGGTAACAACCAACCAAAACAAAAAGAGCCTGATCTTGGAAGGCTGCTACAGAGATCCTTATAGTGACAATTCTTACTCCTTTGGTTTGACCACATCAGCACACATCAAGTCCAACTGCCAGCATCTGAATCTCATTGCTTGGGTGATGTTTATGACTGCCAAAACCTAGAACCCCAAGTCTATGTGGTACTAGATAATGAATTCACCACATGTACACACCACTGCCCTCTAGCTACCTTCAACCAATGACTAGCAGGAGTTGGTGTGCAAATACGCCAGCCCCCTTACCCTTAGGTGATACAGTTCTGCATAGACGGGTTAAAGGTCAGTTGCCCACATTAGTAACTTGCTAGGTAAGTTCTCTTCATTAACTACCTTTCCTCCTGATTCATTTTCCTACTCTCCTTTCACATCCCAAATAAACTACCCGTACCTGAATCCTTAATTCAAAGTCTGTTTTTGGGCAAAGCCAAATTCAGCAGAACAAAAGAGACCTGGTTTAGAATCCTGGGTCTACCACTTACAAGATTAGGTGACTTAATAATGTCCCTTGGTCTCCGTTTTCCTATTTCTAAATGGAAATGGTTAATACCTACTTTGTGAGTTTGAAGGAAATAATAAATAACAAGCCCCTGAACTATGTCTGACATATTGCATATACCTAACAAGTTCAGGTTCTCCCTCTTCAGTTTCACTCTCTATGCAGGAGACTTCAAACCAGTGAAGAGCTATATCATTTAAATTTGCTATATGACAACCCACTCAGAACTGGGTGGACAAAATCAACTTTATTTAGTTCAAAATTCTTAGAGTCAGCAGTTTGGGGTGGGTTCCATTGGATGGTTTTTCTGCAGGCCTGAGCTGGGCTCACCTGTGCAAATGTGGGCAATAGCCAATCATGTGGGTTGTTATACTATTTGAGGGTCAGCTAACTGTTGCTGGGGTGGCTGGGGTGACTGAACCATGTGTCCTTATACCTAAAAGGCTAACCCAGGCTTCACATGGCTTCACATGGCAGCTCAAGTTTCCAGGAGCAGCAAGAGGGCACAGTTTGTTTGTGTCATCTTTGCTACTCTCCCTTTGACCAGAGCAAGTCCTGTGGCTTACCTCAGATGTAAGGAATAGAGAAAGATTCTACTTCTTGGTAGGAGGAGCTACCAAGTCACATTGCAAGGATATGGACATAGAGTGTAGAAACTTGTGGCCATGTTTGTGATCTATTAGGTGGGTAAAAACATAATTGTGGTTCTGACATTAAAAGTCATTGCAAAAACCGTTAAGTACTTTTACACCAACCTAATACTACAGAAAATATGTCTTGCATATATCTGAGGTGCTACTAATGTGGGCAACTGGCCATTAACTCCTATACACAGAGCTGTCTTACCTAAGGGTAAGAGGGCTGGCATATTTGCAGGCCAACTTCTGCTAGTCATTGACCAAAGGTACCAAGATATCTGGGGGCCATCAAAAATTAGTGGTGAGATCCCTGAAGTCTTGGTAACTTGCTAGATAGTTGAAGGACAGGTTTGCTCTCATAGGACATAGGCAGTCTCCCTTACTACGTTCAGGAGGCTAATTTTAATGTAGTTTTTAGCCGTGATCAAAGTTAGAAATTTTTGTTGGAAGATGATAAAGATAAAAGGTTTTAAAAATCTAAAAATACATTTGTTATACTAAATTGTTCAGATGTGTCATCATTTTTAACCATATTGATAGTCATATCAGTGACTGAAATGAATGTTTATACTTCTGAATGCAGGTATTCACACAAACACATTCTTCAAGATTCTTGGAGATGCAACTATAATCAATCCAGGGAACCATTTTAAGCCAAGAAGCCTCTTCCTTTCATCAAAGACCAATTAATCACAAGCCCAAAGACTATTCTAAGTTGATTATGGATCACAATTACTCATCTTAATTTCAGTAATAATTACCTATACAAAATTCCTTATAAAAACTCCTTTATAAAACTCTGCTTTATAAAAACTTTTCTAATAAAGGAAGAAAAATTATAAATAACCTTGGTGGTAAATAGTGCAGCGGATTCAGTAAATTGCAAGTAGCATTTCTGGCTGGTGAACAAAATTTGGTCTGCTCCATGAAGCCCACAGAGGTTTGGGGTATTAGCCATGAGATAGAAATAATTCTTGTGCTGTTGTAATTGCATTTATTTCCTATTAAACTGCCACATACTTCTGATATTGTGTTAGACTGCATATAATTAGGATAAAAGAATTAAGGCTTGAAACTCTGCCTTCCAGGAAGTTATTATACAGGAGAGGACCTAAGAGAGTGGCAACAACCCACACCCTTCACCAGCCCATAGGCAAGAGTAACGATAAGCAGCTCAAACAAGATTCATAAACTTTCTCTAAGAAATTCAGTCAGGACTCAGAGCAATGGCTAAGGCACATTATTCCATTAGGCTGGTGCAAAAGAAATTGCAGTTTTTTCCATTACCTTTAATGGTAAAAATGGCAATTACTTTTGCACCAACCTAATAGGATAATTTGCCTAAGTATAACTTACCAGTTGTGCATAGAAAAGAGAAAAATTTAGCTCCCTGCCTTCCACAAGGAACCCCCTCTGGGCCCCTTTGGAGAAACACCTCTCTAAGGCAGGGCTAAAGACTTAGTCACCCTTTCTGAATAGGGGATCCAGGAGTGGGACATCCCTGAAGGTGGGATAAAGGTAAAGGTCCAGATATAAGGAAACTCTGGGTTCAGCTAAATCACATCCAGAGACAGGTTGCACAGTGAGACAAGACAGCCCCAAAGGGAGAGTGATCATATAAAATGAATGCTGACCATATAGAATGAACACACCCAAACCAGGATACTCCTAAGTAAACCAGGACGGTAGGGGTAAGTGAGGGCTTCCCCAGTTTGGGCGACCTTTATACAGGAGAACTAATAATTTATCTAATGACTTAAGAGAAATTTTTTCTGGCCTTGTAAAACACATTGATCCAACCAAGCTACGATAGGGCAGAAGTCAACTCTAACATATTCCAGGGCCTCTTTAGCACTCAGCCTCCCAGCAGGACTGTAATGAGCTACACACAACAATACTGACAAGTGCAGCTCACGGTGTCACACGAGCACCATTCCTGCGACTTTGGGGAGAATCAGGAAAATATTTAGAAGGCTCCTCATTCCCAGCCTTTCTTCTACTCTACTCACAATGTGAGCCACTAATCGGAGAAAGAGAAGGATTTGTATTCTAACACAAAGACTCAGTGGGGCCAAATTGTGGTTTGGCAAAAGTGCTTAAATACTAAAATACCTTCTGTGAAATCCCAAGAACTGTGACCTCCTTACAGACCTGTGGGGTCTTTCCAGTAATTTATCTTCCTATTCATGCATGACTTCTTGCATCCCCCTTTGGAATAATCTGACAGCCTTCATCCTCGTCTTCCAGGTGTCAGCTCTGAACATCACAGGCACATAAACAGCCCCGTTAATTATTCCATCACCTGCCCAGAGCCCTTGAGCATTGACCTTAGGGAGCTCAGACAACAGAGAAGGCTACACCATGGTTTAAATCTCTCTCACTTTTGAGACAAGAGCAGGATTAGAATTTTAGTCTTCCTTTGATTATTATAGAATTTCTTTTCATCTAGACACTTCATGGGAGGAACAAAAAACACTGTCTCCTGTCCTAAGTGAATGCTTACACCACAGATGACAGTTGGAAGATCTTACAGAGGCTTGGTAAGTATTAAAGTATTAGAGTTTTATCTCATTTGAAAGAGGACTGACTTATGCCGTCTGCATGCTGAGTTTCTTTTTTATTGCAAAGTTGCCAAATATTACTGTATAAAAACAGGTTTGCTGACATAATGCAAATTACCATAAAAATTTAACAGTGGACGCTCACTTCGTCAATGCCAACCACTGGGTATTCCAGTCCTGCCACTCATATTAATACCGGCCATTTGCGACAAAGCTTTCTTTGACACTTTTTGTTCCCTCTCCCTCATATCCTGTCACCTTAAATTCTCCCCCACCCCAGCTTTTAACCTCATGACCTCACACCACAACTACAGTGACAGCCTTCCAACTGGACTCCCAATCTTCAGTCTCACCCACCCACAGTGCATCCCACACATTGGTCAGATTAATCTTTTTAAAACATGCCTCCTAGGGCATGCTATTGCACTGTTTAAATCATTAGAAGCCAAGGTGAGAGGATCACTTGCATGATCAAGAGTTCAAAACCAGCCTGGGCAAAATGAAGAGATCTCACGTCTATGTGTGCAGAGAGCAGCCTCTGCACTCAGACCACTGCACTCCAGCCTGGGTGACAGAATGAGATCCAGTCTCAAAAAGAAAAGAGAAAAATTAAATTGTTACAGATTCTCTCTTGACTTTGAAAGAATGTTCAGGCTTTTCAGATTAATCTGCCAAAACCTGGCATCAACCCAGTTCACGACTGATATCTCTCACTATTCAATGAAGGCTGGGAGCCTCCACTCCCCCTCAAACAGGCCATGGAGATGCCTACCCTCATACTGTGGGTTCAGTCAGCTTCCCCCCAGGAATGCTCCCCAAATTCCCCAATGCTCCTCCATTGTCTAGGTCAGAGGTCAAAGTGATGCACTGCTGTATCTGGAGATAAGGGGGCAACAAGCCAAGGAATGCAGGTGGCCTCTAGACACTGGTAAAGGCAAGGAACCAGAATCTCCCCAAGAGTCTCCCGGAGGAACTCAACCCTGCGACACTTTGAGGTCAACCTCGGGAAACTCATCTCAGACTTCTGAGCTTCAGGGCTTCCTTTCTCCCCTCTCTTATAGCATTTATTATTTGAACTAATAATCTAACACACAGCGCCCTCTATCTTTAATAATTATTATTTTGTGTATGTATTCTTCTCCCCTACAAGATTTTAAACTTCTAAGTGGAAGAATCAAGTTTTATGTCTCTTTCTTTCTAAAGTCTCTTTCTCTCTTCAAGCTCTCTAAAGTAAATCATTTGTCTGCCTAAAACTTTACTTCATTAGTTTCCTATGCCTTTCAAATTAGGTACAAACATTTAACATTCTGAGCCTTCTACAATTTGAAACCTAAATATTTTTGTTTTCTCTTTTCACTTGTCACACGGTCGTGTTCCCCAAATTATCCTGAACTTCCCTCTCACCATGCTTCTGCTGATACCATTATCTTCATCAATGTCTGTGCACCCAACATGGAGACCACTGGTCACATGCAGCTAATGGGCACTGGAAGTGGGGCTTCTTCAAATTCAGATGCACCATAAGTGTAAAATCATGTCACACTTCAAAGACTTCAAACAAGAACGAAAAGCATGTAAAATACCTCAATATCCCTTACATATCAAAATGATAATATTCTGGCTATGCAGAATTACATAAAATATATTATTAAAATTAATTTCAGGCCAGGCGCCTGTAATCTCAGCACTTTGGGAGGCTGAAGCAGTAGATCACTTGAGGTCAGGAGATAGAGACCATCCCAGCCAACATGGAAAACCCCATTTCTACTAAAAATACAAAAATCAGCTGGGCATGGTGACGGCCATCTGTAATCCCAGCTACACCAGAGGCTGAGGCAAGAGAATTGCTTGAACCTGAGAGGTGGAGGTTGCAGTGAGCTGAGATCACACCATTGCACTCCAGCCTGAGCAACAGAGCGAGACTCTGTCTCAAAATAAAATTAAATTAATTTTACCTTTTTTCTTCTTTAATGTATCTACTAGCAATTTTTTAATTATATTTAATTTCTATTTCTACTGGATATAGCTAGTCTAGGAGGTTCTCTTTTCATCACCTCTCCTAAACTAAACCTGATCTTCACCCCTTCAAGTTTTATCCAGACTCAAGACCCAATTGAAATACTGTTTGCATAGATCCATTCTTGATTATTGATCCTCATTTCAGGTGTGATCTGTTTTCTTCTGAACACTCCCCTCCACTAACAGCATTTTATTTCTACCTATTTAAGAGGTAGAAATCAAGCCATATGCTGCTTTGAATTAACAGGTTTCAGTGGATTTTTCTTCTCATCCTTTTCATTGACTAGCACAGTTCACTATATGTAGTCGTCCCTCAGTATCTGGAAGAAATTGGTTAGGAATTGTTTCCAGGACGTCCCCATATCAAAATCTGGGAATGCTCAAGTCCCTCATATAAAATGGAATAGTGTTTGCATATAACTTATGCACATCTCCCATATACTATAAATCATCTCTAGATTACTTATATTTAATATAATATAAATGCCATGTAAACAGTAGTTGTATTGTAGAGCTTAAGGAATCACGATGAGAACAAATTCTGTGCATATCCAGTACAAATGTTTTTGAAAAACTATGTTCAATATGCAGTTGGTTGAATCCATGGATGTGGAACCCACAAATGATGCAGGACTGACTGTACAGTAGTAGCTATCCATATTGAACACTGTGGTAGGCGGAATGGTGGCCCCAAAATGCTCACAGCTTAATCTTCAGAACCAAGGCAAATATGTTACCTTACATGAAAATGGGAAATTAAGGTTGCATATAAAATAAAGGTTGCTAATCAACAGACCTGCAAATAAGGAGATCACCCTGGACTCTTCAGGTGGGCACAACATAATCAAAAGATCCTGCCATGGTTGCAATGTTTTTGTCCCCTCAAAATTTATGTTGAAACTTAATCACCAACACAACTGTATTAAGAAGTAGAGCTTTTAGGAGGCGATTAGACCTTGAGGGCTCTATCCTGAAGGATGGGATTAATGCCTCACAAAAGGGCTGGCATGTACTAGCAAGGAAGCTTTTGCCCTTCTATCTCTTCTGCCCTGTGAGGACACAGCGTCTGTCTCTTCTGGAGGATGCAGCAGCAAGGCACCATCTTGGAAGCAGAGATGAGGCCCTCACCAGACACCAAGCCTGCCAGGGCCTTGATGGTGGACTTCCAGCCTCCAGACCCATGAGAAATAAGTTTCTGTTCTTTATATATTGCCCAGTTTCAGGTATTTTGTTATAACAGCATAAATGGACTAAGCTAGGACCCTTTAAATATGGAAGAGGGAGGTAGAAGAGTCAAAGGGGATATCATGACAGAAACAGATTTCAAAGTGAGGTGACTGCTGGCTCTGAAGATGAATGGGGCAACAGGTCAAAGGATGCAGGCGGCCTCCAGCAGCTGGAGAAGGTAAGGAAATGGACTCACCCCTAGAACCTCTGGAAGGAATGCAACCCTGCCAACAAAGTGACTTTAGACCAGTGAAATCTATTTTGGTCTTTTGACCTCCAGAACTGTAAGGTGGTCATTCAGTGCTGTTTTAAGTCATACAGTTTGTGGTAATTTGTTATAGCAACACATCCTAATCACTTACAATGAGGTAGGCACTAAGCTAAAGCTTATCATTTATCAGCCTACTCAGTCTACCCAGCAATGCTCTAATCTAGATAGTTACTACTATAAACCCAATTTTACAGGTGATGAAATTGAGCCTCAGGAAAGTGACCCAAGGGAAACTCAACACTCTCTCTGATGACAGATCCTCTGCAAGGAACCATTTTAAACCCATCTCAAATGTGTAAAAGGAAAGGCTCATAAGATAATCATGCGGAAAGGAGAGGAAGAAACAGCGCTGCTAACTCTTGGCTGGCCAGCTTAGGGGAAAGAAACAGGTTGTTGCTTTTTTCAACTGAACTTGTAAAGTACAAAAAGAACAGGTTATACCCTGTCTCCACAACCCAGAGGATGAGCAATTGAGAGGCTTCTGGGAATTCACACATAGCTTCTCCCTTGCATGCTTGCACATGCTGAAGAAATCTTTTTTATCCCTTTGCAGGCCATGGGAAGAAGGGAAGGGGAGCGTGAGAGTGAGGTTCCTCTGGGCACATGTTTGACTCTTTCCTTCACTAAAAAGCCTCCACAAATAAGTCAGAGGATACCAGTCTTGAGAAACTGGAACATTTCCTCTACATACTTCTTCAGATTTACGCTTTCACCCAAAACAAGCCCTCCCTGATCTCCCTCACTCAGTCATACACTGCCTTGCAACCCTCTCACAGCACTGAAAATCTCTCCCTTGAAACATTGTCACTGTTACACTTTTCCATTTATGGGATTATTTAATTAAAATGTCTCTCCCCAGCCTCCATGAAAGAGGATTATGTCTATCTAGTTTCACATTTTGTCCTCCAGGAGTTATACTTGATTCCAGCCTTTCTTAGCTCCCTCCACCCGACTGAATCTTCTCAGCAAATCCAGTCAACTCTACCTCCAAATTTATATGCTGAATCCTCCTACACTTCATCTTCCTTGCTATCATCAACGTCCAAGCCTTCATCACCTCTCATCAGGGTGATTGCCATAGCATCCTGTTTCTACTACTGCCATCTAAAAGTCTCCCCTGCACAACTGCCACAGATCACAGTTATAATGAAATCCTAACCCTTTAACCTGGCTTCCAAAGTCCTGACCCCTGCCATTCCTTTCCACCCTCATGCCATGCCAATCTCATTTCAAGGTCTGCTTTTTTTCTGCCCATATAACAGGTCAAGTTCACCCCAGCCTTGGGCCCTTTGCCCTCGTGTTCTCTGCCTAGAATGCTCTGCCCTCAATCTTCCTTCATATGGCTGGTTTCTTCCTGTCATTCAATATCAGCAGGCATCACCTCGGCATAAGCATTAATGAACTTGTAAATTACCTTTATAATAATTCCTTACATTTGTAGAGTCTCCTAACAAATACCACCCAAGTTTTCTGGGCCATTTCTGTTGGGATAAAAATAGGATTACAATAAAAGTTGAAAAATTATAAACATTTGGGGGCTCTGCCTCCAATTTCTTTGAGAGGGCTGCCTGACAAAAGTCCCTGCCTTCTCTTCAAATCTGTCACAGAAGTTGTTTCCACATGCTACATAAACTGACTTTCTTCATAGTTACATGGAAACATTTCCCTCATTTCCCACTTTAACTCACTCTGGTAGAACCTCTATCAGCTAAGGCTAACAAGAGCCTACCAAACCCACCACTGGTGAAGATCATGGGGTGGCCCCCTCTCCAGGAGCCTACTCATTTTTGTAATGCAGGTGCATTACAAAATTACCCTCATCGCCACCATCCTGGACCATGTGCTGAAAGAGTACCCCCAGTTCCAGGAGGCCCTGCAGAAAGTCAGCCAGATGATCTCCAACAAGCTCTAGTCACTAGGGCCCTCCTAGGGAGCGGCCTGGACCCTGCCTTCCAAGGCCTCAAGGAAGAGATCCAGAATTGTGTTTATTATGAAGGACTTGGAAACTTCTGTGTTCCTAAAAACCACATGTAACCTCAGAAGGGCATCATTTAAGAGAAACAGGCAAACCCCACCCGTAGGAATCTTTTTAGCCACTCAGCTGTTTCAATAAACCAAGTAAAATCCTAGCACTTCCCGTGGCACTCCAGTAAGCCTTCCATCGCAAAGACAGAGCCTGTGACTGCAAACCCACCCTCGCACACTGGGCTCACTCGTCCAGGTAACACCTTGGTTTGCCACACTCCCAAATCTGCACGTGCCTCTCACAACACAGCACTGGCATCTCTCCGCAAGCCGGTGGGCTGAGCAGCGGAGGGTAAGCTACAGCGGCTCCAGCCAGCCTTTGCCTGGGAGACAGCTTCCCCCAGCACCTCCCTCTACTAGGTGCACCTGAAAACCCACAAACCATCTTCTTTTCCAGTTTTTCCCATCCCTAACCCCTAGAAAGCTCAGGTCCCTTTTCCTGCCCCGATGTCCCCATTTGAGTTAAATTCAGATTCACAGTATGCAGCAAAAAGTCAGTGGCCCCAGACGTACATAACAGGGTAACCACAGAGTGGGCTGGGGCGTCCACAGCAAGAGACCACGCTCCACCTAAAAAAAAAAAACCTCATGGGTTGAGGGTGCCACTGCTCAAAGTACTCTAACGGCCCCAAAGTTCATTTCCCATCACTGCTGAAATTGCCAGCACCTATCTGCTGAGATCTTCTCTGTGATTTCAATAGTCCTCCAGATATTTGAGAAAAATTATGATTTTTAGTTTTTTCTTACTTATTTATTGAAAACTATCTTTATCCCATCCTTCCTCCAGTCCAGACTGAAGTTATTTGTGTTCTGAATCTCACCTTCCATTATGGCCCAATTTTAAAATAAACCATCTCCTAGCATGCTGGGTTGCCAAGCATACCAATAAATCATCAGGCAGATATGCCTTACCAATACCAAGATGAACACAGCTTGGGTTGCGTTGACCCTGCAACTCCACAGTCATACACATACACATATTTCATTTGTTTCTTATAACAATTATTAGCGGAAGCAAGATGCAGTTTTTACAACTATTCTCTATGTATGAAAATGAAAGATTAAGTGAATTGTTGGAGACCACATGTATTAGTCCATTTTCATACTGCTATGAAGAAAGAAATATTCGAGGCTGGGTAGTTTATAAAGAAAAAGATGTTTAATGGACTCACAGCTCCACATGGTTGGGGAGGCCTCATTATCATGGTGGAAGGCAAAGGAGGAGCAAAGGCATGTCTCACATGGTAGCAGGCAAAAGAGTGTGTGCAGTGGGGAGGCCGAGGCAGGTGGATCACGAGGTCAAGAGACTGAGACCATCCCGGTCAACACGGTGAAACCCCGTCTCTACTAAAAATACAAAAAATTAGCTGGGCATGGTGGCACGTTCCTGTAATCCCAACTACTCAGGAGGCTGAGGCAGGAGAATTGCCTGAACCCAGGAGGCGGAGGTTGCGGTGAGCCAAGATTGTGCCATTGCACTCCAGCATGGTTAACAAGACAAAACTGCGTCTCAAAAAAAAAAAAAAAAAAAAAAAAAGAGTGTGTGCAGGGGAACTCCCCTTTATAAAACCATCAGATCTGATGAGACTTATTCACTATCATGAGAATAGTAGCATAAGGGTAACCACCCTTGTGATTCAATTACCTCCCACTGGGTCCTTCCCACAACATGTGGACTTTATGGAAACTAGAATTCAAGATGAGATTTGGGTGAGGACACAGCCAAACCATATCACCACACAACTAAGTAACTTCAACTCAGGCCTCTAGACAACTGTAGCACTCTCAAATATCTCAAGGCCCTGCTACCACCTCTGAGTCTCCACCTATTGCCTAACTCTTCTGCAATCTCAAACAGAGTTAGAACATCTTGAATATATTGTAGTTCTACTAAATTCCAAATGAAATTTTTAGTTTGCACTTTTTTTAAGCTAATCCTATGGTGAAGCCCTCAATTCTGCCCCTTAGAAGGCTCACTGATGCTGTGAAGCTGAATTTCTATTGCTTCTAAAATAGTTTCCCACAATATCCAGTAGGGTAATTAGGTACATTTATTCAGAAAAGAGGCCCAGACCTTAGCAAGTCAAGCCCCTGATAAATTCAATCCCTTTGTCTTTATGTCATAACTAATTAACTTATCTAAAAGGGATTCACCATCTTTTTATGGATACACAGATTACTCCAGTATTATTCAAAAGGATGATAACACTGATTTTGGCGGCAGGTTTCACAGGAATGATAATCTTCTTTGAACCTCAGTTTTCTCATCTATGAAAAGGGGAAACTAGCACAAACTTATAGGGTTGTTGTAAGCATCAAATAGATAACCAGTAAAATAAACAGCACAGGGTATGACCCTAAGTAGAAATTCAATAATTATTTTTTTATCTCCTGGCCTGCAGCAAATTGGACAACTGAAATTTTATATATGTTCTCTGTTCTCTTCAAGTTTACATAATAAACTTGAAGTTACATAAAGAATCTATATAAAATTTGTCCTCAATTATTTTTTAATCTTTTGCCTTTTAGAAAATTTTGACTATTTACATTATGTAGAGTAAATGGATTTTGGCAAAATGTATTTCCTTTTCAGTATTTGGTCCTTTGGGTATTGAAGATGATGACATTACTTTGAATTCTTCTCTTCTCCAGGTAAAAAAGTACCCAGTCCCTTCAATCATACCTTTTTCAACAGGCTTTTCAGTCTTTTTTTCAATATATCTTTCCTTTCTCTACATAAAGGTTGTGTCCTAACTCTTATGCTGATTTTGCAGAAATGGCTATATGCAAAAACCATCAGAATTATTTATTAAATACCCCCTAGCTGCTATCTCTGGATTGCCTAGCTCCCATTTCCTAAAGGAAACAGTGTTTGATCTTTAGTGCTCACTGGATCATTTCTGAGCAATTGCCTTGAATTTGCTTTTTGATATTTTGGAGTTGAACACACTTGAGTCTAATTCTCTATTTTTGATTAATTTTTGTTTTTCCAACTCTTTATGGTAAAAATTTTCAAAATTCAGAAACATTGAAAGAATAATACAATTCAATAATTATTAACATTTTGCCATCCTTAATTTATCTCTCTGTACACACACACACACACACACACACACACACAGAAAGAGAGAGAGAAAATCATTTCATAGAAAGGTGTAGCATTATGATACTTAATTTCAAAATACTTCAGTATGGATCTCCTAATAGTAAAGATATTTTCCCACAATATCATTATTATACCTAAGAAAGTGATACATTATACAAAAATTCTATTGTCTAATATGCAATCTATATTCAACTTTCATTACCTACTCAGTCATCTGTGTGATAAATCCCTTGATTTCTTTCAGCTTCTGTCATCTCATTTATAAGATGGGGTTAATAAAACTACTATAAAGAATAGTCGTGAAGCTTTGAAATGCTATTCATTCAACAAATATTTCTAGAACACCCATCTATGTGAGCCAGCCACTGCTCTAAGTACTGGGCATAAAGTGATAAAAAAGTTAGATGGAGTCACTGCCATCACTCTAACCAAGGAGAAGTCAGTGGCCATCCTAAAAGATCAATAGAAACCCTCCTACTTATCATAACTCAAATTAGCAGTTGGGTGGTTAGTCAGAAAAGTCAGTTGAAAGATATATGCATTCCTCATTTTAACTCAAAATATACATGCACATATATTACGAATTTTGTGACATCAGGCCAAAGCCTCCCTTGGGGCATGAGTCTGCTGATCGGAGGTCAGCATTGACTTTCTTGCACAAACCACACCCAAGATGCATCATCTTAAATTTCCAGTTTCCATTTATTTAAAATAGAGTAAGGATATAAAGAGTCTTGCAGGTAACTCTGGTTTCAAGTGAAAGATCGATTACATGAATAAGATCACATGGCAATTTTGTTATTCTCTATATTCCTAGACAACTAAAATGACCATAAAATTTAAAAGATTATAATTATTCAGAAATAAAGAAAACAGAGTAGGAGACACAGATATTCTGAAGATGAAAAGTGGAAGGAGTGGTAACTATCTTAAAAGAGTATGGGGAAAGCATATACTGGGCGGCTTCAAGGAGAGAAGATGGTGACAAGTGAGACATTTCCTTGCAACTCAGGGACTCCAAAGGTCATGGCACTGGGTAGCCCAAAGGATGGCTCCAAGGACAGAACAGGTCAGGAGTGACACACAAGACTGAACACAGAGGAATTAGGCAAATAATACATATGACAAATGAAAATCTCAGCCTCCTTCCCACCCCTTAGAACATGGCAGGTAGAAAATACTACCTCCTCCATCACCTTCACCACCACTCATGAGGCAGGAGACTAGGAATCTAACCTTGAAAAACTAAACTGCCCCAGCCAGTCATGGTGGCTCACGCCTGTAATCCCAGCACATTGGGAGGCTGAGGTGGGCAGATCACTTGAGGTCAGGAGTTCAAGACTAGCCTGGCCAACATGGTGAAACCCCGTCTCTACTAAAAGTACAAAAATTAGCTGGGTGTGATGGGGCACACCTGCAATCCAAGTTACTCAGGAGGCTGAGGCAGGAGAATCACTTGAACCCCAGAGGCAGAGGTTGCAATGACTCAAGATTATGTCACTGCACTCCATTCTGGGCAACAGAGCAAGACTCTGTATCAAAAAAAAAGAGAGAGAGAGAGAGAGAAAGAAAAGAAAAAGAAAAACCAAACCATCCCAGCACCCCAGAAAGACAACCGGCATATTTACATTTGGTGGGGGGAGAGGGAGTCTCTTGATGAAGAGGCCAGATGGTCTGCTTTGTAGTAAAGCCCACCATCAACAACCTCCCCACCCACCCACCGACACACACATGGACACACACACACACACACACACACACACACACACACACACGTTCCAATCAACTTTCAATCTAGAGCTTCACTTATATATGAACAAACAACTCAAGATCATAAGTGCTTGAAAAGAAAGACTTCAAAGTGAAAAAGTGAATTCAAAAGCAATAGGCAAACAAAAAAGGATCTTAGAAGTAAGGTAAGCAATTAGGTAACAGTCAAACCAAGCCAAAAAAAAATTGTAATTAATATTAGAGAGCTTAGGTAATTCATTTGTAAAATAAAAATTGGTACTTTTAAAATCATACAACAAGCAGAAGCTTTTACAAATTAGAACCATGACAACTAGGATAAAATACTTAATAAAAGGAATGGAGAATAAGGTCAAAGAAATCTCCAAAAAGTAGAATCAAAAAGCAAAGAGTTAGGAAATGAGAAAGAACATACAGGAGAACAGTAGCTGACTACTGGAGTTCCAAAAAGGAACAAAGAACTAGATAAGTAGAAATTATAACAGAAATAATACTAGAAGAAATTTTGCAAATTTAAGGGCACAGTCTCAATACTTAAAAGGCCCACCAAATACCTGCCACAATAATTTTTTGTTAAACCTCCAAATCGCATAATCACGGAGTTAAAGAATGGTAGGTATAAAGATAATGTCATAATTGCATTCATCAGAATATTAACTGACTTTTCTCAAAAGCAACACTGGATACAGGAGAAAGTAGAGCAATGCTTGTAACATTCTGCTAGAAAGTTATTTTCAACCTAGAATTCTTCCACTAGAATTCAAACAGGGTGTACTTGTGTAAAAGTCTAATAATAACACACATGATAAAGCTACAACTAAAAAACATTACTTCCCATGAGTGCTTTCTAAGGATGCTCCTGGAGTACATGCTTTAATAAACTGAGGGAGAAAAATCAAGAGAGGAAGACTTGGAATCCAAAACACACAAGTCATCATTCCTATGTTTTCCTATGCAAGTCATCAGTGAAAGGATGTGACCCCTGAACAAGAGCTGTACACCAAGTCCAGAGTGTAGCAGGGCCAGCTCAGAGCAGCCAACAGTCGCTATGGCACAAGGGGGTAGGGGTGGCAGAGAGTGTCACTCGTGATCTTGAATGTTGGCACCATTTTTTTCTGAGTGGTTGACAGGTATGTTGAAGCACTTAGAAAAAATTATAAAATGAAGAAGGAGGAAGGAAACCTCACTCATCGTAACAGGAAGTCAGTACTCCTAACTGAAATCAATCACAAAACAGCAGTAGCAGCATGTTGTTTAGATACATATCGAAAGAACCAGCAAAAGTTATTGAAAGCAACTGCCTCTGGGAACCACCTAGAACATCTAGCATATTGCATCTTCATCAGAATTATTTCAGTTGCAAGTGACAGAAACTCAAACTAGTTTAAGCAGAGAGAAGCAGGTATTAGCTTATATAGCTTTTAAAAACATAGATGAAGATAGCTAGATTCAGGTTTTCAAATAAAGTTTATATAATGCATGCAAGAAATTATCTCTTGTTCTCCAATTCCTGCTTGCTTTCCCCTAGTTTGGCTTAATTTTCAGGTAAGCTTTCCCCATATGGGAACAAAGATGACCTCCTACAGCTTCAGACTTCCAGGCTGTTAGCATTCAAACTCTAAGAAAGATACAATGGCTCAGTCCTGGTAGTTCTGCCAAAAATCCCAGGACTGGCTCTCCTTGATCTGGGTTTGGTCATATGGCCAGCCTTGAAGCAATCTCTTTAGCCAGGGTACTTTGATGCTATGATAGGCCAGGCCTATGTCACATTCTCATCCTTGGAGTCAGAAAAATGAGGTCAGCTCCATCTGACATACACGGACTAAGGCGAGTAGTTCTCCAAAGTGAAGTTGGGGTATATGATAGTTCATTTCATTGTCAGTTTTACTGTCCTCAACTCATGTTCTCAAATATGTGGCCAAACACTATTCTAGATGTTTCTGTGAAGGTATTTTTTTAGATGAGATTAACATTTAAATCAGTAGACTTTGATTAAAGTAGATTATCCTCCATACTATGGGTGGACCTCATCCAATCCGTCAAAGGCCTAAAGAGAAAAAAGACTGATCTCCCCCAAGAAAGAGGGAAATCTGCCAGCAAACTGCCTTTGGGCTCAATCCGCAATATCAACTTTTTCCTGGGTCTTCAGGAATCACATGTGTCAATTCCTTAAGATGAATATATATATACATACATCCTCTCTGCCTCCCTCTATTGCCAGATAGATAGACAGACAAATGGTAGGTAGATAGACAGATAGATAGATAGATAGATAGATAGATAGATAGATATAGATAGATAGATAGATAGATAGATAAAATCTACTCAGTGATTGATAGTTTTACTTTACAATCTACCTACTAAAACAATCCGTTCTATATTAAGTGGGAAAACAGGACACATGTGTCCATAAATTCTCAGTCATAAAAAAAACCCATGCAAGGAAAA
The DNA here is from genome assembly GCF_001604975.1 of Cebus imitator. Classification (NCBI taxonomy): domain Eukaryota; kingdom Metazoa; phylum Chordata; class Mammalia; order Primates; family Cebidae; genus Cebus; species Cebus imitator. Next base: position 2,643,779 of record NW_016107634.1, read on the forward strand.
AGGCATGATTCATCCAAAGTGACTGATATAGTCTGAATGTTTGTGCTATCCAAATCTCATGTTGAAATGTAATCTCTAGGCACGGTGGCTCATGCCTATAATCCTAGCACTTTGGGAGGCCAAGGAGGGCGGATCACCTGAGGTCAGGAGTTCAAGACCAGCCTGGCCAACATGGTAGAAACCTCATCTCTACTAAAAATACAGAAATGAGCCAGGTACGGTGGTGGGTGCCTGTAATCTTAGCTACTTAGGAGGCTGAGGCAGGAGAATCACTTGAACCGGGGAGGCGGAGGTTGCAGTGAGCCGAGATTGTGCCACTGCACCCCCCAGCCTGGGTGATGACTCTGTCTAAAAAAAAAAAACAAAAAAACAGACATGTAACCTTCAAGGTTGGAGCTGGGGGCTGGTGGGAGATGTTTGGGTCATGAGGGCAGATCCCGCATGAATTGCTTGGTGCTATCCTTGTGATCTTGAGTGACTTCTTTCGCTGAGTTCACATGAGATCTGGCTGTTTAAAAGAGTATAGAACCTCTCCTCTCTCACACACCCATTCCTGCTCTCACCATGTTACACTGCCTGCTCCCCCTTTGCCTCCCACCATGACTGGAGGCTTCTTGAGGCCTCACCATGAGCAGATGCTGGGGCCATGCTTCCTGTACAGACTGCAGACCTATGAGTCAATTAGACCTCTTTTCTTTATAAATTGCCCAGCCTCAGGTGTTTCTTTACAGCAACGTAAGAACAGACTAACACAGTGATTAAAAATAAGTACTTATCTTTGAAATGTAGTTTTCTATTTTATTTCAAACATGGAAGATAAAAGGCAGTTTAGAGACTTTACCAAGCCAGGAAGAACAGACATGGACTGAAAAGTGACTCACGGATGACAAAAGACCTGTAAATAGCAAAAGCAACTGACAGCACCACAGAAGCTGATACAACTTACAGGATCCCCAGCCAGGGCTGAGGGCTCTGGTAATCTCTAAGTGTACTGAACTTGCCCTCAGGATTCTCAGAGTCAGTGAGGAATGCATGCAAGAGACTTTAGGAAACTTTCAACTATTTATTCTTTAGGGGTTTTGGGGGGGGGGGTCTGTTTTGTTTTGCTTGAAAACAGAATCTTTTTACTGGACTACAGCCAGCATCTTAGCAAGTAAGAAAACTGATATCAACATTTGGGTAGCATGGAATTCAATTTTTCTTAAGTCTCTGTACAGGGCCCACACTATTTTAAGTGAAACAATCTTAAAAACGAATCCAGGTCTTTCAGTCTATGACATGAAGGTTATACCATGAAGCTTACTATAAAGCTTTTTCTAAAGGGTAGCCAGGAAGATAATCAACATTCTCCACCTACTGTAAATAATAGCAATAATAATTTTTAATACTACATACAGACTCAAACTCTTTTTTAAATAAAAGCAAGAATTTCAGGAATTTTAGGTTACTGGCCTTCTAGTCACAACACCTTGCAGTCCAGTCCATACCAAGAAAAGTTGACATGCTAGTACCATGCCAACACCACCTAAACAGAGCTAGAAACCTCCCTGAGGGAGGCAGAGAGTAAACAGTTTAGATTTCAAACTACTCAAGTGAAACATGCTGCTTACAAAGAAAGTATAAATAGGGAGCAGAGACAATGACAAAGCAAGTCACAAAAACTAGTGCAAAAAACCTAACTTCAAAGTAATTTTCCTATACTGATATGGTTTGACTGTGCACCCACCCAAATCTCATCTCAACTTCCCATGTGTTGTAGGAGGGACCCGGGAGGAGGTAACTAAATCATGGGGGCAGGTCTTTTCTATGCTGTTCTTGTGAAAGTGAATAAGTATCATGAGATCTGATGGTTTTAAAAAACAGGAGTCTTGGTCAGGTGCAGTGGCTCATGCCTGTAATCCCGGCACTTTGGGAGGCCAATGCAGGTGGTTCACAAGATCAGGAGCTCGAGACCATCCTGACTAACACAGTGAAGCCCCATCTCTACTAAAAATACAAATAATTAGCTAGGCATGGTGACATGCGCCTGTAATCCCAGCTACTTGGGAGGCTGAGGCAGGAGAATTGCTTGAACCCGGGAGCCAGCAGTTGCAGTGAGCTGAGATCTCACCACTGCACTCCAACCTGGGCAACAGAGCAAGACTCCATATCAAAAAATAAAAATAAATAAAAATAAACAGAAGTCTGCCTGCCCAAGCTCTCTTCTCTTGTCTGCTACCATGTGAGACATGCCTTTCACCTTCTGCCATGATTGTGAGGCCTCCCCAGTCACATGGAACTCTAAGTTTATTAAATCTTTCTTTAGTAAATTTCCCAGTCTTGGGTACGTCTTTATCAGTAGTGTGAAAATGGACTTAGACATATACCAAACAAAAATGCAAAGTATCCCCCACAAACTTTTCTTCACTGTTTGCAAAATGTCATAGCTCCAAAAGGATCAAAATAAATAGACAAAATTATGGCTCAGAAAGTGAGCAGGAAAGACAGAGTGGTATAAAATGAAGCAGGATAGACATAGTAAACAAAAAGATAACTTAAAAATAGTAAACTAAGAGTATTAAAAATGATGAAAATGAATAAGATGATATTAGGTAAAGGAATAGTCCAGGAGAAGGAAGTAGTATAAGAATTGTTTAAAAATAAAAATGAAACAAGTCTCATAAAGGAAGAAAATAAAATTACAAACAGTTCCAGAAATTCAGAAGTCCCACGATTAACATTCTACCAAGAGGTAAGTAAGGCTCCTTGGAGCAAAAAGACTGTTGATTATTCTCTCCCACTGCTGAAGTGTCAGGGGTTCTGTAATCCTGGAAAAATATCCCTAAAGAGAAGCACATTGGGTCAAGTACAGTGGCTCATGCCTGTAATTCCAGCACTTTGGGAGGCCAAGGCAGGCAGATCACCTGAGGTCAGGAGTGAAGACCAGCCTGACCAGTATGGAGAAATTCCGTCTCTACTAAAAATATAAAATTAGCCGGGCATGGTCACACATTCCTGTAATCTCTGCTCTTCAGGAGGCTGAGGCAGGAGAATCGCTTGAACCCAGGAGACAAAGGTTGCAGTGAACTGAGATCGCACTATTGCACTCCTGCCCGGGCAACAGGAGCAAAACTCCATTTCAAAAAAAAAAGAGAGAGAGAGCGAGATGCACACTGTTCACAGAGTGCTTCAAAGTAAGGTCTGCACATGCACACACATGTCTATCACAGTGCTATTCATAACAGCAAAGACATGGAATCAACCTAGGTGCTCATCAGTGGTGGAATGGTTGAAGACACGGTTGTGCACATGCAACACGGAATAACTACGGTCATAAAAAAGAACAAAAGCACATCCTCTGCAGCAACAGGGATGGAATTGGAGGCCATTATCCAAAGCAAATTAGTGCAAGAACAGAAAACCAAATACCATGGTCCCCCTTGTAAGTGGGAGCTAAACATTGAGTACACATGGACACAAAGATGGGCAGGATTAGGCACTGGGGCCAACTTGAGGGTGGAGAATGGCAGGGGGCAAAGGATTGAGAAACTATCCATCAGGTACTATGCTCATTACCTGGGTAACAAAATAATCTGTACACCAAACCTCCACAACATGCAACTTACCCACGTGACAAACCTGTACATGCAAAAGTTTTAAAGAACTTAAAAAATAAATGCAAAGAAATGTCTGTAGATCACATTCCCAACTACTACTCAAAACAAAACCAAGAAGAAAGAAAAGAAACCACATGATGAAGAGCACATACCACTGAAGGCAGCCAACTTCTTCATAGACTTCTTGGGGAAGAAAAACTGGGCTCTAGCAGGCACCTGCTTAAAACCCTATGCTCCTAGAGAGCTGGTCACCAGCATGAAGCACAGAGCCTGAGAGGAACTGGCTATTGAACTGAACAGAGCTGAACTCTACTAGAGATCTCCAGCTTTATGGAAAGTGCATGCTAACAATGTAATCTGACTGTCCCTTTAATCTCAAAACACCTCACCAATTTGATTCTCTTCCTTAACATATGGCCTAGAATATGTCTTATCTCAAGCTTCTTAAGCTACAGAAGCCAGGGCCCTTCCAGTTTTTAGCAACTAAATGACAGTAGTGAGGACTGAGATGATAGACCAAGGTCGCTTACTGGAGAGAACATAAGCAGGACACTACAGCATCATACTTGGCAGTGTTTAGTCAGGTCAGTGGACCACCTTCCTTCAGAATCTCTAGGAGTGCTAGGTCAAAGTGAGATTCCTGAACCACATCATAGACCTCTCAAGTCAACATCTCAGAGGTACAGCCGAGGAATCCGCATTTGTAAAGAAGGCCCTCCTCTCAACCCCCACCCCAAATGACTGGTAGGCTCACCAACTTTAGAGATGTGTTGTCATCAAGGGAAAGTGGAATTAGGGTAACATGAGGGCAAGCAGCCAAAGATGCCTAGTTGGAGCAGGAACAAGGAGAAAAGACTAGAGGATCATCCAACAGCAATGGCAGGGACAAAAGGAGACAAGGCCACAGAAGCAGAAAGGCAATGCTACGGGTCACAGTAAATGTACTGGACTTAAGCAGGACTTCATTGGAAAAGCTACAGTTCCCTTTCCCCTACAGGCATGCCTCTGCAGCTATTAAAGGCATGGTACTCTGACAGATTACAGCTCCTTGCTAATTAAATTGTAAATCTTGTTTCAACTGTTTAAGAAATTCAAGGACACTAAAATGCAGGCATCTCTAAGCTAGAGTAGAGCAGCTGTCTTATCTTGAAAGAACACAGCACCCCAGCAGAATCTACATCAGAGGGAAAGCAAAGAGTCCCTGGGAGCTGGAGATGGGAACTGTGAGCTTGACAGAGTGCAGTTAAATGTTACCAGAACACTATGTACTAAACAAATTTCAGTAACAATCTGACAGCTTGCTTTTCAAATTTAAAGCCAACTCAAAAGGTCAGACTGTCACGTATCTCCAATCTCCTGCCCAATTCTAGGTATCTTCTAAAGGCCTGGGTCTCTCCTGCTTTCTGACCTATCACATTAGTATTTCTCAGTCCACTCTTTTTAATAGAGTGCAGTACTCTAGAGCCACAGATCCAGAAGATACTTGAGAGGTCAACTTGCTATGCCTCTACTTTAAGAAATAGCGCAGCTACAAACAGTGTGTTTACAAAAGGTATCTCTGCTTGTCATACTAGTTCATGCCAGGGATTCAAATTAAAATACTTATATTTTTATTTTAGTATATGTGCTGCCGAAGCAAGCACATCACATTTTTATTTGAAAAGACTACGTTTCTCACACACTTACTCAAATGTCAACCTCCTATGGTGGGGAATAGGGATGACAAATATTAGTCAAGGTGTTGGTGATGGGAACCTTCTTTTACCTCTTTGCAAGTTTCCATGGGACATCATCAATATAACACTCATGACCTCTCCCCACGCACTCACTTACTTTATCATGTTGGGTGTAATGATCTATATGACTGGTGAGTTAAGAAAAGAAACATAGCAGGCATTCTTCAGCCTCATTTTCCCATTTCTCTCCTTGCCAGCAGAGACCTCTGGTCTGATGCTCTGTTTCATCAGGATTGCAGAGAAGTCCACAGTTTTCTAGCCCTACCTAAGTAGGTGAGTCTCCCCAAATTGGAGAAAGGAGCCAGGAAATTCTTATGGTCATATGTGTGACCTACATTCTCCAAACTAGCCTTTATTGCTAATAAAGGGGCTATTTGGAATGTCATCTGCATTACTCATTACTCCTCTCTTAATTGGTTCAGAACTAGGTGGAAAGGAAAGTGGAGTAGCATTATCAGTTGCCCTCAAGCCCCCAACATTTGGCTTCTATTATACTTTTAGTTTGGGAAAGAGTCAGCATAAACCTTTTTGGTTAGAGGAACAGAGGAGCTCCTCTTAGCCAAATGCCAATAATTCAGACTGTGAAGGAGAATCACCTCCTAACAGCTACATTACATGCATTTCAGGGTGATTATTGGTAGAAAAACTTAAAAATGCACCAGTTGCACAGGACTTGTCTACGTATCTGGATAAGAATTACCATTCCATTATAGACACTATTGCTCTGTGACCCGCCCTTTATTTCTGGTTGTGAGTGGACTAAATATAGGTGCTCTGTTTGCCATTTCCACAATGTTTGCATTGTCTCACCTCCACACCTTTGTACGCATTGTCCCCTATGGAATGGGCTCTGTTGGGGCCACCATTGTTCATGGGGAAAACCCCTGCCTATCTTTCAGGACTTGTTTCAGATTTTAACTCATCCTTACCTTTTCAAACAGAGATAAATACTTCTTTGTCTTACTCTATAGCACCTTGTTTATAACTCTATTAATGTGTGTGTGTGTGTGTGTATGTGTGTGTGTGCGCGCGCACGCACGCAAGACAGGGTCCTGCTCTGTCACTCAGGCTGGAGTGCAGCGTCACAGTCACAGCTCAGCAGCCTCAACCTCCTGGGTTCAAGCGATCCTCCCATCTCAGCCTCCCAAGTAGCTGGAACCACAGGTGCATGCCACCACACCCAGCTAATTTTTTTTCTGTTTTCTGTTTTGGTTTTAGTAGAGGTACCCCATCTCCACCAAAACCAAACAAATGCCATAAAGTCTTCCTATGTTGCCTAAGCTATTCTCAAACTCCTGGGCTCAAATGATCCTTCTGCCTTGACCTCCTCAAAGTGCTGGGATTATAGGCCATCACTTTTTTCATGTCTTTTCCCTCCTCTCAGTGTAACAGGGTTCCTGTTACACTGAGAACCCTGGAAAGCATATTTTTAATTATCTTTATCATCACCAACCCCTAACTCAGTGCTGGCATATGGTAATGCATAATAAACACATGAAGAGTTAGAGGAAGGTAAAAGAAGAAAAGAGACAGAGACATAGGCACAGATACAGAGAGCCAAGTAGAAAACAGAAAGAGAGAAACAAGGATAAAGTCACACGACAAGGGACCAGAAAGGTGGAGAGAAGGCATGAAGAGAGACATAAACATAACCACATAGCTCCCCTCCTCCTACCACAATACTTGCTAAGGTCTTACTGAACTCTAAGGATAACTATGAATGGGAGAAACCTGGCCAACCCAAGCAAGGACCATGGCAAATGGAAGTGGCTGAAAAGCAAAGGGGATGTTTTGAAAAACTCTGCCTAGAATCCAAGCAGACCTTCACAACCACACTCTTGTTGCTAATCAAGATGTAGGAAGAAGAGAGAGCTTACATGCAGAAGGTATACATGAACCCTCCCACACAAGGAAGCTTTCTATTTCTGTGTTATGAAGAAATGATTTATCTGCTTGCTAACAGCATTTCCCAATCCTTCTTCTCTCATTACTTAAGTAAAGAAAAGAGTTTAAACTGATTCATTTTTTTATTTTGACCTCTAAACCACATTTGCTTGTTTGCCTGATTGTGGAACTTTCAGGAGATAATTTAAACTTTCTAGTTTGCATCATAAGGTACTTTTCTGTAGGCATGCCATAAATCTTTGAGATGAACTATGATTCATTCCTGTAGGTGTTAGTATGTCATTATGTAAGCATTGCCAATAATGAAAAAAAAATTACTAGCAAATGTTATAGCAAAGAACAAATAAAAGCAGCCGTATCTAAGTACTATATCTCTATATTATAATAAAAAAATGGGTTGTGTAGAAAGTAATTTATAATAGCTCATAAGCACCTCAACATTTTTCAAATGATTATCAGCCATATTACCATGTACCAAATAGGAAATTAAACAAAACAAAAAAGTCATATAAATAGAAATAATTAGAGATTCTCCTCTTTATACTGTTTTCTGAAATGAATTAGATTATTTCTCCACAACGACAGAGGCTCACTAAGGAGGACCATGACATGTACAAAGTATTTTCCATGTGTACCACAGCGTGTCTGTATTAGGCAGTCAAATCCTAGTGGTCAAGACGTAAGTAATCCCTTGGTTAGCATTTGGGACTACAGTGTGTGTCGACAGGCTTTTACGTTTCTTTGCTGGTCGTCGTTGTTATTTTGGAAGGGGGTGCTGTTTTGTTCTGTTTGTTTTGTTTCAGTCTCTATGCAACCAACATTTATTAGCAGCTCCTCTTTGGCAAAGACTGAGCTATGCCCTAAAGAAATGTTTTAAACATGAGTAAGGCTCAAACCCCGTATTCAAGGATCTCATAGGTCTTTATGAGATTTTGGCGGTGCTACAGATACAGACATTCTGTCTGCTACTAGCCTAGGGCCCCATGGAGCTCCTGAGAAACGTAACAGAGAGCAGGCATAGCGGTCCCATCTGCCACCCTCCCCTCTCCCTTTATCATGAAACCTGTCTCACCAGGCTCAAGCCACTCTTCCAACTCTCATTTTATTTACCTTTGTATCAATGCCATTTGTCTATTTCCAACATTCCAAGCAGATCGTATGTGTTTTGAGTACAAAAATAGTTCTTACTTATTTTGATGTCATCCAGAGCAAGGAATTCAGTGTGTAGATTAATAAACTGTTTCCATTTGCCTTATCTTCCTAATGGCATCATGGGTTCTTGGAAGAAATAAACTTTTTTGTATGATAACCAAATACCTCATACAAAAATATTTGGTTATCACCAAAAAAAAGAAAGCACTTCAATCACGGTAGGTGTTATGTAACGTAACTGTTAAGACTAGACAACCTTGGGATGGAGGAAGAACTTCAACTCTTGTTTTGAAGGGTAAGGGGAACTGAATTCTCATGCTCTGGACCTAAATGTGACCCCTCCATCAGAAATGTTTGGTTTGTCACATTCATGGGTGGAGAATAAGGGAGTTCATCAGGGTGTGTATGAGCATTGCAGAATAATGGTTCTTAACGTGTACGGCTCATGAGTGGGCTTTAGTCAATTCATTAACATGCACCCAAAACATGTTGGTGTATGTAGATGCATTTTTCAATGCAATTATTACATAGCTTGGACTAGATACACAAGGCAATCTGTGACTCAGGACAAAATTAAGGACCCCTGCTATTGGATAATCTTAGCATAAGCACTGTTTCTACCTTAAAAATCACTAGAGAAAACTTTCTTCCATGAATTAAAGTGTCCAGGAAGAGCTTTGCACATGGGGTGAATATCACACTTTATAAAACCAAATAATAATAATAATTAAAAACAGAGAACTGAGAAAGAAGAGAAATACCTTATACCCAGAGTCACAAAGCAGTAATGTGCCCTCTGAAACAAAAAAACAGTGACTAAAACCCAACACACGCTTGTTTTAACATCTAGGTCTGAGATATGTTAGAAAAAAATCATATTAATTAAACTTCTACCTCCCATCCATATTCACTGAGAGAAAAATAAACAAAAGTTTAACAATTGCAAAACTCAGTGAGCAGAGTTGTGTTAGTCCTATAAGAAATTCCAAGGAACATAGTTTTCTCTTTAAAGGAAATATGCCACCAGCAATCAGCAGCCAAAAGATAATATAAGAGAAATTTTGTAGCAATTGTAGGATATTGCTTCATTTGGGCCAACTCCATAAGCTTGATTTCAACCATCTCAGGTTTCAGAGACTCCTAACAAACCATATTTACAGATATACGCAACTGTTTCCTTCATTAAAATTTTATCACTGCTTTCCATTCTACTCAAATGATCACAGCATAGCCTTGTATAGAAAGGAAAAGATTGTGGACATACTGCTTTTATATAAACTAATTTCTTCAAATGTCTTATTCATTTACAAAGCAAATTGAGCCAGGTACTGTAATAGGTTCTAGAGGTAGAAAAGATAGGTAGTCCTAACATCAGGAAGTTTGCAATTTGGAAGAGAAAAAGAGGAGGAAAAAAGTCAAATAAATAAAATAGTTTAAATGTTTATATATTATGTTTAATGCTGTTGTTGAGACAAACAAGAGACTTAAGTTTAGAATAGCCAAGGAAGATCTTCCTAAAGAAATGTCACTTAAGTTGAGACAAAGATTTTTAAAAGAGCTGCAGACATACATAAAATGAGAAAAAGAGATTCTGCAATTAAGAAAAGAACATGTTCAAAGACTACAGAGCAAGACAGAGAGTGGCATTTTTGAGAAAGAAAAAAGAATGGGTGAATTCCATCCATTAGAGAAAAGCAAGTTAAGACATATGGTTGGAGAAGGGATGAGACTATGCAAATCCTAGAGACCATGGTTAAAAGCTCTGACTTTGTTCTAGGTGCAATGGCAAGTCTCTGGAGAGTTTTAAGCAGTGCTGGGGGTGACCTGATGCAATTTCTATTTTAAACGTATTATCTTTAATAATTCGTGACAAGTAAATTAGTGTGGGAAGACTAAAAGATGTTGACCTGGAATAAATGGTAGCAATGGAGTTCAAGAAAAGGGAGATTAGGGCATATTTAAGAAATACAACAAAGACCCTTCTGATAGATAAGACTTGGGCAAGAAGAGAAAGGAAGGAATCAAATATCATTCCTAGGATTCTTGGAGTAGCTAAGAAAATAGCAAGGCCATTAGCTGAGACTGAGATTTGTGGGTAGTGTTAACAATCCATTTGGACTTATAAATTTTACCATATCTATGAGACACCTAAGTGGAAACGTCAGGTAGGCAGATGGATCTGCAAGAATGAAGTTCTGATGAGGGATCAGGGCAGAAGGTATGTTTGCTAGTCTTTAATATCAGGACCAAATTTATATGGTATTTGAATCCATAGGAATAAATGAAATCCAACTAGGGAGAAAAATCAGGAAAGGGGAAAGGGTCCCTAAGAGCTCCCCAGAAAATAATCATTTAGAGGATTATCTGAGAGGGGGAAGCAGGCAAGAGAGTCTGAGTTTGGGGGAGGGGGACTGCTGAAATAGAAGAAACCAGGGGCATGAGCAGCATTGGAAGAGGAGAATTCTTCAAGAAGGAGTGGCCAAGTGGATTAGACACTGCTAAAAACACATTAGATAAGAATAGAGAAATGTCCACTAGATTTAGCAACATGAAAATCACTTTTTACTTTGACGTTGACAAGAGTAATTTCAGCGAATTGCTGGTCATGGTGGAAGCCCAACTATAATGGCTCAGGCAGGAGATGAGAAATGTGAAAGAAATTTCTATAATAGCTGCATAGACAACGGTTGAGGTTTGACTGAGAAAAGATGCAAAGAGATTCCTCAGCCCAAAAGGTCAAGGAGTTGGTTCAAGTCCTTGCTTTTTTGCTCAGAGAGACTAGAAAATGTTTGTGTGCAGCTGAGATGATCTGATTGAAAGGAAAACATGACTAAAGCAGGAAGAAAAGAACATAATCAAAGAAGCAAAGTTCGTAATAATAGGTGAGAGGGCATCGGATTCAGAGCACACAGGAAAGGACTGACCTTTAATGAGATGGTAGCCAGTCTGGTCATGTGATGTCTCACAGCTGACCCCCTCCTTCACGGGTTCCCAAATCAATAAAACTCTTGTTATCTTGAGCAAATCAATCTCTCTACATCTCAGCATCCTTACCTACAAAATGAAGGGCCTGAACAGCAAGATTTCTGAGATATCCTCTAGCTCTAACTGTGATACTCTAAGAAACCACAGGTAGCATGTCCATTTGCTCAGGCACATCAGTCTGTCATTACCCCCAATGTTGATTTGACTTAAAACATATCTTAAACCAGTGTTGTCCAACCTTTTTCATGCCAAGGCCATGTAGAAAATGATAACATGCTTTATGGCATCACGGGGAAAATGGAAGGTATTTGGGGTTCTGCTGAGGCTGCCCATGGCCTGGGGTGGCCAGCTAGGAAATCTCAAATCACAGCAATACCATACTTTTGACTTAGTCTGTGACAAGAAGAAAGTATCAGTTAGGGCTCTCTCAGGTACAGAGAATAAAAAAACAAGCTAAGCTAACATAAGCAAAAATGTAGAGAATTCATTTTAATAATACAAGGGTAACTTAACTCAAGGAACCCCAGGACCAGAATACAGCCTAGTCTGAGGACAGACTGGAACCAAGAAATGGCAAGCCATCAACAACATGGGCTCCTCCCAGGCACCCCTCACAGCAGCTTCTCTCTGCAGCCTGCTGCACTCTTCTTTCTGGCCATACTAGTACTCTCTGATACTCCATATACATGGCATGTTGTCATCCCTCCCAAGTTGAGAGAGTCTTTCTCTCTGTCCTAATTCCAGATTCCTAGGAGGAGACTTCAGTCCAACTTGAGTCACAGGTGCATGCCTAGTCTAAACAACTGAGGCCAGAGGAGCTACTTCGCATAAAATGACTGCCAGAAAGACACTGTACACTGAGCACACACACCTAAGAGATATTGCTATATTCAACATGACTCTTTCAGTCATCTTGATCATATTATATCCCCTTGATTCTGATACATCAGCCATTGTATAAAGAAAAAAAAAAGGAAAAAAGCACCATTTTATTGACAATTCTTCCAGAAAAAGCAAAATACCATATTAATTATATATTTTAAGAGCCTATAGGCTGGGCACAATGGCTCACCCCTGTAATCCCATTACTTTGGGAGGCTGAGGTGGGCGGATCATGCGGCCAAGAGCTCAAGATCATCCTGGCCAACATGGTGAAACTCCATTCTCCACTAAAAATACAAAATAGCTGGGTGTGGTGGCATGCACCTGTAGTCCCAGCTACTCAGGAGTCTGAGACAGGAGAATCGCTTGAACCCAGGAGGCAGAGGTGGCAATAAGCTGAGATCACGCCACTGCACTCCAGCCAGGCAACAGAGCAAGACTCCATCTAAAAAAAAAAAACACACACACAACTACAAAAGTTTATTCATACCATTATATACCACTTCCTTCACCTATATCAATATGACCATTTGGTTCTAAGCTTCTTTTACAAAGTATAAAAATAATTCAGAGTCACTTCTAGATCATAATGATATTCTGATTTTTATTACCAATGCCTATTGTCTTGACAGATGCAGCAATTTGGGGATTGGTCATATAATTTAATAGTACATTAAAGAATCTGCTATTTTCTCTGTTTCCTCTTCTTATTGAATTTTCTTTTTTTTTTTTTCCGTGGATTACATATTGCTGGACTTTAAACTGCTTTTCTTGAAAGTCAGCTAGTAGCTTTTATCTGATATTCTGAGCTTCAGTGATAGAACTTCAAAAAACTGATTATACTCACCTCTTTCTTATAGCTTTGAAAATTCAGTAATGTATTCTGAGAACTCTGGCATTCTCTGATGTTTTTAATTGCATTGCCTGCTGTGGGGTAGACAGTCTTCTGTATTCACAGTAATTCTGTTTCAATGCTGCACTATGGTGGAAACGTGTTTGAAAATGTTTTTGTTGCTGTTTTACAATGACACTTCTAAATTTAATTTAGATAGTGTGCACCCGCAGTACTACCCGTGATACTAAATCAAATGAAGTGAACACTTCCCTTCTGTGCCTGGTAAAGTTGCCACATGCACACAAGCAAGCAAAGACGATTTGTTAGATTCCCTGGCTAGCAACTGGAGAATCTCTTTTGAAAGCTTTTAAGACCCATCCTGATTTCCAGCATATCAAGATATGGAAAATGTGCATCTTGCAATCAAGCAAATATGTAGCCTTCTTTTTTTGAGAAGTAATACATGCCACACTTTTTTTTTTAACTGTGTCACATGGTTTAATTCATTTAATTCTCAAAACAATCTGACAAATAAGAGCTGCTACTTAGTGAGAGATGGCGCTGGACTAGAAATACAATCTCAGCAAATCCTTACAACCCTTTGAGAGTGATCTTGTCTTATACCCATTTTGTAAATGAGGAAACTGAGGTTGTAAGATTAAGTAATTTTTCTAAGACCAACAAGCTAGTGAGTAATAGAGCCAGGATATGAGCCCATCCTATCTGACGCCAGGTCCCATGTGTTTGTTTAATCAGCATATCTAAATACATCTTAATTAATTGTATCATAGATGGTCATTAAGATTAATTAATAAGATAAACTATAAAGTTAGTAACATAAGTTAATATGCTTTGCTGGCATTCAATTAGCTGAGCTAGGGCTGTTTTTCCAGGAAATGTGGACAAGCCTACCAAAGTAACTACTACACATGTCAATATCATTCCTGGCACAACTTGGGTAAATTGGCATTCACAAGTACTTTGTTTTTGCTTCTTTAAATTCATGGAAGTATTTCTAAGAATTGTAATCATAAGTGGAAAAACAGATTGCAGTAAGGGTTTATGAGGAGCCCAGTTCCTTCCCTCAGGTCTGAAGTGACACTGGCCTCTCCTAAACCAATTCACCAAAGCAGAGCACTGGTGAGCCACTGCCTGAGCTGTTACAGGACAGCATTACCCTCTCCATTGCTTTTGTAGGAAAGGGGACAGAGCAAAAGGATATAAAACGTGTCTGATTACTTAAGATCCCTGGTCCTTTTACTTTAGGATTCTGCCTCTAGGAAAGGTACCAGGAAGTGGTGTTTGGGGCACCAAGGTGTAGTCTCAAAAAGCATTAGGAGATAACTCCAAGTGCTATAGCTTTCCTTAGGAACATTAGTATTCCCCATGAGCTTATTTCTTCTTATTTGTCAGGAAACAGTGATGTTTTCTCATCCTAACATGGCATGATTTAGTGAGCAAGGCCTTATTCTAGTGTAGGAGTTAAAACTATGCCACCACAAAATATGCTGCTCTAGCATATTGATGATCCTGAAATAAAGGCACTTAAAAAAATAGCAAGTACAGGAAGATCACTCTAATCTTCATTCTATTTCTTAAAAGCAAAAGAGAAAATCCCATGTGAAGGAGATCCTCCCTATACCAGAAAGAAAGCAACAGTCTTGATCATCAAGGACAGAAAGTTGAAGCCTAGGAAAATTTGTACAGGTATTGATCGACTTAAGACCTATGCAACTTACGACCATTCGACTTTACGAACAAAATCGCTAGCCACGACTGCTCCGTGTCTGGCAGCGCAAACGCTGCCCAGCTGGGCATATGACAGAGCAAACCAGCTTCCAGCAGCACTACCATCTCTGCGTGCATATAGCCTACTCAACTTACGACCAAATCGTGTTACGACCAGTCTGTCGGAACCAATCGTGGTCGTAAGTTGAGCACTAGCTGTATAAGCAAATCTTGTTAAACTAACTTACTTTCCCAGTCACTTCTGTACCAGTTAGCTACGTGAGCCCAGGCCCCTTTGCTTATCACATTTTCACAACTTGCTTTACTTTGTCCAATTCAGTATGTAAGTGATGGACTCTTAACTGCTTCTTTGGGTCTTCATTTTCTTATGGAGGACTCCTGTGCCACATAAAGCTTGTATTAAATAAATTTGTATACTTTTCATCTATTAATCTAGCTTATGTCAACTTAATTCTTGGGCCTAGCCAGACCCTAAGAGGATGGGAGTGGAAATTTGCCTCCGCAACACTGCCCACAGCCAAGGCCAGATAGAAGACGGCATCCCAGACCCACACATCACCAGCCATTCTCCACTGTGGTTCAGAATTGCCCCTTCACCAACCATGCAGAATAGCAAACCTCTTACCTCATGAGTCACACTAAATAAATAAAGCTCGCAATTAATGTTGTAATTATAGCTGAAGGAATAATTTACAACCCAAGTGTGGTAACTCATCCAGGGTACCAAAAGGCTCATAGTATTTACTTCCCTGTTTCTGGGGAGCCCAGCCTGCAAAGCCTTGTTGACTTTCCAAAAGCTGTGCTTGGGTTTTTTTAAAATAGATCATGTAATGAACTCAAGAAGAAGCCCTTATGATTGTTTAGAGAACTAGAAGACACAAAAACCTTTATATGTGGGTTTTCAATGTGTTTGCCTGTTTTCTCATTTACTTACAGACCCAGAGACTGCTCAAATTCACCATCTTCATGCTCAACTCTCTGTTGACTTATTTCCATTTCCCTGGTGCTAGTCAGGCTAATCTGCGTGGCTTGTACGTTGAAACCAGCTGCCCTCTAGTTGACTTACTCTGTTCTTTCATTCATTTTTTTTCATTCATTTTTGCTATAAACATTTATTAAGTCCTTATCACAGCCTAGGTCCTGCTAAGTATGGTTATCTGTGTTACTAACTCACTGGGAACACTGAAATCACTTCAAACAGACCTTAGTTTTTTATTAAACAATAAAGAGAAAATTCAGTTCTATTTTTCCCCAGAATCCCAGTTGACTTTTGACTTCCTCTTAGAGCTTCCTCAGAATGGAGTCTAGCTCTGCCCCCTCCTTATGTCATCATCCCTGCTGTTCAAGGGGAACTCAACAGTTGGAGGATTGTGGATTTTGGCATTGGTCAAATATGAGCCACATTTATCCCACTTACCAGATGTGAGGCCAGAAACACATTTTATAAATTCTTCAAGCTTCCATTTACTCATTTACCAAATAGGACAATCACATCTATTTGCTCAAAGGATCAAACAAGTTACTATAAGTAGGCAAAGAAGCAGTCAATAAATGTTACTTCTCCAATGAATATCTCTTTCTTATTTGCATGTGCTCCTTATTTTTCTGTTATATAATCATTCACTGTAATTTAGTGAGCACCTATTTTACACGGTAGGCTGTGAGGACACAGTGGAAAACAAACTGTCAGGGAAGAAGCACATCCTATGGAGTTGTCTGGAACAGATAAACTCTACACAAACAAATATAAAGAGAGCACAACATTTTTCTACTTTTAAAATAGAGCAGAAAATTACAATTTCTAAATAAGAAGGGCTTAGAGGCCATCTGGATGGAATGGAGACTTGTATTAAGGCTATATTTGCAAAGTAAGCTAACTTTTTACTAAGAATCTATGTACAGGGGAGAGGTGGGCTCTTTTGGTAGAGAATACCTCCTTCTGCCTAGACCTCAATAGTCCACGCCTCTGCAGACCTTTTCCTTTGCACTGCTGAGTTTTAGCCTGTCCTGACTGATGAGTCAGGAGAAAAGAAGGCTCCACCACTTCCCACATCCCCATCCAGAGTCTCCAGCTCTCCTTCTATACTGACTCCCAGGAAGACAACTAGTTTGCTTGGTGATAAGATTCTCCACCTGGCTGTTGATGACAGACCCCTAAAGCAACTTCCTTCAACTGCTTAGCATTCAAGTCTACCTTCTACTCACATTTTTATTGCTTATTCTGCCACCCATTTCTTCATTTAGCATTGATGACAAACACTTTTTCTTTATTATTTCCTTTATGCTGAATTTTCTAATTTGCAAATGAATTAACTTTATGAGTATCTAATGTCCGTTTATTGGTTTTTTTACGCCACCAAATACATTTCACATGCATTATCTCATTAAACTCTTATGGCAACCCTGAGATGCGGGTATTATTACTACTCCTATTTTGAAAATTTAAATATATATATATTAATATATCTGGCTGCTGTGCTGTGTTAAAAAAATTAAAATTCTAAATAAATAAATAACAAATCTTAGAATTATTAATATGTAGGAATGGTTCTCAACTCCAAATGCTCATTACCTCAATACTGAAGAATTACCACAAATACTCTACAAACCATTTCAAAAATTTAATAATATATAAAAACAATACATGCAATTGCCTGACTGATACTTGCACTAGAATTGCCTTTATTTTTCTTTTGTTAGAAACTTGATTCTAAGCCCTTGGACATCTGCTATTCTGCAGGGAACAGTTGAGTATAAATTTTGAAAAGCAATATCTCAATTAATTTATCTTTTTCAAGGGGCCATTTAGTCATACATCTTCTTAAGCATGGGTAGGTCAGAGGACTTTGTAAAAGTAATAGAGCACAATTATAACCATATACATCAGTTATCCATGTCTACATTGCATTTATTTACTGACGAAGCCTTTTTTCCTTACTGTCAGCATTATATCTTTAGTATAGCTTTAGAAGAGAATTGTAGCCTCCTCTGACTCATGTATCACTAATAAAATTACTAGCAAAGATCCAATTCTCAATTACAAACACAAAATAGTGCTACATTTTAGCATACAGCAAGCCCATCTATCTTAACAACTATTCTCCAGCACTGATGTATTTCATCTGGACAAGTCAAGTTATTGGAAGACCTTGCAAGTTCCCTTAACATATTATTAGCTGATATTTTTCTCTTAGATCTTCAGTTTGTGCCTCTTGTCATAAAATCAATGGTAACCAGTTTTAAAGCAGATTTTTTTAAAGGATATGTAACTTTGAAATTGACACCTCACTACAAAGGTGAGAAGACCTTAGCAAATTTGGCCAAGATAATTACCAAAATTTCATCAGTCAGGTTTCCTGTGACAATAACCTACAACTTTACTCTCTCCCACTCTAGTAAACATCCAACAGTATAGCATATCTAAAACAACACAATATAAATGTCTGTCTTAGTCTTCTCAGGGCTCTATAACAGAATTCTACAGACTGGGTGGCTTAAACAACAGGCATTTATGTCTTACAGTTCTGGAGGTTGGAAGTCTGTGATCAGGGTGCCGGCAAGGTCAAGTTCTAGTGAGGACTCTCTTCCTGCCCTACAGATGATGCTTCTTGCTATGTTTTCACATGAAAGAGAAGGAGCAAGAGAGAGATAGAAAGAGACAGAGAGAGAGAGAGAGAGGGAGAGAGAGAGAGAGAGAATACAAGCTCTCTGGGCTCCTCTTATAAGGGCACTAATCCCATCATGAGGACCGTACCCTCACAACTTCATCTAAACCCAATTACCTCCCAAAGACTATTACTTTCATCTCAAATACCATTACTTCCAAGCTAGGATTTCAGCATATGAATTTGTAAGGAACACAAGCATTCAGTCCATAATAATGCCCTTATAAACTATGCTGTAATCTGTCTAAAAGGCTTTAAATTACTGGCAATATTACTGGCTTGTGTACAACCTTAAAAATACCTGAATATCACTTTGCTAGTCACAGTATCAACAAAAAGCCACAGTAAGATTAGAGAGAAAGGGTAAAAGAAGAAAATGTGTTAGGATAATTTTTTAAATAGACCAAGTATAAGTCCAGGGACCTGGAATCTTATAAAAACTGTGCCACAAATTCTGTACTCTGAAACTTGGGCTGCATCTTCCAACCAGAAAAATGAGTGAAGCAGGATGACCTCCAAAGTATCACTAATTTTAATAAATAAGATTCTATGATTGTCTGAATAATGTGTATCCTGAGATTACTAAGAAAACATACCATGAACAAGATTGAGAAAAACTTTACAAAGAATTGACTGCAGCCAAGCACCAGTGACTCACACCTGTAATCCCAGCACTTTGGGAAGCTGAGGCAAGCAGATCACTTGAGGCCAGGAGTTCAAGACCAGCCTGGCCAACATGCCAAAAACCTGCCTGTACTAAAAATACAAAAATTAGCCAGGCATGGTGGCACACACCTGTAATCCCAGCTACTCAGGAGGCTGAAGCAGGAGAATCACTTGAAACCAGGAGGCAGTGGTTGTGGTGAGCCAAGATCACACCACTATACTCCAGCCTGGTGACAGAGTGTGACATCGTCTCAAAAAATAGAATTGAGTGTGAACAAAGCAGATAAGTGATATAGTCTTCTTACTAGTCTTTTTATTTCTAAAGGGAAGGATTGAAGTGAGAACAAAACTTTTCCATTTGGAAAAAATTAACTTTTTAACCTATGAAATAAGAATATATAATCTGTAATAAAAATAATGCTTGCCATTTGTTGGGTGCCTACGCTATGCTAGGCACTTTATGGACGCAGTTCATGTAATTCATAAACAACTCTGCAAAGCGGACCTCATCATTTTCTTCCCTGTGTTCCAATCACACAGGCCTTCTACCAGAGCCTCAGATGCACCAAGCTCACCCCCACATCTCCTGACTCATGCATTTGGCTTCCTCTCCTTATTTGGGACTCAGCTCAAATGCCACATATCCTCTTTTCCCTGATTTCCCTGGCTAATGTACCAACTCTGCTGTACCCCCAGTCACTTTCTATCCCATTGCCCTCTATTCTTCACACCACAAATCACTATGTGAAATTACTTGGTTTGCATGCATATTTTTCTCTCTCTCCATTCCCCAATTCCTCTGCAATGTAAGCTCCATGAAGGCAGGTACTTAGACTATACACAACTATGTTCCCAGCACTTGAAACAGTGCCTGCTTAGCTAATATTTGTTGAATGAATGAATGTCATCCCCACTTTACAAATACAAAAACCAAGAGAGGTTTGATGACTTATCCAAAGCTAAATACTATACCCATTTAGCCAGGATTCAAGTCCAAGGTTGCCTAGCCCCAACATACATATTTTTTCCAGTGTTTCTTAAATCTACAGAGTAGAAGGCTGTAAGCATTGTTTTCAGTTTTTGTTTCTATGATAATCTAAAATAGAAAAGCAGGCATGTTTAAATGATATAAATCACCTTATCACCTTATAAATGAATACTGCTGCAAGATTTTATGGCTTGCATTTGCATTTAAAGTTTGTAAATAGTTTAATACTGTCTAAGCAAATACATCAATGAGACTTTTTCTCAGGTAAAGACTAAATGATGTCATGACATGTCATAGGAAACAAAAGTTTTATAATAGCTCAAACAGAAAAAAATGATGAGGAAAACTGAATTACCACATGACTCATACTGATTTAAACAGACCAAACTCAAATGAACCTGCATCATAGCATCTAGCATTGTGGTGCATTAAGCATCATTGCCTAAAAATGGTCCTAGGAGCTCACTCTAGGTTGCCTGGATTACAAGCCATGACTCAACTGGAACTGCACCAAACCCAGTTCAGTGACCAGCCCCCCGCACCAGGAGGGTCTATACCCAAACCCAACTCCGCAGTGGCCCCCAATGTCCCTAGGCAGCTGATTTCCCAGATAACTCTTTTAGTACTGGATCCAAGTACAGACATCCTAATTGTCTGAGTAGTGTATTTGGCTTCTGACATGGCCACTTTGTGTTTATACTATAAAAAAGTAAAGCAATAAAGGGCAAAGAACCTGCATTAAAACATACAGCCACAGCATGTCCAACAAAGTTTGCTATCCCCAACACATCTCCCTCCATGGACAACCACAGGCCTTTCTTCTTGCTGACTCGTTCCTTGTTAAGTATTCCCAATGAAGCCTATTTCCTATTCATTCTAGCTGGTGTTGTGAAATTATTTTTAAGCCCAAATCAGGACAGATAGTAATCATGATAGGACCCATCTCGAATGACAGGTGATAGCAACAAAGAGATTTATTCAGCACAAGTACCATATTCACACAACAAAAGGTAATGTAATTTTCAACAAACCAATATTAAATAAATGTAGATTTGGATTCTACTGATTTTAAAAGTTGGATATATTTAGCTTATAACTTTGATTTGGATTGTAATTACATAAGAGCTATAAGCACAAAGTATTCATATCTGGTTCTATATTTATTCATATTTAATCAATATTTTAACAAAACACTTTAATCAGAGGTTAGAAGACATTTTTGTTTGTGAGTTCTAGTCTCTGCTCAAGCCCAGGTTAGTAACTCTTAAGATTTCAGCAAGCACATTTTGTTTATCCATAGTAAGAACGATCTAAGATGTTACATGTAGGTGAAAAGAAGTTTCTATTGTTCGACAGTGATTATTGCCTAAGAAGCATTCTGAACATTTGAGTATGAACAAGTCTGTATTAGGAGGATATTATTCATCCTCCAATATGAGAAGATGTTAAACTGACTTCCCCTCTGGGTCATGAATTGTTCTGAGTCACTTGTACCCACATGGTGCTCCTAGAGATTGACGGGAGAACCCCTTGAGACAAAACTTTTCTTACATCCAAACTACTTGGACAAATTCTGACCTTAGGAGATTTACAGGTTCACCTGGAATGTGGGAAAGGAACAGACATACTACAATCCTACATTATTATTTAATGACTGATATGGTTTGGCTGTGTCCCTACCCAAATCTCATCTCAAACTGTAATCTGAATTATCATCCCCTTGTGTCAAGGAAGGGACCTGGTGGGAGGTGATTGGATCATGGAGTCAGTTTCCTCCATGCTGTTTTCTTGATAGTGAGTTTTCATGAGATCTGGTTGCTTGGTAAGTTTCTGGTGCTTCCCCCTTCTCTCTTTCTCTCTCCTGCCACCATGTAAGACGTACCTTGCTTCCACTTTCCCTTCCACCATGATCATAAGTTTCCTGAGACCTCTCCAGCCACACAGAGCTCTGAATCAATTAAACCTCTTATTTATGAATTACCCAGTCTCGGTTAGTGTCTTTACAGCAATGTGAAAACAGACTAATACAATACTAAAAAATATTCTGAGTTTCTTTATGGAATTAAGCAGTCCCAGGTCCATTCTGTGATGCCAAAGTTGAATTCACTGAGGAAACTTAGAACAGTGAGAGTTACATCAGACACTAAAACCAAACCAAAGTCTCAAGATGCCTTCAAGTTTTTTCCTTATTAGAGTTTGTTTTCCAAATATACAATCCTTGGACGCTTTTCTACTTCTCCCTCAGCCTTTAGGGGGCTCCTGATAAGCATGTGATCACTTGGAAATGAAGCTATAATCACTTCATCTCTACTCATGTGTTTTTCCATAAATCATTTGAGCTTTTAAGTTTTTCAGCAAGTATAATTCATAAATGCATGTGTTACTGAGGTTCTCAACATAATTTTAAATCTATAGTTGAATAAATTGAAAGAGCAATGTTCTGAAGAGATCATATCTCACTATTGATCATCTCTTGGCATGCTGTGTTCACCTTGTGTCCTACCTACATATATATGCTTCCAGAGAACTAACTTATTAAGTCAAAGTTCCAGGAGATGACAATATTTAATTCACCATTATTTGTAACTTAAAAACAAATACATTAGTTGATTTGTGTACAGAGAAGCAGCCAAATATAATATTAATACATAACATCACCAAAATATATAACATGTCAAATTCTATTTTAATATGCTGATTACTGTTGTTTTAAAATATCCCGATATTTACCAAATGCAATTAAGGCTTACATGTATTTTAAATAAAGCACCTGTTTTACACTCTTTTAGGAGATGGTTTGTAATAATTGATTTCCTGTTTTATATCAAATGAGACTAAACAGACTAGTAGAAAGCTCATAGGAACTGTTCAGACACCTGAGGTAAGAGCTAAATAATAAAACTGTATTTTTTATGTTTATTTAAAACATTTTCTATGAGGATTTTGAAGAGCTATGGGAGTTCAGTTGCTCTTAAAAGGAGGTTTTATTAGAAAGAAAGAATGAGACATTACTAAAGGAGAATTTAAAAGAAACTCTGAATTACAACTAAAACATAATTTAATATAGTTTACAGATTAAGACCCTTATTCAAGTTTTAGTCATGACTGAAAATATGGTAATGAAATTCTGATGAGCATATGCTAATCCCCTCACTGGCCCATCGCAAGCTTCCCTCCCCATTCATACTCCCTTTGCCAAGGGTCCTGAGAGAAGACGGTCTTTACACCTTCTTTAAGAGTGCAGGCATGTCAAGAAACATCCAGCTATGTTTCTCAGTATTTTCTTTATTTGTGCACAATGAGCTTCATAAAGAAAATTAAGAGGTAGCATGTTATAACTAGGGGAGAAATAAAAAACAAAGACTCGACTACCGACAAAAAAACAAAAACAAACTCACCCAGAGAGCTCCAGGCATGGCAGCTTGGGCCACAGGCAGATTTAAGTAATCTGTGCAGGATTGGTAGTTATGTTAATAACTGATATAACCAATCACATGGATCTAACAGATGTAAGTAGGGAACTCACCATGATAAAAACAGAAACTCCACCTGCTATTTAAGTGTCCATTCACTTATACAAAAATAGACCACATATTAGGCAACAAAGAAAATCTCAGTTAATTCCGAAAGGTAGAAAACATACAAAGAAAATCTCAGTTAATTATGAAAGGTAGAAAATATACATGTAAAATTCTCTCATCATAGTGTAATAAGTCTCAAAATGGATAACAAAAACAGAACAAAAACCCCATCATCTAGAAGTGCTTAAATTCTCTCTTAGGTGAACAAGAAGTCAAAGAAAACATTTCAACTAGGTAGGTAGAAAATAGTGATAATGAAAAGTGAGATGATTAAAGCAGCATTCAGAGGGAAACTCACAACCATTATTGTTTAACAAAATAAGAAAAATACATTAACTGAATCCAAGGAAATTAGAAAGCACTACACATTAAAACTTAGAAAATAAGTGAAGAAATTAATGAAGATAATAGCAAAATAATGAATTAGAATGGAGAAATTATAGAACCAATACACATATTGAAGAACTAGTTATTTGAACATAAAAGATAAAATATCTATCTAATCAAAGAAAGTGAGGAGATGAAAAAGCACAAATATATAAAATTGGATATTGGGAAAACAGCCACAAATACAGACTAAATTAAAAGAATTATAGAATACTGGCCCGGCATGGTGTCACGTAGGCCTAGCTACTCAGGAGGCTGAGATTGAGAGGATTGCTTGATCCTGGGCAACAGGAATGAGACCCCGTCTCAAAAAAGAAAAAAAAAAAAACTTTATTCTCAGCTGAAATATATGCAACTGTCTTTTTTATGGGTCAAGGATAGTCAAATACTGACAATTTCATATGTCTCAACCTACTATCTAAAAATCTAGATCAAATGGATGACACTGAAGAATATGGCAAAATATAATTAAAACTGATCTACATGTATCTCCAAAAGTAAGTTAAATATTTGCTATGCTACACAGTGAAATGTTATGAGTATTTCCATTTAAGTCAGAAAGGAGCAAAATCATTATGTTCACTAGATTCATTGGTAAGCATTTCCTGTAAATGCTAGGCAATCCAATTAAGAGTTCACATTATTGAATCTAGATACCAGGCATTATTGTAAATTTCTTATATGTGTTACCTCATTTTATGCCCCCAAGAATACTATTGTTATCCAGTTTTCCAACAGGGAAAGTAAAATGCTGAGTGGTTAAGTAACTTGCCTGAGGTCAGAAAGAGGAAAACTGGCAGGGTCAGGACCTGAATCTAGACTTACTGCAGGTTCACAATCTTAAATGTAAGTCTCTGTTTTCTTCTACTGTGTTCACAGTGTAAAGAAACAGGTGATGAAAACTGGAAAGGCAGAGACAAAATTGTATAATATTTTACATTTGAAAAACACAAATCAATCAAAACCTATTATAAGCTATTAGAATAAAAATATTTAGTAAAGTGACAAATTACATTAATGTCTCAAAGTCAATAGCTTTCCTCTATGCAAAAATTAGATGGATAGTGCATCATTTCTGTGTATCATCTGAATACATATGTTATATATTCTAAAGACCATCTTTTAAATAAACCTATATATTTGCAGTAACAAGATTTAAATAACTAGAATAACTTTAACTAAAAGTCAGCAGACCTTTCCTGAAAAAGAAAAATTATATCTCTGCTGAGATTTATAAAAGACTTAAATAGAAAAACATACCCTATTCATGGATAAAAAGCTTAAAGATGTCAATTCCATTTAATCTATAAATTTAGTGAGATCAAAAAAATTACTGAAAGCTTTTTAATCTTGTGAAATTGCAATTTTTTTTTTGTATTATTTCCTTGGTGAATCCTTTCAGAACAAAATTAAATAATAATGGTGAGAATTGTTATCATTGTATCACTTTTGACTTTTAATTGAAACACTTTTTGCCATTAGTAATTACGCTGGCATTTGATGATACCCACACCCATACGGTAATTTTTTAGTTATATTAAATAAACTCAACACTTCCTTGTTCTTATTTCACTGAACTTTGTAAAAACAGTCAACACAACTTATCTCTCTTTCCACCGGGTTCCTGTGGCTTCTAATGTCACCGTTAGAATCCCCTGCCTCCCTTCCACTGTCCTCTTTTGCTATCTGTACCTCTTTCATCTGACATCTAAAAATTGGACATTAAGATGACAGCAAGAATGAGGGGAAAAAAATGTTTTTTAAGTTGGAGATGCATCAGAACTTCTCTATATCTAAACTCTTGTCCTTGTCATCTCATTCAGTTCATTTAGATAATCCCAAATTAAAATAGCTTGCCTAGGTCTTTTTCTCAAGCTGCTTCTTTACATCCAGCTGCCTTACTGACATCTCCATTTGCATGTCAAATAAGCATCTCAAAACTAATTATGTCCAAGACCGAACTCTTTATTCTCTCTGCCCCCAAAACCATTACTCATCTGATACTCTTTGTCTCAGAAAATGGCACCGCCAAATACCCAGTTGCTTACGTCAAAAGCTGAATGATTCTTAATTCTTCCCATTTCCTCATCCCTCTTATCCAATTTATTGTCCAGTCCTTATGGTGGTGGTATCTCCAAAATATTTCTGCAATTTATTCCTTTCTATCCTAGAACAAGCCACCATCATGTCTAACTTGGACCACTGGAGCCGTTTTCCTGACAAGTCCTCCTGTTTCTACTTTGGTTGTAACCCTCACCACATTCTACTTCTATTCTCTATGCAGCAGCCAGAATGATCATCTTAAAGCATAAATCACATCTTGTAACTCCTCCCATGGCTTCCCTTTGAAAGTAGCATGAAGTCTAAACTCTTCACCATGGCCAATAAAGGACTCCCACTTGCTCCTCCAAGCTCCACCAAT
>NW_016107635.1:0-7125 GCF_001604975.1 Cebus imitator
TTTATAAAAATTATATTTTTATCTCATTAATATTAAGATGCGCTATCATGTCTAGAATAACTGAAAGTACACAAGGAAATGGGTTTGCTGTGCAGAAAGAAGGGGAAAAGGAATATACTTTGGAGGGGGACTTAGAGCCTTGGGAGGAATTTGCTGACCACAAGCACATCATTGTTAAGAATAAATTCTGAGTTACCAATGCATGCCAGCCATCCTTTGCATGGGTGGTTTGGGCCTAGATAGAAAGAATTGGCCTTTGAATCAATACTCAATGATTGTAACAGATTGGCCTCTTTCCTGTGTTTTTGCTATTCTTTCTTCACAAAAAAAAATAATGTCCGTTTTTGAAAGGAGGATCTGTTACCTGCTATATTTAGCGTCATGAAGGAGAACTGCAATATTTGCTTTCCATAAATTTGCAAAAAGAAAGATATTTTCCACCCACCCCATCCATGCCATGGTTTTCCACTGACAGCTGCATATATGGGTATCCTGCCATATATCTCTGGAGAGAAGAAGACCTGGGAGGCGTGGGCAGGCTGATGAATGGAGCCATTGACTCAGATGTTCCTCGATGGGCAGGCGTGATTATTTCAGGGGGCCAGTTCTTCCACTGTGACCACACAGCTGAGGGCACAGCCAATGAATAGGTTTCACCCAGTAATTTCTGGTTGATTCATATTTGGGTCAGTGATGTGGTGGGCAATGCCAGCTGCCGCCCCAGGCTCCAAGGGTAACTTTCCGAGCTGGGACTCCTTACAATTCTGCCCTGTTAATGGAGGTTGGGGGAAAATCTAGGGTGTATCCCTCCAGGCATGAGTGGGTGAGGAGAGGAAACAGAAGGGAATGGTTTTCATGAATTATTGCTAGAGTTTTTACAGAAATAAAAGCATGGCTTTGAGGAGGAGGTGGAGGAATATCAGCATCATGCCATTCCTATTTCTCTTCAGATAAAGTTCAAATTGCCTCATGTGGCCTACTAGGCATGACATCAGTGGGTTGCCATGCCATCTTTCTTTCTAGCCTCCTCCTAGGCTGCCCTTATCTTCAATATCTGCCCTCCAGTCAGGCTGACCACCTTTTAGTGCCTCTGACAGGGAATTGCTCTCTCCTCAAAGTCTTCGCAAATGCTATTACCTTATCCTGGGAGGGCTTGCTCTCCAACCCCTATCCTGATTAAATCCTTCTCATCCTTAGGATATAGTTGGGATGTAACTTTCCTGACCTCCCAGACTAGATCAGATTGCTGTTCCATGTTTCTATAGTAACCTGATCTTCTTGATTGCAGTTGCCCCAACAGCTATGATTCTCTGTCTTCCTCATGAGTCTGTGAGCTACAGGAGGGCTAGAAAATATCTACTTTAGTCTCTCTTGCATTCCTAATACCTAGTCCAGCAGCTGGTCCATAGTAGGTTTTACTGAATGTGGTAATTAATAGAAAATGATAAAGGGAAGAAAGAAGGAGAGAAGAAAACAAGGGAAGGAAGGAAAAAGGAAGGAGGAAGGAAGGAGGCATGGAGAAAAGGAAGAGGGGAAAGGAGAGGAAAGAAAGAAGAAAGGGGAGAATTTAATTTGTGAAAAAAAATTTCAATCATCAGTTTCAATCTCTGGACTTACCTGTAAGTTGATGGCAGAATGGATTGAAGTCTAAAATCTAGGTCTCCTGAATCTCAGTTCAATAGAACAAACACGTAAGTACAATACATCCAGAGATAATTCAGAGATAGGTCAACTATCCTCATAACTTGGAGGAAATATATGAGTTTGCTGTGTCTCAGTGAAAGCCAGTTTCCTGTCATGGCCTATTGAGCAGCTACATATTCTGTCTTCTGCTATTATTTGGAGAATGATTAGAGGCACCAGGAAAATGATTAGAAACATCAAGAGAAAGATTAGGTGCACCAGAAGAATGAGTAGGGGCATTACTATTGATCAAGCAGGAACTCTATGCCAAGGACTGTGCAGGGCACATCAGACATGTTTTCTCATGCTATCCTCACAAACCACACATTGAGGTGAGGATTATTCCTCCAGTGAGGCTAATGGTGAAATCAAGATTCAGAGAGCCTCAGGGTATATTAGGAGAAAGAATCATGCCCTGGAGATCTGGAGGCCTTGGTCATTTATGCTCTTTCCCCACCCCAGGCCTACCTGATGACTTTTACTTATACTTCACATTCCTATTCAAATGTCACTTTCTCAGGAGGGATTTTCTTACCTCCCTCACTAGGTCAACTCCTCTCTTATAGACCTCCATCTCCTCTTTGTACTTGTTACTTCTAATTAGGCATTTTTGAGTGATTAGTTGACTAGTATCTGAAAGCAAGGTACATGCCTGGACTGGTTTGCCCTTGTTTTCCCAGCTCCTGAATAGTCCCTGGTACATAATAGGTTGCCCATAACCATTTATAAGCAAATGAGTTAGATCATTTTGTTGAGCACATATTGTGTTCTGGGTCCTGTGCTGATTGATCTTGCTGTGTACAGTGGAAAGTCATACATGGCCACTGCTTTCAAGGAGCTCATAATCCCATGGGGGGGGGATAGTCTTATTTTTTTTTTTAAGATACTACTATGTTATTTTTTTAAGATACTACTTAAAAAAATAAGAGAATTAAAATGTTATTGGTATCAGGGAGCCCAGGGAAGTCCCTGGGTGGAGAGAAGGTAGAGATAGTTCCTTTTACCTGGGAATGGGTTTCAGGAAATGTTTTCTAGAGGAGAAGAAGCTTAGTGAGAGCCCACAAAAGTGAAAAGGTGTTTGTCAAGTGGACAAGGATGATATGTAGTTAGGGGAAGGAAATACAGAGAAGAGAGAAATATGAGCAGTGGGAAAAGAATGGGAGGTATGAAACCACATCTCCAGCAAATGATTTGGTGTGCCTGGAGCACCTGCTTGGTTCAGAGGCATACACAAAATTGCAGTGGAAGAGGTATCTGTGGGTTAGATCCAGAAGTGGTTTTTATGCTTGCCTTGGGAGATTGAACTCTTAATAGTAAACACATGTTGATGGCTAAACACGGTTAAAAGGATATTGAACCATTCATCTATTATTGGACTAAACATTTTTTGGGTAGTTATGTGCAAGCACACTGAAAAAGGTGGGTAGAAATAATACAAATTCCCTCCTCCAAGAAGCCCGCATTCTATCAAATACATAACAAAAGTCAGGCCCTGACCTCTACTTTAACTTGTGAGATTCAAAAAAAAAAAAAAAAAAAAAAAAAAAACAACAAACTGAAAGCAATCAGTCATCTTCTCCTCAGCATACTCAGAGCGACCTGATAGTGGTGAGGGATGCGAGGAAAGAAGCATTACTGTGAAGGGAAGATGTGTAACTCCAGGAGCTCTTCCTGGAGAAAGTGGCCCAGAGGATAAATTCTGCAATGCAAAGAGAAGAATGTGCTTTCAATGCACATATTTTTATATTCTTAAATATCTGTTGCATTTTTTTACCCATGACACAGGTCTAAGAAAGCTTCCCATCTCTGACATTAAGTGACTACTCCAAATTTATAGTCTGTCCACATCCTCCACTTAATTAACCTTTCTTGAACACCTACATTTTGCTGGGCACTTTAATAAGCATTTATTTATACTATTCCATTTACCCACTAACATGTAAGATCTGTTTCATAAACACCATCTTGCAGATGAGACAACTGAAACTAGAAAGTGTTGGCTTGGTGCAAAAGTAATTGTGGTTTTGCATTATTGGAATTTGCCATTTGATACTGAAATACATTCTTAAATAAAGGTGGTTTATGTTGTACATCATTTTAATGGGCATTTCATAGTAGTTTTGCTAATGACATTATTTGCTGTTTATTTTATGTTTATTTTAGACTATAGAAATAATGTTAGATGAAAAACAAATTTAAGCAATTTTCTTATACAAGTTTAAAATGGGTCATAAAGCAGCAGACACAATTCACAAGATCAACAACACATTTGACCCAGGAACTGCTAACGAATAAAAAGTGCAATGGTAGTTCAAGAAGTTTTGCAAAGAAGACAAGAGCCTTGATGATGAAGAGCATAGTGTGGCTGGCCATTGGAAGTTGACAATGACCAACTGAGGGCAATCATTGAAGCTGATCTTTATACAACTGCACAAGAAGTTGCTGAAGAATTCAACATCGACCATTCTACATTCATTCCACATTTGAAGCAAATTGGAAAGCTGAAAAAAACTCGATAAGTGGGTGCCTCATGAGCTCAGAAAAAAAAAAAAATCGTCGTTTTTGAAGTGCCATCTTCTCTTATTCTACCCAACACACCATTTCTGAATTAGATTGTGACATGCGATGAAAAGTGGATTTTATATCACAACCAGTGGTGACCAGCTCAGTGGTTGGACCGAGACGTTACAAAGCACTTCCCAAAGCCAAACTTGCACCAAAAGCCTGTCATGGTCACCAGTTAGGAGTCTGCTGCCAGTCTGATCCACTATAGCTTTCTTAATCTGGGTGAAACCATCACATTTGAGAAGTTTGCTTAGCAAATCAATGAGATGCACCAAAAACTGCAACACCTGCAGCCAGCATTGGTCAATAGAAAGGGTCCGATTTTCTACAGCACCTGACTGCGTGTCACACAACCAGTGCTTCAAAATTTGGACAAATTGGGCCATGAAGTTTTGCCTCATCCACCATATTCACCTGACTTCTCACCAACCGATTACCACTTCTTCAAGCAGCTCAACAACTTTTTGCAGGGAAAATGCTTCCACAACCGGCAAGATGCTGAAAATGCTTTCCAAGAGCTCATCGAATCCCAAAGCATGAATTTTTTATTCTACAGGAATAAACAAACTTATTCTTCATTGGCAAAAATGTGTTTATTGTTATGGTTTCTATTTTGATTAATAAAGATGTGTTTGAGCCTAGCTAGAATGATTTAAAATTCATGGTCCAAAACCAAAATTCTTTTTGCACCAACCAGTCCAGCAAGAATATGTTTCCATAAATGTTCTACAATGAAATCTAAGAAATTTCCCATATATTGTACAGTATAACACATGTTCTATTCAGATGCCTGCGTACTAAAAAAAAATGCGATGAACAAAACCATTGAATGCTAGCAAAGGGATTATCCAATAATTATCATCTTACAGTTATTCATTATTGCCAGGAAGTCCTCAGACTTTCTGCAAACCTTACCTCCTCATCTTTCACATTAGGAAACTGAGGCCCAGGGAAATTTAGCCCTGGCTCAGTGTGATGGAAAGTATTTGCAGCCAGGCCAGAGGTGAGACCCAGGTTTATAGATCTTATGATCTTCTTACTAAAATTTATAGTTCTAATGCTAGATTCTGATTCTTAGTTCTCATTTTATGTTCTCCTTGCAGTAAGCAAAGTGTGTTGGGCAGAGCATAGGTTTTGAAGCCAGTTAAATCTTGGTCCAGGTTAGAGCTCTACCATTGATTTACTCTGTGCCCAAGAACAAGATTCCTCCTGGGTTTCTATGTTCTGTCAAATGGGGTAAAACAATCTCTCTCTAGTAGGTTTGTGATGACTGTTTTAAAAAATGGCACCTATAGAGTAAATAGCACAGAGTTCAACATATAATCTGACCTAATACATATTAGTTTTTCAACTTCCCTTGCTGGAAGATGGAAGGAAAGTGAATCTGACATGATCGCTACTTTCAAAGAATGTGAACTCTCTTTGCTCCCTGTACCCCAGCAAAGATTTATCTCTTATCACTGTGACTCTGCTGTCAGAAGGGGAGAACATAGTGGTTGGAAACACTTCCTCGGACAGCAGCGACTGGCTGGGATTTGAAGAATGTCTCCCCAGGGTCTCTGAGTCAGCAGGACTTTATGTTCACCAGTGGAGCACACCAGTTACTTTCTGGATAGATAAAACAATTCCATCATTTACTTGTGCGTAATGATTTCCTTCCTTGTCAGAGCTGAGGTGCTAGTTATGTTATTAGGGAGGACTCTGAGACTGCTCTTTAGTCTCTTATTTCAAAGACAGTTTTTTTCTTAGAAATGGCAAGATTGGACTGCGCCTTTTCATGGAAGTTCTCTTCTCTGAAATAGTGGAACTTTGTAAGATCCCTTCAGAGTGAAGTGGCTTAATTTCCAGATTTGAATTTCATTGAAGATGTTTCTGACAGACATATCCCTTCAAAGGTAATCTTGCCTTCACTACATATTTGAGAGCAGAATGAAGCATGTTTTGCATCTTGAAAATAGAAACCATGGCACCCCATCTGTGTGTGTGTGTGTGTGTGTGTGTGTGTGTGTGTGTGTGTTTTACCTTGCTTACATATCCCTTTTTATTTTTAGTAAAATTTTATAATTGCTATAAGTGCCCAAAATTTATATACCTTCATTTTTTATTTCCAGTGGAAAATGGCAAGATTCAGACAATTTCCCACATTGTCTCCAAACCTACTTGTTCTAGAATCATGTAATGCAGTATATATGGACACAAATAGTATCTTTTCTTTTCATTTACCTCCAAGAGTTCACTTTTAAGTGCTCCCATGAGGCTTTTTTCTGTTTGCTTTATTTTTCTTTTAAGTAAAATCTTAAACTGCCCACTCTAATGATGAGGTACTGCATAGTCCCAGTGAGTGATTGCAGTGGGATAGAATGTGATAGAAACAAAGACCACGAATCAGTAAGTACTTCCTAATTATTCAAAGAAGGCATATACAGTGCCTGCCATGTGGCAGACATAGTGCTGGGAGCTGAATTTAGAGCAGGGCAAAAATAAAAAAGAAAAGACATAGTGCTTGCCCATATAGTGCTAGCTTCTTAGAAATTTTTGGCTGAATTTATGAATGAGAGTATTATTTCATTTATAAAATGGAAATGAAAGCAACCATGTACTAGGGTAGTTGTGAGAGTTAAATTACATGTATGCATGAACATGAGGGAATATGGCAAACTGGTTAGGAGGTCAGGCTCTGAAGTCAGAATGTCTGAGTTTGAATCCCTGATCTAAGCACTGACCCCCTTTTGCCTCAAGTTTCTCTTCAGTAAAGTGAGAGATATGTTTTGGCTCTGTGCCCTCAGCCAAATCTCATCTTGAATTCTAATCCCCATGTGTTGAAGGAGGGAACTGTAATCCCCATGTGTTGAGGGAGGGAACTGTAATCCCCATGTG